>NW_005871149.1:1775833-1942729 GCF_000147115.1 Myotis lucifugus | reverse complement strand
AGGACAATTCAAAAGAGAAGAAACTTCATCCACCATCCTATTAAACTAACACGTCAACTGCTTTCATTTTGCTTGTTTCCCTAAACTGCTTTATTCATGTGCATGCATAATTTTACATAGCGGCACTCATAATATAAACACAATTTGGCATTCTGTTTTTTCTCACTTAACTGTCGCTCATTTTTCCAAGTTACTGCACCGTCTACAAAATCATCTATTCTGGCTGCATGATACTCCATTTGATTGCTTCTAAATCACAACTATTTAATATAATACTATGCTAAATGTCTTTTTACATAATGCTTTTCTTCTTCTAAATTGGTGGTATTTTTCAACCATTTCTGCCTAAGACTTCAGCATTTTCCTGGGGGCTTGGCAAAAGAGCTGACACTTTTTTACAAGTCCCAGCAAACCAAGAGTTACGTCCGGGCATCATTTGAGGCAAGAGCACGAAATGATAGTTCTCAACCTCCCATGTGCCTCGGAATCATCTGAGGATCTTTTAAAATTACTGCTGGACAGGCCCATCCCAGACCCCGTGAATCAGAATCGGGGAGCAGAGAAATACCATCTTTTAAATGGTCTCCAGGTGACTGCAAGGCCAATGAGAATCACTGCTCCAGATTCTACAGGTCAGAGAATTAGCAAGAGCATCATGGCAAACAGCCTGCCGGGTCCTTATTCTAGAACAAAGACTGCGTGTGATGTCACTTGCTGGGGGTGGTCTCTCGAGACCACAGGAATGAGTGATATACAGAAGGCTGTAGGAGGCTCATGGGAGAAACCTGACCAGTCCTACAGTCATCATTCAGCATGTGTTTATTGAGCACCTAACTGGAAAAAACTTCACCCCTGATAAAGTTATTCTAGGCAAATATATCCACTGGCTTGCTTAGATTTGAACAGACATCTGGAACTTGGCATGCACAAAACCGAACAGCTGTTCAAAACAGATGTTCCAGCAGTCTTTATTATCTCAATTAATGAAAATTCCTACCTTCCAATTTCCCAGGCACAAAACCTTGACTTATCCCGATGATCCTTCTATCTCATCCTACAATCCAACCTATCAATGAATCCTGTGGGCGTTCCCTTCAAAATATGTCCAGAATCTCACACTTCTCACCACTTCCACCACCACCCTGGTCCAAGCCACCGCCATCCCTTGCCTGGATGACTGCAGTAGCCTCCAAAATATCTCCCTACTCCACTTTTTCCCCTTGCAGACTTTTTGCCACAGAGCAGCTAGAATGATTTTTAAAAACATACGTCAGATCACATTACTCCCCGATTCTGACTCAGACATTTGGTCAAACATTATCCTGGTGTGTCTGTGGGGGTGTTTCTGGGTGAGATTGACATTTGAATCCATAGACGGTGAAGCAGATTGCCACCCCTACATGGGTGAGCCTCATCCAATCAGTTGAAGGCCTGAATAGGACAAAAGGGCAGGGTAAGCAGAACTATCTCCTGTCTGACTCCTGAGCTGGGACATCAGCCTTTTCCTGCCTTTGGACTCAAATTGAAACATTGGCTCTTCCTGGGTCTCAAGCCCATGAGCTCACACACTAGAACTTAAACCTGGGTCTCCAAGTTGTTGATGGCAGATCTTGGGAGATCTCAGCCTTCATAATTGCATGAGCTAATTATACATATACTAGAGGCCCGGTGCACGAAATTCATGCCCAGGGTGTGAGGGGGTCCCCTCAGCCCAGCCTACACCCTCTCCAATCTGGGACCCCTCAGGGACATCCTTCTCACAATCTGGAACCACTGGCTCCTAGCTGCTCACCTGGCTGCCTGCCTGACTGCCCCTAACTGCCCACCTGCTGGGCTAGTCACCCCCAACTGCCACCCCCCTCCACTGGCCTGGCACCCCTAACTGCCCCCTCCCACCAGCCTGGTTGCCCCATGCATTCTGCTGCTCAGTGGTTGGTCGCCCCTCACTAACCCTCCTGCCAACCTGGTCACCCCACGCAGCCTGTTCGGTCGTCCTTTCGATTGCGATGGTCACGTAGGCTTTTATATATATAGATATCAACAGCTCTAGGAGAGTCCTCTCAGCCTCTCCTTGCCCTTGGCTGTGGTGGCTCTATCATGTCAATTTAAAGGAGAGTAGGACCATTAATCTGAATGTAAAGGGGGGCCAGGCACGTGGCCTTAATCTATAATTAAATAGCAAAGTTTTATTAGATGTAGGTTATTTCACCTTCTATTAGGTATAGCTTATTATTATTATAGATATGTATGAGCTATATATATGGAGAACCCTGACTGGTACATACAGTAAAATCCCAAGTCCTTACCGAGATGTACAGGGTCTTACATGTCAAACCTCCCCATTTCCTCTCTCCCCTTCAGGCACCTTGCTTCCACAATGTTGGTCTCAAATAAGTCAAACATGCTTCCACCTCAGGACCTTTGTACCTGCTGTTCCCTCTGCCAGGAATGCTCTCCCATGTGGCTCATTTCTTCACTTCCTAAGTGTCTCTCTGAGCCCAATGACATCTTATTAGAGAGGCTCGCCTTCACACACACACACACACACACACACACACACACACACACTGGCAACACATCCCCATATGATATTCCTCAGTCTTCTCCCCCTGCTTCAAGTCTCTCTTTCATACTCCTGACTGCCCAGTGCATTCAATATTTGTTTGTTCACTGTCTTTTCCTGCACTAATATGAGTCAGACAAGAGAAGACACAGATATATAACATATTAGGCAATGATAAGTTCTATAAAGAAAAATAAACAGGGGAGGGGAATAGAGCATGTGATGCTGCTATTTCTCAGAGGGAGGCTAGGAAAGGCCTCCCTGAGGAAGGAAGTGGAGGTGACTTGGGTGAAGTGAGCGAGAACCAGGACTGAAGCAGGAAAGAGGCTATGAACGATGTCTCAAACACAACCCTTGTCATTCTTCATGCAGGCAAAAGCCAGTGGTGTCCTTCTGCCAGTGCCTACCGCTCTCACCTGAAGGCTTCTCTTGGCTGCACGCGGGGCCTGCACCACTGGGAGCAGCCCTCAGCCAACTCCAGCAGGGAGGTAGGGAATCAGTGCCTCAGCTCCTGCCCCCTCCAGTGAGTCAAGGCTGAGGCACGTTCAAAACCTCCTCGCAGAGGCCCCGTGGACTGAGCCTGGGAACCTGCTCACTGACAGCCGACATCGGCTCCCTACCCTCCTGTACTTGCTGGTGCTTCCCAGGTTCACAGTCCCCTGGGCTCCCTTGTGCCAAAATCCTCATCTCGGGATGCGGCTTAAAACAGAAAGAGCTCGCTTGGTCCCCCACGACTTCTCCACCCTTCACTGGAGGGTCTGACCCACAGAGAAGGCCCCTGCTGGGTGGGGCTATGTGCTGTGGGCGCCACGGGCACAGGCTGGAGGGTGCTCAGCTGTCTAGGGGTGGTGTGACCTCAGCATCCCACAGCACCCCCCACACAATAGAGTGCGATATTCAAATCAGGCTGAGGTCCTGGAGGGAGAGGGCGCTGCACAGGCCTGGTGGTGAATTTACAGAAGCATGTTAACCCAATCTGCATACTAAATAGCATGTAAATTATGTTCTTTCAACCCATAAGTTTAGACATGTCCATGGGAATAAAAATTTATGACAATGATAAGATGTATGGCTGGCATAAATAAGCTAGCCCAAGCAAAATATGCTAAAAGTGCTATGGAAATTCTCCAAGTTAAATGAGGGATGCCAGCCCCAGCCCTCAGCCAGGAGAAGGCGGGGCTGACTCCCGGCCCTGGGCCCTTGTGCTGCTCCAGTCACTACAGGGAGGGGAGAGAATGGGCACTGCTCCCGGGCAGACAGGGTGGTGGTGTTGAGAACTGGCTGGAGAGGCCTGAATCGAAACTGGGAGACTATTGCAATAACCCAGGGAGAGGTGGTGTGGCTTCAACTAGAGTGGATGCAGTGACAAGATTCGGGATATAGTTTCAAACAGAGCCACGTGACTTCCTGATGGATCTTCTGTGAACTGACAGAAAAGTGTCAAAAATGACTCCAAGATTTCTTGCCTGAGCAATGGGAGTGAAGGAACTGTCATCAACCAAGATGGGGAAGATGAAGAAAGGCAGGTTTGGGGATGGGAGGAGAACAAGCGGGAAAACCCACTGATGGGTATAGGGTCCCACACCCACACCTGGATGGACTGCCGCACAGGACAGGTGGGGCACTCTGACTGTCCAGCCTGCATCACGTGCCAATGGTGGCAGGCAGCATAGGACCCAACAGGGTGGGCAGGATTGCTGGGTATGTCTTACAGCCAGAGGAACCAGAGAGAGGAGCTAAGTGACTCCAGGACATAGGCTCCGTCCCCTGTTGCTCACATGCACAAAATCTGTTTGACTATAAACCGAGTCCCATCACCTGATATCAGAAGAGCCTGAATGGAGCACACCAGAATGAGGTCAGGTGGGTAAATGCACCCCAGGCACTAGATGGGGGCACCACTGGTCACAAGCAATAGCCATTGAAGCCATAGGGCCTGACACAAGGCCAGGCACACAGTAGGTAGCCCCAGAGTGCTTACTGAATGAATGACCAAGGACTTGAACCCCTGCCGAGCTAGCCTGGAAAACAGGGTCTTCTTCTCAGGCTGCAATGAGATCTAGGCCATGGCCCGTACTGACCCCATCCTGACCCACAAAAACTCTGAGCAAACCCTAGGACTGCCTGTTTGCCTCCTCCTCACAGGGGAGGGGATGGGCCAGGAGCCGTGGTGCTGGGCGGCACTGGTGCCCACTTGCTGCCCAAAGAAGGTGTGTGGCCTGTTTCGGGAAGGAGGGAAGCTGAGCAGCAGAGCCTGACCAGCCAGATCACACAGCAGCCCCCAGACACGCCCCTGTCTCCCAGCAGATTCCCACTGGGCTCAGCAGCCACCACTGCCCGGGCTGGCCCAGCTGCTGAGGCGCCGCCAGGGGGTTGGAGGGAGGGAGGGCAGGGAAGGCTGGGGAGGAAAAGGGAGATGGAGAGCCAGATGTCTAGCACCTGGCAGGACAACTGGGGCCTCTAAAACATGTAGTCTAAATGGAGAAAGAAAGAGAGAGAAGGGGGTGGGGATAGGGAGACAGACAGAGACTCCCCACATCAGGCCACGCCCAGGCTCTGCTGCTCCTGTCTGCACTGGAATGGTGCTCCTGCAGGGGGTGGCAGGAGGGCCAGGAAGCGCCGTGCCCTGTTCATGGCACATGTGCATCTGTTTCCCGTCCGCTCTGAACCTGCGGGTCCCAGAAGGCTGACCCCGGGGACCCGTCTGCATGTCCTCTTTGGAGAAGTGTCTGTTCAGGTCCTTTGCCCATTGTTTAATTGGGTTGTTTGTTTTCTTGGTGTTGGGTTATATAAATTCTTTATATATTTTGGATATTAACCCTTTACCAGATGCATCACTGAGTATCAAAAGTTATCAGCCAAGGGCCTTCAAAGCATTCTTTCTTCTTGGGTGTTTTCCAACTTGATAAAAATGTGACCTTTTTATTCCAGAGCAAAACAAACAGAACCACAAGTTGATGCTTCAAAGCCACACAACCCATTTCATCTCCTTTTGAAGCTGGTTCTCTAACGTTTCTGATACGATTTCCTTCCCTTCTAGGACCTTGAGGGACACCTGCCACCTCTGACGTGGCACTTCCTGTGGGAGTCCAGGCAGAAAAGGGGGAGTCAAGATGTTGCCTGGAGCTCGCTCTAAAGCAGGGGTCCTCAAACTTTTTAAACAGGGGGCCAGTTCACTGTCCCTCAGACCGTTGGAGGGCTGGACTATAGTTTAAAAAAAAACTATGAACAAATTCCTATGCACACTGCACATATCTTATTTTGAAGTAAAAAAACAAAACGGGAACAAATACAATATTTGTATTTGCATGTGGCCCACGGGCCGTAGTTTGAGGACCCCTGCTCTAAAGAAAGCCATCCGTCTGAGATGAAGCCCCACATGGCAGCTGCAGACAAGCAGCAGGTCCAAATAGTGAAAGAACAGAGATTCTCACGTAGGGTCAGACTTCAAACCTCAAGACCACACATGAGCTGGCGATCACGGGAAGGTGGCAACCTCCCCAAGCCTCACCCATAAGACAGAGAATGTTCCCTCTTCCAGGGGGTGTAGCGAATGAAATGCACAAGGTCTACGAGCACTAACACTGAGCCTGCTTTGCCATCGCTGCCCTGGCACCTTCCCCTCTCTCTTCCCTGGAGACAGGTTCTTGTTCTTCACAGGCTGCCCGGGCACAGGGCAATGACAGCAGGGAGCCCCCTGGTGTGGCCTCAGGCCTAGCAGCTCTGCCCGGAGGAGAAGCTGCCGGTGCAGCCCAGCTGCTTGGAGGCCCCTCTGAGCTGGCCCCATTTCCAGGATTGGCTGAGGGCTCCTCGAGGGAGGAAGGGCCTCCAGGAGGATGAAAAGAAAGCCTGCGCAGAGCTTTGAAGCGCCCGATGCTGGACCGGCTCCTCCTCATCCGCGGAAGGGGAGATACAAAGAGAATCTGTGATGAGCCAGCGCGGGACAGCCGAGAGCCAGGATTTGCATCAACAGCTTAATTCTCTGCTTTCTTGTCAGCCTGGCCTGCAGCGAGGATAATTTGAAACGAAGAATGTTTTTCAAGGAGGAGCAAGAGTCTCTCGTCTGAAACTAATTTGTTGTCCAAAATTGTGCTGCAGAAGTTGTTTAGAAGCTGCGGATTAAGTTGTGCATAAAAACACAGCCAACTCTTGCTATCCATACCCCGGATAATCCAAGAACAGCAGATACCTCAAATCATTTCTGTTTGGTTTCATGAGGCAAGATTCTTTTGCCGCAGCGTTTTTCCATTGCATTTCATTGTCTTGGTGTCAGCCAGAGAGCGAGGGATCTATAACCCTCTGTTAACTGCAAACCAACCAAGGTTTGGACACTGTGCCCTGCAATGCGGGCGCTGCCTGGCTGGTGGTTAAGAATGAAGACATAACGCAGGGGAATGAAGAAGGAAGTGAGAAGGAAAACGGTTGGATTTTTGTATTTTTCACACTCAGGCCAGAGAGAGGTGATTAAGAGCGTAACTCTGGATTCAAGCCCAGGCTGTCTCCTGCTAGGAGTGACTTGGAGCACCTGAACCATCCCAGCCTCGGTTTTCCCATCTGTAAACTGGGGTTTATAACAGCAGCAATGTTAAAAGGTTGTCACCTCTATGAGATGTGTTTAGCACGGGGCCTGGCACACAGGAAGCGTTCAGTGGATAGAAATTAATACCAGTAAGTCTTAGCCACAACCAGCTCTCAGCAAGCTGGGAGCTGACCTCCTGCAACTGGTGCTCAGTAACTTCTTTTGGATTCAGCTAAGGACCCCGGGAACTGTGGACAGTGTGCAGCCCACCCAAGCCCCAGAGTGGGGATGACCAAGGTTTCCAGGAAGAGGCAGCAGAGCTGCGCATAGGCATTGCTGTCAGCCCTCCGTGTGCTCAGCAAAAAGGTCCACCATCCAGTCTCAATTATCCTGCCTAATGGGGTAAAGCGATGATGATTCATGGAAAATTGGCCATTAGCAGCTGGGAAAGCGAACAGCCCTCAATGGTGAAGCACAACCACCAGGTTGGGAGAGAGGCCCAGGTGTGCGGGAGGGACATGCGGGGGCAGGGACCCCAAAGACCTTCAGCCTGCTCCGATATGAGTCTGAGGAGAGGGGAAATGGATGAGGGAGGACAGAACTACCAAGGTGGATAGTTGAGAGCGCAGACACCGGGAGGACTATTACAGAGCCCAAAGTCCCAGCCATCTCCCTGCCTCTGAGGAAGTAAAGCAATTCGGCCAGGTCAAGGCGAAGTTCAGATAACACCATAGTGTAAGGTGACCGATTCCATGTCTGCCACACAACAACAATAATGTCACAGCCTCTTATGAACCGGGTACTGTGCTAAGCTCTTTACATGGATGATCCCATTTGATCATGAGGCAGGTATGATTTTTGTTCCCATTTTATAGATGAGGAAATGAGTCTCTAACTGTAAAGAAATTGCCTTAAATCACTCAGCTATTACGTGGGAAATTTGGGGTTCGAACTGAAGTCCCTGTGAGGCCACAGTCCCTGTTTTAACCACTCTGCTGGCCCAGTTGCTTAGGTAGGACACGCTCAGATGCTTAATCTGTGCAGGGAGGGATTTCCAGACCAGGCTTTTGTGGGAAACTCAGAAAGAAACTGCTAGAGGTGGGACCTGCTGCCTTCTGCATCCCACTTAGCAGACCAACCAGCTCAGGAGAGAGACAAGGGCTCGGAGGTCAGGCTGGAAGATGACCGCCAGGAAGATAACAGTAATGATTTTCTTTTTACATTTTTACAGCAGGTGCCATATCCAGTGGGGATCAGCTGGGGAGGGGGCAGAGAGAGCTGAGACAAGTCGGGCCTGGTTGTCTGTGAGACAAACCTCCGCTGGGCTGGTCACGCCCCTCCCCCTCTGTTCGTGCAGCCGCAGAGCCAGCACCGCTTGGTCAGCAGACTGTTTTCTGAGTTTGTCCTCAACCCTCCATCTATCATCCCTACCTCATATGACCCTTCTCCTTGCACTCTGTCTCCTCCATTTCTCTCTGCATTCACACCAACTGCCAACCACCAGTCTGGCCGCCCTTCCCCTCCCCCGTACAGCACGAATCAGAAAGAAGGGTGTCTGAGCTGGGAGGGGCCTTTGGTTCTGCAGGTGAGGCACTGAGGCCAGAGGGTGGCTGTTTCAGGCACATGGCTGGTTAGAGGCTGACTTCCTGTCCAGTGGAAGGAGGGAAGCTGGAGCCAGGAGGGCCGGCATCAGGGCAGGCTGGGTCCCCAGGAGCCTCCCAGGGGGGCTGTCCAACTGGCAGGCTGCTGGCTCCCCACGTGCCCTCACTCTGGCTGGCGGTGGGGAAATGAACTAGACAATGACCAAGGGCCTCACCAGGATCCAGGAATCGTTTCTATCAGTTTCCTCCAATATGAGAGAAGCTCCTGAGACTCGAGGATAAATCAGGAGACGGACTTTGGGGCCAACAGAGAACTTCAGTCCAAAGAAACAGGCTGCATGTACTTAGCCGCCGCACCACTCCACCCTCCGCCCCGGCCCCCTGGCCCTGGATCTCTGAGCGCTTGCATCTCCAAGCAAAGAATTCCCCTCATCAGAGAGCAATTGCCCCGGCTCCCTTCACTGCTAATCAGCACGCCAAGGTATTAGATCCTGGGCGTGATTGATTTCCAGGGACTTGGAACTTAATTACATTTTTGCACAATCTGTTTGGAATCCTCAGAGAAGCGAGACACTTTCTGTTCTTTGAACTCACATGTGGGAGGGCTTCCAGCATCTCAGATATTCCATTCATCCTTCCTCAGGCGAAGGGAGGGCCAGGCTACGGCTGTCAGTTTTCATCTTTCCTCACCCAGGGTCCCCAACCCCTGAGTTTGGCCAGAGGAACTTGGCTCTTCATGCGGAAGAATTCTTCATGTGGTTCCCAGACACCAGCAGTACCCCACGATGCCCAGGGGAGCGTGAGTCCCGCCTCAAATGCAGGTCCGCGTGCCCCCTCCCAACCACTGCAGCCCATCCTGCCAGCCTCACCTGCCCGGTCCAGAGGGCCAGGCCTCTGGCTCCAATCTCAGCCTCAGGAGGCATTCTTTCCATTGTTCTTATCATCATCATCATGTATGGAGCAACCCCTGTACACACTTCACACACATCAGCTCATTCACCCGCATAGGAAAACTGCCGGAGGTGACATCACTCTCCCCACTGACCAAGGAGGAAGTGGTGCTCAGAGTTGAACCAAGATGACGGGACCAGAGGTGGTCGACTGGGCTTTCTGTGCCCATCCTTCTGGAAAAACACCTCCATGGCCAGGTTAGCACCTTCTCTGATGCTCTGACGCCCAGCCCTGTCCCCGTCTCTCCAGGACCACCTGGCCAGTGACTGCAGGTCCCCTTAAGGCCGGCACCTTCTCCCCAAGCCTGATGGCTACAGCGCGGCTGTTCCCTGCTTTCTAAAGCACCTGACAGCATGACAAGCAAATGGGACAAAAAGATAATGTTTCTGTACGTGTGAAATGATATCAAAATTAAAAGCTTAAACACGTAGCCAGAGTTCTGGTTCAACGTGTCTATTTCTAGTTTTGCCGTCCTAATCTGTATTGTTCCTTTTACATAGTGCGCATTAATGATTGAAAGCTCAAGAATAATTTTAGTAACATCCATACAATAAAGCCACAGGAGACTGCTTTAGAGATAACAGTGTTATAAATAAATAAATGCCGTCAGAAGTGAGGTGGGGAGAATGTACTTGATGACAACCACGTGCTTGTCTGGCAGCCAAGAAGCATGCGAGCTGGGTTCCTTATCTGTCCGCTGAGCCCACCTGTCAGAACGCCTCTCATCACACCTGCCAGCTCCCTGGCCCACACCGTCCCCCATGCTGACTGCTCACCTGGGCCGTGGCTCCCTACCACGCAGGAGCTTTACACACAGCTGTTCCCCCAGACCTGGGTCCAGTCCATGCTCTGCCCAAGCCTGCAGGGTCACACTACGTCCTGAGGTGTGTCCCGAGCACTGGATTGTTGGGAGCAGCCCAGAGCACAGAGAGTCTGAGCCCAGGGATTCATCACCCCGTGGCCGTCTGCCCTCCTTCCTGGGCGAGATGAGATGCAAGTTCATTGCAGGGTCTCGCTCACAGGCTCAGAGGTTTAATCCTGGGTGGCCTTGGATGGAATTTCAAATCTGGAAGCTTCTATGGGTTGTGGGTCTGGTTAGATCAGCACACATTTTGAGGGCATAATAGGGAAAGGGGGTTCAATATTTTTAGAAACAGATTTACAACCTCAGATCTCTCTAGAGCAGTGCAGACCCACAGGTGAGTTCCAAGCTACCTGCTGAATGTCTAGGTCAGTGAGGGATGCTGCCTGCGTTATAAAGAGACAGAGGATGATAGTAAATCTGAGCAGTGCAATCAAGGACTGGTGGACACCACCATGTAACCAGGCGGGCCCGTGACACTCCCCACCCATTTCACTGCCAGTGTAGATGCGGCGCCAACCCTGAAACCTCGGTCCTCAGACCTTCCCAGAGGACCAGTAAGCCTGCTCCCTGGAAACATGTGATTCCACCCAGCCCTCCCTGGGCAACATTGCCATTCCCCCTGACCTTGGCTGGCATCCAGGCCAAAGGGCCAGGTCAGGGGTACCCTGGCTCACCAACATCTGGTGTCCCCTACAAGGGCCACTCTAGAGCTCATGAGATGCCGGTCTCCTCCAGCCACAGGCATCCCTGAAGACCCTGTTACTTTGAAAGCCACTAAGTCACTGCTGGAAAGAGGAGTGACCGTGAGGCAGGGAGGTTAAGAATTGGGGAGGAAAAAAGAGGAGAATCCGCATCTTCAGAAATTTCCAAACGTTTCATGAGGGCAAGGAGAGCTGCCTGCCTCCTCCCCGCCAGCCACTCGGGCATGGATCCCTGGAGCAGCCGGAGAGGCAAGGGCTCCAGGACTTGGAAAGGGGGTTGATGCCCTGAAAAAAGCAACTTGATGGAGCTTTTCCCTAGACCAGGCCAAGACCCCAAAGGTCTGGGCACGGCTGGGTGCAGGGCAGGGCAGGCCTCTCCCTTGGCAGAAGAAAGGGAAGAGGGGGAATTAGAAATTCACCAGAACGATCAGCTGCAGAAACTGCCTGAGCTGTCCAAAACAGAAGCAGATTCTGTCCAGTTGTGTCGGGCTGGACTGGGCTGAGAAGACACATTTATAAAACATCAAAAGGAAAGTTCCAGTAGCTGCTCACAGCCCTTAGACCCGACTCTTGTCTGAATTTCTTTCCAAAGGGATATTTCTAGGGTCTCGTGCATGGGGAAGCCAGGGCTGGGGACACCCTTGGCCGACGACCTCAGTAATGATGACCGTTGCCCCTGGGGGAGGCAGGGAGGCTGAGGCTCTGAGAACAGATGTCTTATTTATCTATCTGTTTGCTTGGGGCATATACAGAACTAACACATTCAACCCCTCAACTAACATTGATCGATTCCTTTGGGCCAGGTGTGAACGTGAGTGTGGATGTGTAGTGATTAGGATGCGGCCCCTGAGCCCCAGAAATCCGTGACTAATGGAGAGACAGGCCTGTGAACAATCAACCACCGATAGATGCACAGTGTGCTGGGTGCAACAGCACAGCTGAAGGAAGTGCCGGCCCAGAGCAGGGAGAGGGGGTCTTGGCAGATGTGACATTGCTCCTGAGGTAATCTCCTGGCTATCCGAGGGGAGGAGAGAATTCTCTACACAGGAAAGAGAAAAGAGGACCCTTCAGCAGAGGGAGCAGCTCAGGCAAGGTGAGATGACGGGGAAGAGTCTGACTGGTCTGGTTGGATTGGACTGTGGAGTGCACGGGGCCCGGAGGGGTAACTAGTGATCGGGCATCAGGAACAGCCATTTACTGGGCACAGAGGCCCCATGATGATACCTTTACACTCGACCCAAATGTCCCTCTTCAGTGAGCCCTTCCTTGGGCGGTCACATTGGAAAGAGCATCTGGTCTTTCACTGCGTTCCTGAGAGGATCGTTAGGATAGTTTACCAAAGACCCGATGTCTCTCCTGAAGCCGTGCTAACATCAGAGATCTCACACAAGGTCTGGTTGGACTCTCTTTGCCACCCCCAGTCCTGGGGCTGTGCTCTTATTTACCCTCAGGCCACTGCTCACCCTTCCTTTGCTCAGTTCTGCTCTGCGGTGGGTACAGGGAAATCGGCCCCTGCAGGTTGCACCTCGCAGGCTTCCTGCTGGGTTCAGAAGTGGGAGTAATGGCAAGAGAGCAGTGGGCAGGAGGAAGGGAGGAGCCGGGAATCTCTCTCTCCATCTTTGCCTCAGGAGGTATCTCGGCAGCAGCTCTGACTCCTCCACGCCTCCAGCTCCCACCAGACAAATGCATTTTGGCTGAAGGTCCCACTGAACACATCCTCCATGGTTCCAGCTTCACCTCATGACCCCAACCCTTAGGCTCAGGCAACGCCTCACCGTCCCTGGTCTCTCCGGTCTCTCTAAGTCTTGCTGTATTGCCACACGGTCTCTTGTTTGTCTCCCTGATTCTTCTACCAAGTTTCTTAGACTAAATCCCTCCGTTGTGAGCTCTTAAAGTAGTCTCTCTGCTTTTCAGCTCGGACCCTGACTCATACAGAGACAGTATTTTATTCATCCTGGAGTCTCCTGTCACACCCAGTACGGTGACTTTCTGAGCGGAATTTAGTGGATGGAAAGATGAATGATTGATTAGATATATAAATGATGGCATGATCAGGTAGACAAAAGGATTGATGGCTCTTCATGATTTCAAGAGGATGTTTTAATCTTGTAAAAATAAAGAAGTAAATTCCAAGAGAACTACTAAGAAGGTGATGCCCAGAGACTCCTAAGAACGGCCAGGGGTTTAGACAGGTGTGCTGCCCCAGTAAAGCCACAGGAGAATCCAGCGGCTGGAAAAGCACAAAGACAGAGGGCACTTTGGCAAGTTTACTCCTTGTTGTGTCAGAACTGAGTCACTCATTCCTTCACTCTCTTCCTGGATCTCTTCCTACATTGGCAGAGGCCAAGGGGGGAGGTGTATTAGTGGCAAATGGTCCTAATTTCTATCTGGCAGGCATTTCCATCCCATTTATTATGCCTGAGTCTCGGCAGAGTGAAGGAGAGATAATGGAAGGAACTTCCTCACCATCGATTCTGACTTGAAGAAGTTGCCAAATGGCTACAGCTCTAGGCTGGAAAGAACCTAATTGGCCAGACGACCGTCGTCTTTGGGGTTCTTGGGGATTTTCAATAATTACATTCTCAGAAGCCTGCTTCCTCCTTCTGAGGACACTGCCTTGAATAATTAACAACTCAGAGGCCAAGCCTTTCCAACGCCACTTTGTTTGTCCCCTGATAATCAGGGTTATACTGAAAGATGCTCAATCAAAGATCCTTCCATCTCAGCAATGGGCAGTGTGGGGTAGGAGAGCACCGAGCGTCCCATTCCTGGCTCTGCCGCGTAGCTGCTGAGTGTCCACAGAAAAGGCAGCGCCCTCCCCCAAGTCGAAGACTTGTCCTCTCCTGACCGCCTCACAGACTTTTGTGAAGACCAGATGAGAAGATTGTAAAAGAAAAATGAAAGTTATAACGCTCAACACCACAATGTCACTTGTTTTGTAGCCAACCAGCTATCCACGTGGATGTAACCTAAAGCCCTCTAGCTGCACTGCAGCCCCCAGCCATGCTACTGTATCATGGATCTGCCTGCTGAAAAACCAGAAAGCAATGGGTCCCGTGAGAGTGACAGGGCAACCAGATTCACTTAAGACAAGGGGCTGCCACTGATCAGATCTGGATTAATTAAAAAGACCAAAGGAGATGAAGCATCTCTTTGGTCCCTCATCCCTGGCACCCCTTTCCTTATCCTCAAGAATAATATTTCTCATCTAAGGCTTCCTCCCAAGACCAGTGCTCTGAAACTACCAAATTTTGTTCATCCTTTCCATTTCCCACACCAACTTCTTTCTCTTCAAATGCTGCTAATCTCACCTCAGTGTAAAGTGCTGCTGTGGTCAATTCACACCAAGAAATAGTATAGCCTGGTGGTTCCCCTAATCAGAGTACCGACTTTCTAAAGGCTGCATGTCTTCTGATTGGTCTGAATGTTTTCAGATAATATTTCATGTGGAGAGTGGAAAGTGGGGAAAGGGCCTTCCTAAAGACTCTTGTAAGGCCAAAAGGGTCATGCTGAGACTCTTTCCTTTCTCCTACATTCTTCCTAACAACCCGATTCAAAATTGGAGGCCGGAGGCAAATGCACCCAAAAGACTATCATCACCTCATATCCAGGGGGAGCACAGAAGTGGGTTCGTTGTGCTCATAGCTCTTGGAATGGAAGCGATTCCCTATTGAAGACCAGTTTGCAGCCAATTCCAAGGCATTCTCATGAGGACAAACCATTTTATAAAGCTCCTCTAGTAAATGTTTCGTGCCAGGCCAGCCTCCCCTGCCACACTGGCTGTTCCCCTGATTCCACTCTGCACCACAGGCTGGTGAGTGTTCAGAACATAAAACCTACTTTTCAGATTCGATTCAACAAAGGAGAAAGGAATGAGGTAGTCTGCAGGCACTGACTCACTGCAAAACCAATTAAATGACCAAGTCAATCAATAGTTATTCATTGAACATCAACCAGCTCTGGTTATGCTCTACTCAGAATACCCACCCCTCACCTCCTCTTCACAGCCTCTTTGGTGACTCCCTTCCTTACTGACTCCCCCTATCACCCCCACCACCACCACCACCATCAGTATCACCAGTAATCAAGTTGACAGCCCCGGGAGCTGTCCAGGATTTCAGCACTGCACATCAAACCAGGGAGGCAGTTAACTGACTTCCTTTCCCTCTCTTTGCCAGAAGCAGATGGGAAGGGGGGGAGGAGGGGAATTATTTATTTGCTAGTCTTGCCCAAAGCGGTCTTTATTTTGAGGGTCAGTTCCCTCCACCCCCATCCCAAGCCCAGCATGAGCTTGACCGATAGTGGTCTCAGCCCGGCTCCAGGAGGCCCTGACTGACCCTGTTCACATTGCATGGGAGAGAGCCTCCGCACTGCACAACTTTCAGCGTCAGGATTTTGCAAATTTTATGAGGATTTTCAGTCGAGCTGGGTTTTAGCTCCCCCTTTCCCCTCCAGCTAAAATCAGGATCTTTCATCCAGCTCTGATCTCAAAGGGACTTTTTTTACGCCGCACTTTGGGACATAATTAAATAACAGGCACACGTGTGCAGCCCCAAACCCTTCTATTTCCCAGATCTTTCCTCAGTAATGAAGCCTGGAATGGAAACTGCTGTGCAGAGAAACTGTAGCAACAAAAGGGGAACAAGGAGCCGGCCCAGTTGTTCTGGAGACAGAAGTGAGGGCGTCTGCTCATGAAATAGGCAAATTAAATGTTATGTATCAACTGGAAGCCTTTTCCAAGGATAACTTTGGGAGGTTCAGCAATGAGCAGATGGGGGTGTCCATCAGCTGTAGGTTTCAGGAAACCTCTATCTTTCATGGCTCAGAGGGGATGAGAAGGGACTCAAATGCAAGGAGCATCATTTTCTTTGTCTGGTTGATGTGATCATTAAGTCTACCAATTACGGCAATTTAAAGAAGTCATTAAAATGCAATTATTACAGCTGTATACCTTTATAACTGCATAACTACGTCAAAAAGCCACCTCTGTAGGTCTTTATGTGCTCCATAAACCTGAATACACTGCAGCAAAGAAAAAAGATTACTTCAATCTGAATCAAGAGCAGATCTGAAATTTCTCTCCTACTCTGTGGATAGCAACAGTGAGAAGCTGGGTCCTCCCGGGACCCCTGGTCTGCTGGGTATGCCTGCTGGAGTCTTCTCTTTGCTGTAAGCCTGCATCTCCCAACTAAGCAAGTACAAAAAATTATCATTACCCCACACATTTCTATAATACCTTACAGTTCTCACATTCAACAACCCTACTGCTACATAACTATCCTCATTTTACAAATTAAAAAACTGAAAATCAAATAACTTCTCAGGAACTTGTCTAGGTTGCAAGGTGGGCTGGTTAGTGTCTGCACCCATCCTCGGGTCCCCTCCCCACCCTTCTCCACCATGCTCTGTGCCCCGGAACCTGGCTTCTCGGAACTGCATCAGTAGACTCCCTCACCCTCTGACTTTCTATTAGGTGGACCGATGGGAAGCATTGGCAGGAAAACAGAGGTGGGGAAGAAGAGAAAAATGGGTTTTTATGCCGCTGGCTCCCTCCCTCTCTGCTCATCGTTTGGCAGCATTGATCTTTCTCTGTGACTGCCCCAGGCCCCGCCAGGTGGCCCTCTGCTCAGTGACAACTATGGGCCTCTCGGTTTCTGACAACCAGTGCCCCCCTTTGCTAGCCCCAGGGTGCATCATCATTTCCAGTTTGTTTCCCTTAAACGCCCCCTACACACCCTGTTTACACCCTCTTCATGACTCTTGAATGTGCCACTGTTTCCTGCCAGGACCTGACTGAGACACACAACTAATGAGGACTGGGATCTGAACTACAACCCAGATCATCAAAACCCTAGGACTCCAGGTCTGAATCATTTAGAAAATTTAATTTGCTCCAGACACAGACATGCTAATTGTCCCACACTCCACTTGGTACTGTGCTGGGCCACTTACAGAAGGAACTGCAAGAACACAAGCTCTGCCTTCCAGGAACTCCCACGCTGCACCAAGCAGACTGGTAAGTTACCACGTGGAGGAAGATCGACGTGCCAGGAAAAGGGGGCAATGCCCGAAAAGGGGGACAGATAAATGCTCTCAGAGTAGATGTGGAGGAGATTGGTTACCCCTCTTCTGGTTGGGGTAACCAGAGAGGACTCCATGGAAGAGGCCATTTTTGAGCTGGACCTAGAAATGAGGTGGAAAAGGGACAGAACAAATAAAGGCATGGAGATGGCAACAGCAAGTAGCCCCATTTGGGGTCATAGAAAGGTTTATGGGAGACAAGAGTCAGAGTTCTGAAGATGGGTTAAAGTGAGGTACCCCAACATGTTAAGCCAAGCTCTGTGGATTTTTTTTTCCTGGAGGACATGGGGAGCCACCAAGAGTGTTTAAGCAAGAGTTCAACAGGATCAGAACTGTGCCTGAGAAAGAGTTGATGTGACAGTTGCATGTAGGATGGTGTGAGGGGAGGAATTGCAGGCAGGGAGATCACGTGTTCCAAGCATCTAACAGACAGCTCTGCACCCACTGAGATAAATAAAGACTTGTTGACTGACGGACAGAATGGCTGATTGACACTCTGCCTCCAAACCACAAACCATTTCCATCAGAAGTCTCCCCCTCTAAAATGAACCACATGGCAGCTGTGCCTGAGAGTAGGGACAGAGATCTGAGGCTAAAATGATTGGAAAGAGACACAACCTTACATTTATAAATAGAGAAAGGCTGAAAACTAGATCCCCCCCCCAAAAAAAAACACCTCCTGGGAGAGATGCCAATGAAGAGAGAAACACCCCCAGTGAACTGAATACATCCCTATCCTTTTTCCTTTTTTTCTTATATTCCTCAATCGTGAAGGGAAAATGCATGGCCGCTGAACAAAAATAATAGTTTTATTTCTACATGTGAGGTTGTCAGGGAATTTGGCTATAACCTTTTATTAGACGTTAATAATTTAGAAAAGGGAGAAGTATTCCCCAGTCAAATCTAATCTCCTACAAATAAATACTTTGTGGGGGAACAAGAGCATCACATTCATCCTGGGATGAGCAGACGATTATCAAGCCTTCACACATTGCTGGCATCCATCAGCAGGGCCATTCAGTCTGGTTAATGGCGATTACATTACTTTCCTTGGGTCTGTTTTCAGCAGTTGAATGCATAGCTCTGGGTGTCTCTCCCCTACACTGACTCTCCAAGGCTTCCCTCTATGTGTCTGCGAGGATCTATGTTCTCTCAGTGTGTTTGGTAAGCGCTGTAACAGCTATACATAGGAAATAGTCTGGAGCATTTGATGTTCGCCAATAGGCTAATGCCCAGTGTTAACCCAAGAGGCCCCTATGACTTCATGTTCAATTAAAGCCAAAACATTCACGTAAGGGCACAGAGGTGACTTCATGCTCATGAGCAGGGGCCTCGGCATTCAAGAGGCCCTGGTTGACCCGATGCACTAGGGCAGTGGCTTTACCAGTGAGATATTTTCTTGTTGTGCAGGTCACACTGATTACTGGACACGAGTCAGCCCTTTGCAGCATGGCCCCCATTGGCAGTCATGATACAGCGGTCAGCCTGCTGGGAAATGTTAGTCTGGGCGTTTAGACATCTGTGCATTGGGGTTTGTGATTGCAAAAGAAAATGAGCCTTAAGGAAGCAAGGATGTGGTCGATAAGAGAACCAAGAGAGGAATATGTTGACTAAAGAGTATATCTGAGCTAATGTTTTCACTGTAAAGAAACAGTCATTGTGAGTCATGTGTCTGCTGTCCGCGGTCCTGAACCAGATAAGAAGCTCGGCTGCAGTTCTGCCTTTCTCTGCAGAATGAAATTGACCTTCGTTTACTTTTCTGCTTCTCTCCTAACGATCAGCCTCCCACCCCCAGGTGAAGCAATTCTCCCCCACCTGGCCAGGAACCCCTCCAATCTGGCCAGATCTCCGGACAAAGCTTCAAGAATCTCAGAGAGCTGCCACTCTCCCCACAAAGTGCTGTTAAACTACTTCTCCAGGGGAGAAAAACAACCCTGATTCACAGTGCCTGCCCATCTTCATGGTGTAAATAGTCCCACGATGGCCAATTTCAAGCTACCAACAGTTTAACAGTCAGTGTGGGATATTCCTAACATTGAACAATGTGGCCGTGGGAGTTAACTTCAGCACAGCGCTGTCAGGCCCGCCACCCCCACTACTCCAAGGGCTTGCAGCCTGGGCAGGAGGTGGGTGCCCCAACCCACGCATGGTCTTCACACTCATTGCTCAGCCTCTGGAGCTCGTGGAACAGTAAGAACCCAACATGCTCCTTAATCAACACCTTGTTCAGAAACTGTCACTTGCCATAAATATAGGCTTTTAACCTGTCTCGTTGGCAGCCACCTCTAGGAGTGGGGACAAGGAATTTGTCATAAATTTCAGAGCTGGTAGATTTCAAGGGAGCCGGGGAGGCTCTGAGTCCACAGGAATCGTGGAGTGAGCATGTCTCCCAAGCCCCATCTCAGACAAGGGGGCAGCACTCTCTGTGTCTGTCACTGTCCTGAGGGCCCAGGCCAGGCAAAAAAAAAAAAAAAAAGCTTGGACTCTGTTTTCAAGTATAGGAGGAAGGCTAAGGCAGCACCCACCTCACACATACAGGGGTTGGAGATCTGTTCAGGTTCAGCGTCGGAAACTCGTCCACAGTTATTAAGGGAATTACAGGAAACACTTTGTAAGCATAAAACTGCTGCCAGGGAACAGAGAGAGGAAACAAACAAGACAGAGACGGGGAGATGGAAACTGAGACAGGGTCAGAGACAGAAATGGAAAGGAGAGGCAGAGACAGATGGCTAGAGATGGGGCTGAACCCGATTCTGGTAAACCTGAAAAGCCTGAAATGGCTGTTTCTTAATTGATTCCAAGTTCTTGGGGACAGTTCAAAGCCCATTCAACTCCTACCCCCCACCTCAACTCCCTGTTTAATTTTTCATCACAGCTGACAACGTGCCCTCTACTTTGTGCAACCTCATAGGCCCTAACGAAATATTCTAACTTTGCTCTATCTAGGCCATGCCCGCCCCCCTCGCCATAAGCACTCTCTTCCCTTCTGCAGGACTTCCTTCTTCCCCAAACTCATCCCAGTTCTCGCCTCACCCAGGAGACATCCCTGGGCAACTAACCTGGCTCTTTATTTCCCTCTTGCTCCCTCAGCTCTCAGGTGCTCAGTGCGGGCAAATCTTTATCCTGGTGATCTCATGACGACTCTGCAACTATTCAGCAGGGTGACTGACCTTAGACAAGTCACGTTCCTCCTCATATTTCATTCTTCTCTGGAAAAGACTGGACTGAATGGCTTTTCGTTTCCTCGCAGCTCTAAGTAATGATGGCCACACAGAAAAGGATAAACTGATGGAGGAACATACCAATGAGAGCAGGACACATGGATGGGGTGGCCAAATGTGGGCTGAGACTGACGTGGTGACAGTGTAGCCATGATCTCTAGTTATCTCAGTATCCCCACTTCTATAGTAACAACTGGCGACCCAGAATGAAGGCTATAGATCCCAATGCACTTTGTACTTGACTGAGATCTGGCCCATCAGACAGAAACAAGACAGCTAGTGAGCATCCTTTTCTTTATTCTCTCCTCCATACTGCTGCCTGGAATGTGGATGTGATGGCTGGAGCACTAACCTCCACATTGGTCCATTAGGAGGAGAACCAGTAGGCTGGAAAGAACCTGTATCACTGAGGACTTCATAGAATAGAACTTTCCTACCAGTCGCAAACTATATTCCTCTGGACTTTTGCTGAGAGAAATAACTCTTGTGTTGAAGTCACAGTTATTTTGAGTCTCTGTTGCTTATAGCAGAACCTCATCTGAATAATATAGACAACGTTTTAAGGTTAAGGAGGAATAACCATGAGGCCCCTTACCGTCAGAAGGTAGAAGGTGACAGGTGAAAGGTAGTAGATAAAGAACTGACAGGATGTGCTTTCCCCATGCCACCTCCCAACTTCACAGAACCAACTGCATATCGATAGGACATTTTTAAAGCCCATCCTTAAAACCTGTCTCCAGGAAGCCTTCCTTTTTTTAATGTCTTTATTGATTTCAGAAAGAGGAAGAGAGAGGGAGATAGGGATAGAAACATCAATGATGAGAGAGAATCATTGATCGGCTACCCCCTGCACACCCTCTACTGGGGACCAAGCCCGCAACCTGGGTGCTCTGACTGAGAATTGAACTATGACCTCCCAGTTCATAGGTCAACACTCAACCACTGAGCCACACCAGCCAGCCCCCCCCCACTTTTTTTTAACCAGCCCAGCACCTCCAAGATCTCCCCCCCTCAAAGTTCTTGGGCACTTCCTATTACTTATCTGGCACTATCCAGATGCCTTGTATAGTTTGGAGAGTGCTTCCATTTTCCCAGCCCAGCTAGACCATTTGCTCCTGGAGAAAAAGGGTTTTCTCACTTTTCTCCCAGATACAATGGCAATATCCAGGATTCTCAGAAGAAGATCAGATTTCAAGTATTCTGCCCTGGTGCTCCCTGAATTCTGAACGTTTTAGTGACTAAATGACATCAGCCAAACAATCTTTTTACTATAAGACTCTAACAAAAATTCTAGTTTGAGACTTAGAAAACCTGATTTCCATACCCATATAGTCGATCTACGTACTCTGGTGTGTGTGTGTGTGTGTGTGTGTGTGTGTGTGTGTGTGATTATTCATTGATTTTTTTTCTTTATGGATTTAAAGAAAGTAAGGACCCAAGGGCATCTAAGTGGAAAGAGTGGTGTACAGGGATAAGGAAATGATGAAATGGGACAAGTGGTAGGAGCTTGATTGGCAGGGGCATCACCAGGACCGGGAGAAGATGCTGGGCCTAGAACTGTGGCCTGTGGACCCTTAAGACAGAGATAATGGCAGCTTTCTCTGCAAACACACATGGCCTAGGTGAGACATCTGAGGCCCTGCCACAGCCAGAAACTAGAATGGTCTTTCTTCAAATGATAAAAGTAAATGGCCAGATTTCCTGGTAAAGGTGGTAAACTGAACACACACATCTAATCTCGCTCCCTCCCCAAACCTCACTAAAACTACAGCAAAGGGATTGTTTACAAAGGCATAAAGCCACAAGGACAAGGCAAAATGGGAAAGGAGAAAATAGCAATAAAATTGGGGAAGCTGCAAAGTTGTGGGCAAAGGATAATGAACTTGACAGAGTCAAGAAATCCAAGTCACTGCTGGCAGTGAGGAAAGCTGAATGCCAACCTCATTTATACCAAGAATCCCAAATATGCCCTGGAGTTGGCTGCACCAGTGGTTTCTGGGAGTGGAGGTGGTGGAGGTTGAGGGGTGGCTAAAACAAGGAGAAGAGGGGAAAAGCTGTTTAAGAGGCAGCAGCTACTAGCCTTTCGATCAAGATGAAGGTGTAGGTAAACATGGTAATCACATCCTCCCACACTACATCAAAATTACAACTAATCTACAGAACAACCATTATTTAGAACTGCCTGAAATCTAACTGGACACAAGTCCTACAACTAAGGATATAAAGAAAAATCCACATCGAGACTAGTAGGAGGGGCAGAGACACAGAAAAGCCTGGTCCCACACCCACATGTGGTGGATAAAAAATCAGGAGGGATATGTCCCTGAGGAGTGAGGTGTCCCAGCCCCACACCAGGCCCCCCAGCCCAGGGCTTCAAGTGAGGAAGAAAAGTCCCCATAACTTCTGACTGTGAAAATCAGTAGGGATTGTAACTGAGTGAGACAAACCACCTACTCTAGTTCATACTGTGGACTTTCCTAAAATCTCTCAAACAGGCAGCATCTGGCCTTGGTGTGCCCAATACCTCTTGCTAAATGGCCCCATGCCTGGCACTCCAAGCCCAGCACAAGTAGCAGCCATCTGCAGATCACTTTATAGCTCATGCCGGGAGGTCCTGGACAGAACATAGGTGGAGGCTAACCTTGGCCTGCACCTCCAGGGAGGTCCCAAGGCCACACACATGGTGGACAGCTTCAGACCATGTCGAAGTACCACCCAACCACTCCCACATGTGACACACTCAAGAGGCAGTCTCAGCAGGTTCCAGAGCCCTGCTAAAGTAAGTCCTGCTCCGTGGAGTGGGCCCCTCAGAGCTGATCCTCCATGGTGGTCACAGCCAGTCCTTGCAGCTGATCAGCCTCGGGGTAAATCCCTCCTATTGATGTGCCAACAGCATTCAAGGCTCAACTACAACAAGCAGAACAGAAACAGACTCATAGATGCAAAGAACATTTTGACAATTGCCAGATGGAAGGGAGTTTGGGGGATGGGTGAAAAAGGTGAAAGACTTAAGAAGTACAAATTGGTAGTTACAGAATAGTAATGGGAATGTAAAGTATAGGAAATATAGTCAATAATATTGTAATAAGTATGTATGGTGCCAGGTGGGTACAAGATTTATTGCGATGATCACTTAGTAAGTTATAATATTGGCTAATCACTGGGGTATACACCTGAAACTAATATAATATGATATGTTAACTGTCACTGAAAAAAATTGATTAAAATATATGAAATAAAGGAATGGGGGAAAAAAGAGGAAGAAGAAGAGCTCCTGGATCCCCTCCCAGAGACAGTGACCCTCTGGCCTGGACTCCGGCTGCCCTCTCCCTGTTGTGGTCACTCCAGGGCAGTCCCTCCCACCCTGGGCCTGATGGCTCTGCTGTGCTGTCCACTCTACCTGTGACTCCTCCACACACCTGAGGAGACCTGGTGTAAGAGACTGGATGTAAGAAAAAAGACACATTGGCTGCCTTACAAAGGCAGGTAAGGGAGAACCGAGGTCTGCAAGGTTGCTCAGAAATGTCTCCTCTAGTTGGTCTGAGTCCCTGACTCTGTCTGTGGCTCCACTGGACTCCTTGTACCCCAGGGTGTGTGGGCTCCCCCACCCCCAGCTCCACCGTCTTAATCTTGCTTCTCCCCCAATTTCCTGGCAGTTCCCACGGACATCCCCCCAGAGGCTGGTGTTCTTGGCTGTCTCTAAGGGAAAAGGTAAATAGTCACGCTGATGAGACATCTTAGAGCTCTCTCGGGAGAGGGCACTGCCTCTCTAACCCAACCAGAACCTCCCACGTGGAGCAGGAGGCTCAGGCCTCAGAAAACAAGTGCTGAAATACAAGGCTTCACATTGCTCAGCACTCTCTGTCCCTGTCACACGGAGCAAACACACACACACACACACACACACACACACACACACGGACTTCCCGGCCCTGGGGCCCCTCCTAGGGGGGCAGGTGGCTTCTTCCCCCATGACCTACCCGCAGAGGCTGGGTAATTGGCCATGCCACCCTCCTGCCTCTTCTCCCCCAGCTGACTTTGAGGAAAAGCAACATCTTTGGTAAACTGACAGCTGTTCAGCAGCCCCCAAACCCCAGGCCACCCTCTGAGAAATGGGGCATCTGATGGTGAAGACCCCCTCGCGCGGATCTGCCGTGTGTCCCTCGGACCCCCTTTCTGCCTCAGTTCAGCAGGGAAATCTTTCTTCCCCTACCTTGCTTCTACCTTCTCGAAAAGATAAAAAAGAAAGCACCAGCACAGCCACTGTTGACATCTGCCTAGAGCTAGAATGTCAGCTATTGAGGGCATATTTATGTGTGTGTTTGTGGCTAGATCCTAAGATAGAACCCAGCACAAGTAGGTTCTCAACACAGAATGAATGAATGAACGAATGAATGAATGTGAATGAATAAATGAATGAATACGTGAATGAATGATACAGCCAGTCTTTCTTGTTCTCTCTCCTGAAAGCCGTCCCCACACAAGCCCCGGCCCATGGTCAGACTGAAATCCAAGCCGTGGGAAGAGGACACTTACAGGACACAAACCTGCCCTCCAGGTGGAGCAGGGAGGGGAGAGAGCACCCAGACCCCGCCTGGCTCTGTGATTAATGGCTTCACCACAGCGTCTCCCTTTAATCCCAGGACTGTGGCTCAGGGTGAAGGACAACCTGGTGACTTAGAAATAAAATAAAATGACCAGGACCTTCCAGAGAGTCCCGAGGGAGCTGCAGGAAGGGAATCGAGCCTGCCTCATAAATCACTCTCAGCCTCAGAGCGTGTCCCCAGGACTGGAATCCACGTGGTCCTGGCACCACTACACTAGGCCGCCTCCCCAGGCAGCTGAGCGTGGCCAGGGTCCCCCCGAGCTCTGCCGGAGAGCACCCCACGAGCCTGTAGAAGACTCTGCAAGGACACAGAGGCAGCGGTCTCGGTCACTGGGGAGGGACACTGGCTTTCTGAGCTGTCTTCTCCCAGGCCCCACCGTGTGCCCAGCCACACCTGGCAGGGGGGTGAGTGCCCAAGGCCTCAGCAGGGAAGGCACACCGCGCCACAGGGCACCGGGGGTCAGTGCAGTGCACAAGGCGGTGGGGCCCACCACGCTCAGCACCTCACTCTGCTGTGTGCCTGGGACGCGGTTGGAACACAACCTCCCATTTCCTTTCTCGCTTGTGTTTAAAAATGTAAAGAAGATAAAATAGTTTAATTCTGTGAAGTTCCTGGGGGTATTGTCTTGCAGTAACAGCAACAACAAAATAAAAGGCAGCCCAAGGAGGACAAAGAATCTTCCTTATACCCAACGATCCAGATCATTCGGTGGTTGGGGGGTGGGGGGCAGTGGTGAGGGGGGGCCCCACCCCCACCCTCGGGTGAAGGTGAAGACAGGATCAGAGCTGCAGGCAAGCCAGCGACTGAAACTCCTCCCAAGTCCGAAGGCTTCTGTGCATTCAAAGCCCCCACTTCAGTGCCGACATTGCTCAGAGTTTGCTAAGAAAACAAGTGATGCACCCTCGAGTCCCTGGGCCCCTCCTCTCTCCTCACAACGGGTACAGCGTGTTCGGAACAGAGAGGAGGCTGCAGTGAGGTATGAAATGAAACAAATCCACCAGCAAATAGCAGAGGAAGCTGGCGTATGTTTAATATGCAGGCTCCATTTCGGATGGTGGTGGAGAAAGTTTTGCCTCTTCCCATTGAGAAAGCAGTGTGCCGGAAAGGCAGCCAGAGGGAGAGGGAGAAACACACACCTCTCCCCCATCGCCCAGCCGCTGCTTAAAGAAGCAACCAGTGGAAGAGAGACTGGGGGGAACCAGCTGCTCATGCTTGCTGCATGTTCCTAAAGGCTTCAAAAGCACTCAAGGAATCACCCATAACCCCATAGCCAGTCTACAGAATCCGTCGCCTCAACATCTAGTGTTGAAGCAGGGCTGGGTCTTGAAGAATGACTGGTTCCCTGGCTCCCGCGTACTGGCCTGACAGGGCCTCCCTGCTCCATGTCAGTGTGAAAGCTGCTACAGAAACAGCTGCACAGGGCTCAGGGCACCTGCCAGGAGCCAGGGAGAGCGACCTCCACCCCCTCAGGTGGCCAGTCTCGGGCCAACTCCTCTCTGTCCCCCACCCCGTCCACTTGTGAGGAGGAGCAGGACAAGGACGCGTGAGCTGGAACCTCACAGAGGCTAAAGGGAAAGCTTCTGAATGACCCATCTGGGAGCAGCCTTAGTGACCGGCTAGTCCAAACCCTTCTTTCTACAGATAAGGAAATGGGAACAGAGAAAGGAGCGACTTGCTCAAGGGCCAGTGGATATCTATCCTTCACTTTGGCTGCTCAGCCATTCAACCCCTTCCTCTGTTGGGAGGAAGTTGGCCATGGGAGTCTTGGGAGGGATCAGAGACCATCCCCCACTGTAGAAGCTGAAAATGCCCGTCATTACTTCCCATGTTTCTTTTGTAGCCAGAGCATAGACAGTGACCTAACCCCTTGCCTCCAGACACTCCTGTCCCTATCATGATATCACGATTGGGGGATAGAGACTCACTGGCATGGGATAGAGGAAGACTCTACCTCCAAGGTCATGGTTTTGGATGTTGTTCCTGGCTGCAAAACTCCTAAGTCAGTGAACTACCCAATATCCTTTTAATCTTTTTTCCCCCTAACTTAACCATAGTCTCTTTCTGTTGCTTGCAAATAAAAACCTTGGCTGATAACAACAACAACAAAATGATACCAAGAGGAGAAACAGACCCTCCAGAAATTGGCAGGAAGCTGGGATGGTGTACTTGGCATGGTCAGGGCTGAATGCAGTGAAATTCAGCTAGGATTAAGAGAAGTGACTTTGCCTAAATGTGGTGCACAGTAGCCAAATAGTCGCCTATCTGTGGAAGTCAAGGTTTATAGTATAAAAACAATATAAAGGGCTTGGGAAAGTCAGGATCTATAGGATGAAATGCTTGTTTCTAATAGCGTTAGATGGATTTTTTTTTTAAAGTAAAACTGAAAAACACAAATTCTTAAGTTCTCAACTCAAGGCACAAAATGAACACCAAGGATTTTCTGAGGGTGCTAGAAGAATCTCTTTGTCTTGCAGTCACATTGCTGAGAGAGACAAAAACCAAGCACACAGTTTTATCCTCCAGGTTGCTGAATTACAAAATGAGTTGAATCTGCAGCCTTCCTCTGTTCTTAGGTGAAAATTAGAGCATTGATCAGGGAAGAGGTAGGCCTGGGAATTGAAACAGAGATTTATGGGAGGATGCAGATAACTCAGAAAGCATTGAATTTCTAAACTTCATTGATTCCTATCTTTCTTGTCAGCCAAATCGGCCCCTCCTTTCCTCCTCCTGTGTCTATTCCAACCCTGCTTTAAAACCCCAATGATCTAACCCGAGGGTGCTTCTTTGCAAGGGGAACCAATTCTCTACCCCCTCTACCCCTCATTGTCTCCACACCTACAACTAGAATAAGATCTCAACATGTCCCTGGGACAGGGTGGGGAGGGGTGAAGTTCATATCTGGAGTCCATATAGAATTTCTGAAGAGTAAATCTTACACACAAAAGTGCATGAATTTAAGAATGGATACAGCAGAGATGTGGGGAGTATATTCTGAAGGTGCCACCAAGGGTGGGGAACATCCAGACCAGGGGCCATATAAGGCCCGAGAAATCATTTGGTCTGGCCCTGCCAAGGCATTAAGGGTGAGATAATTAAATGTTTGACCAAATATAGCAGGCTAATCTTAAAGTTGATAATTCTGCATGGCCCACGAATGATGTTATAAATATCCAAATGGCCCCTGGCAGAAAAAAAGGTTCCCCACCCCTGTTAGCTAGGCCAACAAAGGAAAACCATCATTGTAGGCCATCATTGTAGGCGTACTAGCTTGAGCATCTAGGAATCATTTCCATCGTTTGCTGGGTGGGTTGACAGAAACCTGGACTCATTCGTGCTAAATACTAAATGTAGCTGAGATGCCAGAAATTATAAATCATTTAGAGGAAGTAAATTCAAACACCAAGGGAGGTAGGAATGTGCGGGTGGATTTAGCATGACTGATTCCCCATCTCCTAACTATGTCTCCCAAGAGGACCCAAACGCACTTCCTTTGTCAGGGCAATGGTACATACATTAGTGAGGGCTGTGCCAACATATGTTTGAAAAGCTAAAGGGGCTGTTATTTGTCAGTCAAGGTTGCTAGTGGAGAAAAGAATAAACTGTAGTTGGAAATGAGAAGCACCGTTTCAAATGGACTGAGAATATCACAAGGTAACCCAGGCCTGGGAACAGCATTAATTGCCAGAGGCACAGTGAGCTTGGCCATCACAGTAGGCAGCGGGCCAGTCTAAAAATCAGAGTGGTCTGACACATAGGAACCTTTGGTATGGCAGCTCATGGGGTCCAAAAAGGAAAGGAGATGGGCACACCAGTAGGGTCCTCATTGTGATTGACAGACCTACCACTATCACGACAGAACGCTATAGTCCATAGCAGACCTTGGTCTTTTCCCATTTAACCGCCATTCCCAAACCCCTTTCCTCCTTTCTGACAAAAGTCTGAGGAGACCTCGGGGAGATGAGTCCTTACTCCAAAAAACAAACTCTAAGGAAGGAAGAATCCCTCCTCCATTGGACATTGTCTGACTGCAGGTGGCTCGGCAGCAAGTGGCAGCCAACTGTGACCAGGGAGGGCAGTGACCAACACACTGAGGAGGGCAGAGCCAGGAAATGTAACGAGCCCAGTCCTTACTGATATTTCCGAGGTGCTGAGTTAACCCATCTGGTACTCCCTGCCTTCAGACTGTTCATTATGAGATACTTTTTCTTATTCTTTAAGCCAGCTGCTGTTACTGAAGCCCAACATACCCTAATGATACGCACCCAATCCTCGTACCTGAGTTATGGCACAGACTCAGTCCTCCACATATGGAGGGGAAGCTGAGTACCCCTGAGTAAGCACCCTGTAATTACATGCCAACTACACCCCAAAGGATATTGCTACTCCTCACTGAACTCGCTTCCCTGGCTGAGGCGCCATGAAGCATACAGGATGGAGTATATTCTTTGAACCATGTATAATGCTGTTTCTTACATAACTAGAAACCAACGGGTGGGAGTAGGGATGGCAAGTCTCACTATTACACTAACTATGTTAGCAGACTCTGTGCTTCCAATCTTTATGACTGGGTATTGCAGACTTAGAAATTTTAGTGTCCAAGGAAGACTGTGTCTACCAGGAAACATAGCAATTAGCTCAATGGATTGAAAATTGAGGCTCTAACTTAGCCATTTTTGTTCCTAGTCCCTCCGAATGAGCAGGCAATAAAACGGGATTACTATGTTGCTTAGAGGACTTGCTCTAGATCACCAAAGGGAAATAACATTGCTGCAGCGCACCGAGTCTGGAAAGAGTATGACTACCGCCAGGTTCCATAAGGTGACTTATGGCACTTCTCTCTCCAGTGGTCATAGATGGATGGAAAACCATTATAACCCTATGCAGATAAAACTACTAAAGGATAAAGTCCCTCAAAAGTGAATGTTTGCATCGCCTGCAGTTTTTAAAAACCTGGACTGACTGAACACCAAACAAAACAAAAGAAATATGGGTAAGTTAATGGAGGAGGAAAATTTAATACCAACGTAAAGAAACTATATTTCAACTACAGTGTAAACAAGGATAGAAGTACCTACATGAATTATCTTCCATGTTGTATTATGCAGATATTTATATATTTTAACAAATGTTCATCTACATTCTTCTCCCTTTCCCTCACTTTCTCATGTACAGTATATTTGTTATGCTTCATAACCACTAGGTTCACAATTTACTCTATAAATTATGTAATAGTAATGCAAATTCATGCCAGATTTGGAAGAGCAATAGATATCAACCACAGATCCTTAACTTGAAGCTACACACAATGTCTGTTGAGAATCTGGAGAGGAGATGGCTGGATTATACGCAGCAGGGTCTTTTCCTTGTAGAAACACAAACGTGGAAAGAAGAGTGCACACTGATGCCGATCTGGAAGAGGGGTGGGCTGTACACACTGGTCATTCTTCTTTGGACCATTTCCTACATTTGGAAAAATCCACCGTCTCCCATTATAAGTCATCTGTGAAGCAGGGTTGACCTCTACCTTAGAGGAGAGTTGTGAGGATTAAATGAGATAATGTCCACAAGATCAGCTTCCCTCCCTGTTACCAAGGGAAAGCCTTGAACCTTCCATCTTACCTCTCTCACATACATTTAAATCCTCTCTATCCATGCACGTCCCTCCCTTCCTTTGTTATATTTCCACAACACTCGCTTCAGAAAGCTGCTCCTTAACGGATTCTTTCAACTCCACAACTCCTGTGCCCGGTCCCCCATCACACTCATGCTCTCAGTTTACATTCTCTCCTCTTGTATTCAGTGTCGTTCCTCGTGCCCTCATTATGGGTTCTGTGTTGACTCTCCCCCACCTTGGCTCCCACACAGCACAGCAAGGAAGGCGGCAGGGAGGGAGAGGAGGAGCAGCTCAGGTCTCCATGGAGGCAGCCCCCTGGATGCAGGGAGAGCACCGGGATCTCTGATACCGCTGCAGCCTCCCAGAGCTCAGTTGTCTCAAATGCCTCACAAAAACTCCAGCCCATGGAACAGACTGTCCAGCCTCCGAGGGAAGGCGGGGGAGGTGGGTGGGTGGGAAGAGATCAACAAAGAACTTGTACACATATATGCATAACCCACAGACACAGACCATTGGATGGTGGAGGCCTGGGGTGGGGGACAGGGCTGGACTAGAAGAGATCAATGGGGGGAAAAGGGTACATATGTCATACTCTCAACAATAAAGATTTTTTTAAAAAAAACTCCACCTGCTTCTCTGTAAGGCCAATTCCCTGCCTCAGAGGCTTCCTTTGATCTGAGCTGACCCTTTCCCCAGGCTGTGAGCAATGCCCACCCAACCAGCCAAGAGCACCCAGGCGCATGAGGAAAGGGCTGGAGGTGCCATGCCCCAGCAGAGTGGGCAGAGATGTTTATTCAGAGCCAAACTCCTTCTCACTGTCCAGGTCAGGGAACATCAAACCATTTGCCTGGTAAGTAAGTGAAGAGGGGTAAGGGGCCAAAGACTCATCTGCCCCTTTCCTGTATCAGCAAAGACAGGGCAAAGCAGCCTCCCGGCCTCTGGGGGTTCCACCTGAAGCCTGGAGGACACAGTGAGGGACCCCACGGGCTCCAAGGCTGAGCTTGATTCCAATTTGAAGCTGTCAGAACTGCAGCCTGAATTGCAAGCAGCCCTGGTCTCCAGGGCTTACGGCTCCTCCTGGCTGCCTGAGAAATTATTCACTTGGATAAACCCAAATTAGAGTTAGGAAAGTAGCCCATTTCTCTTTACCCCCAGATGTCTAGAGAGTCTCTCCACCGCCCCGCCCCCTACACACACACACACACACACACACACACACACACACATATACACACACACACACACACACACACACTCACACACACACACATATACACACACACACACACTCACACACACACACATATACACACACACACACACAATTCTACACCGACATTCCTCCCTCCCCCCAAGCCTTCAAGTCACAGCCTTGGAAAATTCTCAGGACTGACATTTCCGGAGTTTGTCAGAGACATTGGAGGACATACCGAAGTCTAGCAGTCTAGAGCTGGTTGTGAGAGATGCGTTCATGGGGAGGGGTGGCTGGCATGGAAAAACAAACAGCAATAACCAAACCCATAAGTGGGGCCTTGCACCTAAATGCAGACTGTCCCCAGCCTATAAAGACGCCGTGGAGACATTAGGAAGCCTTTCTCACTTCCTACCTCCCCGCTGCACCTGCTCTTAGTGAAGTGCCCTTCCTCTGTGCAGCTTTAAAAAACAAAGCCTGAAACAGATGGTAGAATTCACAGGGATCCCTCCTTGGCCATGTCACCCATACTTTTGTTTCCTGCCTATGCCTGATTGGTCCAAGGGTAGAGACACCTGACCCAACCTGGGCCAATCAGATTCTTCTTCCCAGGAAGCTGAAGACTTGAGCACACAGAGACCAGGCAGTTGGAGCTCATGGCATGCACTGTCCTGGAGACAAGATCTAGGAGGACCTACGGTGAGGACCCTGGATGCCCTGGTTGTTCAGGTTTCCCTTTGATTCTGTGGACAACCCGATGGCCTTCACCTTGAGCTGCCTGGAGTCAGCTCAGTTGTCTGTCTCTAAAGACACTTAATTGGTAAAAGCTCCTGTAAGCATCATTCTTCCCCCCACCTCAGCACTTGCACATTATTGCCGTCACCTTTTTCTCTGCCAAATTCTTTCCCAAGACCAGAAGCTCCTGGTGTCCTGGATCATGGATGGTCTCACCTTCACACACACACCCTTCAGCTGGCTGACTCACACGCTTCCCTCTGGCCCCAGATGAGACAGCAACACCTCTGATAAGCCTTCTCTGACCACCACCCCTGCACACTTGTCTGGGTCAAGCGCCCTAGAATGTGTTCCCACGGCACCAGGTACTTCCCCTCAGGTAAGACTGTAGCTCCTTGAGGCCTGTTTGCTGTTCTATTTCCAGGCACATAGTACAGGACCCAGTAAGCACTCAGTAAGTATATGTGGACTGAATAAATGACTATTATAATGAAGACATATACTAGTCTACTCTCCTCATTCTCACAGTAAATTAATAGAATTAATTACCTGATTCAAATTATTATTCATCTCAGAATGCAATCAGTCAGTCAACAAATTAGTACTAATTGACATGCCAAAAAGTGTATTAGTCACTATGCAACTAGGGTAAAGGTGCCAAGATAGGCAAATGAGAGGGGGTAGGTTTCTTTTGCAATTGGTAACGGGGGACTCTGAGTTCCATCCTGCCTGGTCTGAAGCATTCTGCCTCCATTTTCTGTATCTTGAACATGGACAGGTAAGAATTACCATTAGTGATATATTGGGTTTTCAACAGTGTCCTGAATCAGCAGGCAGAAACTTCCAGAACAGAGCTAGACCCAAGTGAGGTAGAAACCTTTGGGCAAAATGCCACATCCAGGCTGGCTAATTCCTGGGGCCTCTAAACACATCATTTCATTTCATTTTCAAAGCCTATTGCTGCCACCCTTGCTACTCTGGCAGGTATTGGGGGGAGGGGGAGGGCTTTCTCCCTGCCCCCAGGCTAGCAATTACAAAACCCATTGTCTCCTGCAAGAGGCATTGTCTTCCCGTTGTCATAAAACAAATTGCCCTGCCCATCAGCCTGCTGGAGGCCAGCTCTACTGCGGCTCCCACCAGCCCCCAGAAAGAGCAGCTCAGATGTGAAGACAAGTCAGCCAGCTGCAGCCAGCGCTGGGGGCGACCCTTCCGGCCTGGGGAGCAGGATTCTGTCACGCAGAGACCCAGTGCACGCCTGTGAGGGCACAGCTTCATCCTGGCACCAGCGACAGCTCTGCCACAATCGTCTGCTAATTTGTCAAGTCCCAGCAGAGAGCAGGATAAACAATTCATAGAGAAGCAGGATAACATGCCATCCATGTGGCATCTGTTATTCTAGATCGTGGGTCCACGTGCATGTGTGTCTGCATGTGGGAACCTCTGACGCTGCCCAGTTCAGGCCTCGTCACCTCCTGCCGGGGCTGTCCCAATAACCTCCAACGAGTCTCTGTCACATCTGTCTGCAGCCATCCTCTCCTGCCACAAGCCTTGTGCTTCAAAATCATATCCCTGATCGTGTCGAATCACGAGAAATACAGGCTAGTATTCATGGTCTCCTCGGGCCCCAAACCACCTTGTTTAACCTGTTCCAAACTTCCCTTCCGGCACCTGCACCCACCAAACTGGAAGTGCTTCCCCATTTCAAATGTTTAGACACCAGAACTTGAAGGCCCAGATCAAATGTCCCCTCCCTCATGACACTCTCCCCTCCTCTCTCATGCTGCCACCCAGAAGCTGGAAGATCCTCCTCTTCTGAGAAATAAAAAGCAGCCACCAATAAAAAATAAACCAAAAACCCCCAGCATTTATTGATTGCCTCATATGTGCTTTACCTGCATTATCACATATCAGTAATACCAGTTTGACTATTATTGTTAGGGGCAGAAATAGAATATTGGGGACCAGCTATGATTGTAAGAAATATTTATCATGCTGTTAACTGTGTTTTGTTCTGATTAAAGAAAGCACATTCTAACCTGGCGGGGACCTGGGAGCTCACCTGGAAATGTATGTGGCCCATCCTCCCCATCCAGGAGCTGCCTATGACTATGGAAAGATTAACAACCTATGCAAAAAGCAGAGGCTTCAGCCCTTTGAGAACCCCCAGCCCTGTGCATACCCACAGGCCTTTGTATACCCACAGGCCTTTGCAAACCCTAAGCCCTCATTATCCGCAAACTGCACATTTTGCATACCCATTCTTTTTGTTTGTTTGTTTAAAGTATTACAAATAGTACATATGTCTCCTTTATCCCCCATTGACCTGCCTGCCCCCCACTCACCACTCCCAACCCCGTGTCTGTGTCCATTGGTTATGCTTATATGCATGCGTACAAGTCTTTTGGTTGATCTCTTACCCCTCCCCCCATCCTCCCCTGCCTTCCTGCTGAAGTTTGACAGTCTGTTCGATGCTTCTTTATCTCTGTATCTATTTTTGTTCATCAGTTTATGATGTTCTTTATATTCCACAAATGAGTGAGGTCATGTGATATTTACCTTTCTCTGACTGGCTTATTTCGCTTAGCATAATTTTCTCCAGTTCCATCCATGCTGTTGCAAATGGTAAGAATTCCTTCTTTTTTACTGCATACCCATTCTTATCACCTTTGCCTACTTCCCCAAGTAATCTTTGTCCTTCCACCCAATATAATCAGCTGGCTTATGGTGGGGGAAGAGCAGATTTTTGTGGATGACCTGCTGCCCTCCCATACCGCCAGCAGTAATGGAATAGACCTCATATATGATTCAACGCTGTCTCTGCTGAATTGGCTCAGGTAGTGACAGGCACCCTGGACCCAATGATTGTCCAGTTACATTATTTCCCTTTTATAGATGAGAAGGCTGAGGTTTCAGGGGTTTGCCCAAGATCCCAGAGCCAGAACCGGAACCCAGACCTGCCGACTCCACTATGTATGTCCTTAACTACTGTGCCACCCTCTCTTCAGTTCCCAGGAGTGAGCAAGAGGTGCCTATCACTCCTGCAGCTTCCATCCCCCCACCCAGGTCACCTCAGTGATGGGTTATTCTGAGGCCAGGGAAGCCCATGCACCAGGCTCCTCACTCTCAGACACCTGCAGGCTGTGGAGAGGCCCCCGCAGGGTGTTCTTGTAAAACTTTCCAAAGTAACGCATTTTAAGCAAAGTGGGTTAAGGCTATCTCCTTCCACCTGAGCCTCCCCATCACACATCCCCTCGCCAGTGCTGTCAGGGTGGCCATGGGCACGTAGGAAGCCAGCAAAGGGAGAATTAAATTGGGAAAGCTTTTAATACATTTTATTAATTTTTTACAGAGAGGAAGGGAGAGGGATAGAGAATTAGAAACATCGATGAGAGAGAAACATCGATCATCTGCCTCCTGCACACCCCCCATCGGGGATGTGCCTGCAACCAAGGTACATGCCCTTGACCAGAATCGAACCCGGGACCCTTCAGTCCACAGGCCGACGCTCTATCCACTGAGCCAAACCGGTCAGGGCAAATTGGGAAAGCTTTTAATTGGGTGAGTTATCATTGTGCAGTTCACAGTTTTGCACAGAGGTAAGTTCTTGCTTAGAAATGACCCTGGGTGTCCACTTTCCAGCCACTGTGCAAATCACCTGCCACCGTGACGTGAAGGTGCAGGGCCAGAGGTCAACCTGCCTCGGCTTCGCTCACTGAATGCATCCCCATTGCACAAACCTGTGTCGTTCTCACAAAAGCAAGTACGTCTGTGTGAAGAACCACGTGTTCTATGAATCCCAACTATCAATACAAAAAAACACATTCTGATGGACTGTGCCAGCGGAAAGACAGGATTACCCATTCTCTCTTTAGAAAATGACATTTCAACAGCCGTCATGTGCAGAAGCATCAAAGAGCATGAAACCAAACAATGTAGGGAGACAGGGCGACAGAGGTGTGCCCGTCAGCTCATTCCTCTTTCATTCTATTATCTGTGTGGATTTTGCGATGTGTGTGGTATTGTCAGCTTTTAAAATACATAATTTATTGTGATATGTTTTCTTATTTGAAATAAGTATTTACCTTGACACCTGATTCTATATTCACAATTCTGTTTTCTTTTTCTTAAATAACCCTCCTCTCAATGAGCTTCTGCCTCCCTTCTGCCCCTGAATCTCAGGAAGAAGAGCCCTCCCGCTGGGCAGACACCACTTCAAGTGTCCTTGACCCTCCTTCTGCCCAGCGACAACCCCCGGTGCGGCTCCACGCGGCATGCAGGAGCAGGCTGCCGTTTCTCACACAGACACCTGTGGCAGCCGTCACTGTTTACTTGTGTTGTACTTATTGATGTTCCTGTTTTATCTTTCCAGGCACCACCTCGGGGCCTTACATGGAGTAAAGATTCAATAAATGATTCAAGACGGGAGGCCAGGCAGAGGGGCAGGCAGGAGCCCTTAGATCCTGGACCTGCTCGCTGGTGATGGCAGAGTGTCCCTGGCGTTTATCTTTTCTATACTCAAATTGCATGGGCAAAAGATGTCCACCTCTTGCCCTGGATCTCAGCCCCTGAGGCTCTTTTTGCCTCTTTGATTCTCTCCCTCTGGTCCTGATGGGAGCAGGGCTCCTGAGGCAGTCTTTGGAAGGAGCAGGAAGGAGAGACTATCACAGCCATACATTTTCATCCCGGGCAGACATTCAGGGCGAGGCACCCACAATTGGGTAGTCTTCCAGGGAGGGATAACCCTAACTTGGGCTTTCTCCCTCTGGCATGGCTTGAGCCAGGAGAATCCCATAGCTGATGCTTCCTGAAATCAGGGACCAGTCTCCTCAGTGACAGGTGAAGCGGGAGATCTTCGGTGGAGGGATGCTGAGCAGGAAAACCTATTCCAAAGACCACAAGGTTTGGACCCCGCTCAGGAAATGAGTCTTCCAACAACTCGATGGGAATGAAAAGGAAGAGTATTCAAATCACGCAATTACTGTCTGGCCAAATTAATTGCTGAATTCATTTAAATGGATTAGGCATTTTAATTAGCCAGGTCTGGTTGTTTACCGAAATTGAGTTTTTGGCATGTGGGTGTTATGTGCACATGTGTGTTTGTTCCAGCGGAGCCCGGGCTGGAGCAGACCCACAGAGATTGCTTTCTCAGTAGATGGAAGAACCCGGCAGCCTGGAAGGACCAGCCCTCTCTCCTCAGGTGCCCATGTCCATCTGGGAGACCCTGGCATTCTCACCTGGCCTCCTCAGGGGCCTGTGCAAATGGAGAAAACATCTGTGGGCTCAGAGGTAGCTGGATGGGAGGGGTGTGGAGAGAAGGAGGGAACGTGCATAATGGAAGAACGTGACTTTAGGGTTTTTCTTGCGTTTGTACTATATGTGGAAACTATGTCTCCCAAACTGGCCTGTAGGACCCGCCTCCAGGGGGCAGCAGAGCACCAACCCTTGGGAAGCCAGCCGGCCAGAGAGATGCTCTGGGTCAACAGGGTCCTTCGTGGCAGGCAGAAGGGCAAGCTGAATAGAACAAAGATTTGAACCACCCTGGGGCCTTGGAGGCCAGTCCAGGTGGGTGAAAAGAAGAGCCAAGTGGGTCTAGGAAGGAGAGCTGGAACAAATCGGGGCTAGACACAGGTTGGCATCAGTCTCAGGAGAAGAAATGGGAGTCAGGGCCCAGCAAGCCAGAATGAGACTCCCCAGCAGATGCCACAAAGAGCAGAGCCTATGGTCTGAACAGAACCAAGGGTGCACCAGCTGGCCAAAACCCAGATGCCATCTATACAGGAATTAAAATACCCCTGCTGCCCTAACCGGTTTGGCTCAGTGGATAGAGCATCGGCCTGCGGAATGAAAGGTCCCAGGTTCGATTCCGGTCAAGGGCATGTACCTGGGTTGCAGGCACATCCCCAGTAGGAGGTGTGCTGGAGGCAGCTGATTGATGTTTCTCTCTCATTGATGTTTCTAACTGTCTATCCCTCTCCCTTCCTCTCTGTAAAAAATCAATAAAATATATTTTAAAAAATAAAATAAAAATACCCCTAGAGATGTAAGAAGATACAGAGAATGTGTCTGCCAGCCCCCACCCCGGGAGGGGCTGTAGGGGTTGGTGGAGTACTTGCTGAGCCTCACTGGGACTGGGGGTGGGGAATAAGGAGAGAACTCAAAGGTAAAGGCAGCCAAAAGCAGGGCATGTCCTGATTACAGATCCTTGCTAGACCATCCTCCTCAACTGTAGGGCTTTTTTTTCACAAGGTGGGGTGGGCACATTTGAACCAGCACTGAACTGAGGGAACAACAAGGAGAGGCGAGACCTGGCACCAGCTGTCCCCACCAAGCTCTCAGCCTTGCCTATAAGTAATAGCCCACTGGACAGAAGTGCAATGAAGACCCTGCCAGACGCCTCCCATCTGGGTCGGGCCCTGCTCACAGTGACTGTCCGTCCAGCCCTGTGGAGGCAGGTCCCCCTCTGGCCTTGCCCACTGGCCTGCTCAGGGCTGCAGTAGTAGAGGCCATAGCAGGACCTGAGCCTCTTTTCAAAAAGCTGAAGCAGACTTTTCCTGTCTTCCTCGCACTGCGCTGGGGAAAAAGCCTCCAACCTGGGGCAGGGAGAAGACTGGATGCTGCGCTTCATTCCACGGCGAAATCTGCAACGACTCTTCACTCCGCTCATAAGGTTCGTTCCACATCTGCTACGAGAGACGGCAATAACGCCACGCAGTAACATCTCTCGTGCCTATGTGGTCGATGGAGCAGAGGCAATGAGATTGTCTCTGGCCAGGGAGGAGATAACCTCATTTGCTTTGTCTTTTTGATCATGGTAGCAGGCACGAAAATGAAATTTCATGCGGTTTACTCCTTTATGCTACAATTGATGATAATGGTTATTTAACATTTCCTGAGTGCCCCAAAGCTGCTAGGCACCTGGGAAGCTCTCCTCAGCTTAAAAGCTGGATTCAGCAGACAGGCACAAAACAGTTTCGAGGGACAGCAAAGTCCCAAGACCATTTTATCCAGGCCTCATGCCTCTGAATAGGAGTATGAATAGAATATTCCAGAAAGGGAGGAGTGTGGCCAAATCTTACATTCCTCCAGGACCCTGGTCATCTGGGAACACACTTGTACTCAGTGAATTTTCTCTTTAGCATCAGTCCCCAGTTCCTCTCCCCGCGCGCACACGCACACACACTCACACACACACTCACAGGCACTCCTCTGCTCATTTGTAGGCCACTTCTTGATATTTGGAGGGGCACTAGGTGGCTACAGCCGTCAGATCTGGCCTGTCCAATGGGAAAACACTAAAACCCTCTGCCACCACCTCCTCACTACCTCTTACCCCCACAGCCCACCAAGATCCTCCTATAAAAATGAAGGTGGCTAGCAAACTGCGTGAGCATGACTATCTGCTCTCTGTCCCGGTCCCAGTCTCCTCATCTGTAAATGACAAGCTTGGACAAGATCATGGTCATGACCTCTTACAGTTCTGACGTCAGACAGACTCTCAGAGGGACACAGTCCAATCAGAAGGCTCAGGGGGCTCCAGGCTAAGGCTGCCACACTCAGGGGAGACTAGTGAGGCTGTGCCGCAGGGTAAGATGAGGAAGGAGAGCAGGAAGAGAAGGCTGCAGGAAACGATGCTAAACGCGTCTTTAAAGCGTGTGAGGTAATTTCTTCCAAGGCTGCAATCGCAAGTAACTTAAAATGGAAAGTCTGAGTGTCTTGGGTGGGGAAACCTATATGATAGGAACTGCCAGCTGGGGGCTAGGGGCCGAGGGAGACAGTGGCACACCATGAGGTCCCAGAAGAGTCCCGCCCGGGAGGTGTTTGCAGGCTCAGGAAGAGGCAGAGACAGCAAAGATCAACTCAGGATGCCTTGGTGGGCCCATTCCATCAAGCCCTGGGTCCAGTTCAAACCACCACAGTCCAGTCCTCTCTGAGAGCCCACAGTGAGGCCCGGGGACTGGAGGCGGGAGCCAGGAGGCAGGAAGGTAACTTGGCCACTGTAAAAGCACCACATGCGGCGACAGCATGGGGAGGGAGGTGGGAGGTGTGGGAGGTTTAGGAGTGATGGTAATAGCCCTCCCTCCACACGGAGTGTTCCAGCTCATAAAGCGCTCTCACACCCATTCCCTCACAGGAGCCTCTGCAGCTCTAAGAGGCAGCAGGGCAGCTGTTACCTGCCATTTCCGGTAAAGAAGATGCAGTGCAGAGGAATGACCTGCTCGAGGTCACACAGCAAGGTCACAAGAGAGCAGGGCAATTCCAGCCACTCTGGAAGGAGCACCAGCCTGGCGGGCACACAGGCCCAGGCCCATCCCTGCTGTGCTCTGGGCCGAGCCACCTCCTCTGAGCTTTACCGTTTTTATCTGCAAAACTGAGTGATAACTGCTTCGGCAGTTAAGGCAGACAACAGGTGTGCAGGACCCAGGCCCAAGTAGGCAAATCAATTTCTCTTTCCTTCTGCTAGCGTTTAAGAATCTCCCTCCCTTGGGGTAGACAGGGAATGAGGTGGGGTCAGCTCCCCAATCGGGCTGTGTGCTCCCTGCGCAAGTTACTAGAGTCTCTAACAGGTTCCTTCCCTGGAAAGGGGGTGAAGCAACCATCTTATATAAAAACTGCTGTTTGAAATTTTAACCCTGCTATTTCTGGCTTCTGTAAATGCTTGCTGGCTTAAATAATAAGGAAAATAAGACTACTCCCATTTCAGAGAGGCCATTAAACCTTCTCCAGACGAAATTATCAGTGCTGGTGTCAGGCCAACCCTTTGGTCAAGGTCTCAAAGCGCCAGCACATAGGGCCCTTTAAGAACTTGCAAAGGGAACCGGAAAAACCCCATATTGGGGAGACAAAGAGGGTAAGATAGTATAAATACAGGAAACTTCCTGTGTGATTTCACCCAGAATTTGAGAGACATTTTCCTCTGGGCCCGCGCCTAATAAATGTAACTCCATCTCTCTAAGCGTTGCTTGGTTCTTCTCCGGTTTTTCTGTAACAGGGGGACTATAACACCCAACTCATAGGGGTGTTTGACTGTTAAGTGAAAAAGACTGTAACGCACCCAGCACCATGTCTGTCTTCATGAGTGCAGTTTTCCCTTTTCTCTCTTTCTTTCCATTGCAGCCACCTCCGCGGATCCTGCCCACAAACCCCTGAGCACGAGGTGGAGTCTCCAGGCCCCTGCTGTCTCCTCTGCCTTGAAAATAATAATAATAGTTGTTGTTTTATTTACCGAGTGCTTTCTCTGGCTCAAACATTGTATTCAGTACTCTACCTGCATCACCTCATTTAATTCTCACAACAGTGCAGAACTCTTACCCCCATTTTGTGGATGAGATAACTGAGTCACAGAAACTTGCCCAGGGATTTACAGTTAATGGCAAAGCTGGACTGAGCTCTAAAGCCAGAGCCCTTCACCTAACTAACCTCCAACTACCCTGCACCACAGCCCCCAGGCCTAAATTCCTACTCTCCCTCAGGTCACAGTGCTCACCCGTGAGGAGGGGGTCACCGAGCAAGCTGGGAAGCACCCTGGCCCAATGGAAAAGCCCAGATTTAATCATTTATGCAAATGCCAGGATTCTCTTTGCCAAAGAGGGTCCAGATTGAGTTTCATTTGAGAAGCTGGAGAGCAAGATGATCCCGGAAAGCCACTTAGATCACAAAGGCACATTATCCCTGCCCGAAAGCCAGGCAGGCACTGAAGGCATTAAGAAAATTTACTCGCTGTGCAAACTATTCAACTAGAGAATCAGCCCATGGGTTTAGGAGCAAGAATGAATATGAGGAGCCCCTCCCTTACCCCTGGCGAGGAAAGATTCCAGTGTCAGACCTCCTCCTGGCACCTCGATGGGCAGAACAGACTGTGTCTCACAAAGGCCCAGACACCCAGTGCCCAGCACAGAGCTCCTGCACGCCCCACACTGGGGATGTGTGGGATGGAGCCCACAACCCGGACATGTGCCCAGGGGAATAGAACCGTGACCTCCTGGTTCATAGGTCAACACTCAACCACTGAGCCACGCCAGCTGGGCCAGACCCACATTTTTAAAAGCCCTTCTAGCCCTGGATGAGTAGCTCAGTTGGTTGAGCATCATCCCAATGTACTAAGGTTCCGGGTTTGACTCTAGTCAAGACACATACAAGAATCAATCAAGGGATGCATAAATAAGTAGAACACAAATTGATGCTTCTTTCTCTTTCTCTCTCTAAAAATCAACTAAATTGTTTAAAATTTAAAATAAATAAAAGGCCTTCTCCTCTCAGAACAATAGGCACAGTTGAAACAAATAACAGCTATGATGTAGAAAGTGTTTACTATGTGCCAGGAACCAGGCTATGGGCTCCCATGGATTATTCCACATTACCCTCAGAATAACCCACTGGGATGGGTATATCACTTGTCCTTGTACTTATTTGACCTGGGTCACATATTTAATAAGTGAAGGATCCAAAATTTAAAAGCTCGAGGCACTAAAAAGAATATGGCATTCTCCTGAAATATAATGTGAAAGACAAGACAAGCAAGACCATAAAATAAATGTAAAGAAATCCACAGTTATTTTTCTCATGATTTTTTAAAATATAAATTAAAATATAATAATGCTTCCTTAACTATTGAGTAATCTACCAGGATGCCACCCCGTTCTGTCTGCTCTGGGCCTGAATGCTAAACCACAATTTTCCATTACGAGGTGGACTGCTTTTTCCCAGCATGCAGTGCTCTCAGAGTCCCCAGACTTTCCAAGAGGCCCAACACATTTGTTTCTTCTTAGGAGAGATCATAGAGTAGATACTGCAAGGTGGGGGGACTGAGGCTGTTTGAGTTCAACTCTTAGGAAAGAGATTATAGGAAATCTGCTGGTTTGCCGGCCACTCGGGCTCCTTATCTGAGGCCAAAGTAATCACCTGAAGAAGGGCAAACCCACCCCTCTCGGCTGCCAGTGTGGAAGATGCTTCACTTTATCTTCACTGGGCACGGGAGACCTTTGCCCCTTGTAATCAGCTTCTGGGAAGGCGCTGCCACTCAGGCTTGGCCAGGGTTTCTGAATCTCCCTTCCTCTGGCGGACAAGAAGGGAATGGGTGGGTTAAACAGAGGGGCCTGGACCTGAGGATCCTGCCAGGTGGGGAGCCTAGGTGTGCTCTGCTGCCTAGGATGAAGCACGTTCAGCCCCGATTTGGGGGGGCCAGGTTTCATGGAGTGATCCCCAACTGCAGCTATTTTCAACCTTTTCTATCTCGTGGCACACATACACTAATTACTCAAATTCTGCAGCACACCAGAAATATATTATACATTTTGCCAAACTGATAAAGAAAATGGGTAAAAATTTTGATTCAGTCACACTGATGGCTATTGTTGTGTTGGCTACTGTCATTTTTTTTATTTGATGGTCTAAGGGGAAAGAGTTCAGTGCCCTTGATTGAATAGTCAGGTATCGCATGTTGTGAAAATTCTTGCAGCACACCGGTTGAAAATTTGAAAATCGCTGCCCAACTGGGATGCACAAGTCCAAGGTAATCGGACAAGAGAGTTCAAGTGGACTGACATGGGTCTATCAAATCGGACAGGCTTCATGCTTTCAACTGTATCTCATATAAGAGGCACATCCTGTTGCGTCTGCCCTGTTGCCCACTACCTGTTCACCAACACACACCACCACTTTAGGAATTGCTCCTGCCACTCTGGAGGGACCATTCTCATGTCTGTGTTTGTGGAGCGTGATCCTGAGGGCACTGAACCTCCACTGGGCTGATCACACTTCTCTTCTATAAATGTGATGTGAAGGACCAGAACTCCAGTTGGTGGCACAGGAGCTTTGAGAGGTGACAGACGCTGGGGCCAGAGTAGCCACATGTGGCCTTGCACACAAAGGGCAGGGAAGCTGTCCACTGAGAAAGAGAAGAGCGAAGCAGGTGCACAGGGAAAGGAGTGAGACCACGTCGCCAGTAGCTGTCCCAGGCCTGACAACATTCTACTTCCTGGTCCATGATGCTAATGAACCCAAACGGTATGTCCTGCCCCTGAGTCTAGGCCAGCCGTGGGCAAACTACGGCCCGCGGGCCGGATCCAGCCCGTTTGAAATGAATAAAACTAAAAAAAAAAAAGACCGTACCCTTTTATGTAATGATGTTTACTTTGAATTTATATTAGTTCACACAAACACTCCATCCATGCTTTTGTTCCGGCCCTCCGGTCCAGTTTAAGAACCCACTGTGGCCCTCGAGTCAAAAAGTTTGCCCACCCCTGGTCTAGGCCCATCAACAACCCCTAGAGTCTTCTTCTTCCTTAAGCTCCTCTGAGTCAGTTTCCATTATTTGCAATCAAAACAGGAATCTTGAAAGGGAGGTCGCATTATCATTCAGATTAAGAGTCTACTAATGATTATTGAAAACCTATTATGACCAGGCACAGGTCCAGAAACACTACCAGGATTCATCTCACTTATTACCATCTTCATGGGCAACGTGATGAACATCAGTATCAAAAAAAGGTTTATGAAGAGCCTACTGGGCTAGACTGGATGCGAGTGACACCAGTCGGGTCCAGGTCCCCTGAGTTTTCTAGACAGGCGCTCTGATGTGGAGACAAATGTGTGGGGCTTTAAATGAAGACACGAGGAGACAGTGAGATATTTGCCTCATTATCAGTTTAGGAGGAAGGAGGGAGGCAAGAGGCAGGCAGGGCTGAGAAGGGGACAGCTGAGGACATTGCAGTCAGGGGAGGGAAAGCTTCAGGTCTGCTCAGGAAATGCATGGAAAGGAATATAACAGAGGCTGAAGGACTGTCAGGTCTGGGCCTGCATCACTAATCAGTAGACAATGGTTTGGTCTCAGAATTCAGGTTGAAAGGAGAACCTGATATTTGAAAGAAAGAATGACAAAGCCCTCCTCTATATATGGAGGCTGAGACACATCAGGGTAGAAGGGCCAAGAGAAGAAGAACCAAAGAAATCTTCGATGTCAATACTGATCCACCTGGCAGATCTCGATAAGCATCCAGGACGCCAGACATCTGGCAGGAAAGAGAGGCTGGGAGGGATCAGCGTTCAAAAGGGGAGAGTACTAAATAGGGCAGGGGTGGGAACGTCCGGCCCATGGGCTGTATGAGGCCTGTGAAATCATTTGGTCTGGCCCTTCTGACTTACCCAAAGTCTACAACGCATTCGGGGTGAGCTAATTAAATGTTTGACCACATATAGCAGGCTAATTTTTACGTTGATAATTTTGTATGGCCCATGAATGATGTTATAAATATCCCAGTGGCCCTCAGCAGAAAAAAAGGTTCCCCACCCCTGGAGTAGAGCATGGAACTAAAGACGGAGAGACGAGGGCCAAAGGGATGGGAAGGGAGAAGAAAGCGGCAGAGGGGAAAGTTAGACAAGAATAGACGGTGTTGAGTGGGGTCTGAGGCAGGGAGGGCCAAAGACTAAGAAATGTAAACAGAGACAAAAACACCAAGACAGAGAATTACAGTGAGCCAGGGGGCACAGAAAGGGAAAGCAGAGAGGAGCAGAGTCAAAGCTTCAGAGAGGGAGGGTGGGCGGCCAGCAGGACTCTCGGGAAAGCGTGCTGGCCCAGCCGCCTCACACTGCCCTTCTCTTCATCTTTCTGGCTGGAAACCTCCCCTTCCTACTATATATGGATAGCCAGGCACAGGGCTTTGTCATCCTTTCTTTCAAATACTAGTATCTGACATTCCCAGCATGTCCACCCGCATGTCACCTGGGTGACTGGCGCAGAGCTGGTCCCTGCCTCCCAACACTCGCCATGGTCTTTATCCAGGTCCCAGTAAGAACCACCTCTCCCATTTACCCTACCATTGCTTCCCGACAGCGCGCAGGCGGCGGCCTCTGGCGCTCCCAGTGGCTCTGTGAGTGAACATTATTACTCTACCTATTCGACAAGTCCATTCTTCATTAAACCAATATTTCTTGAGAACTATTTCCAGTTTCATGCTCAGGGACAGGTGCAGCTCCTGTTCCCCCAGACATTAGAGAACTAATTACACCTGCAAGTGCCACAGGGAGCAGCCGGGGTGCCAGGAAGATGTATGACCTGGCTTAACTTAACTGGACACCAGAGAAGTCACGTTTCTGCTGAGCTCTGACGCAGTGGGAAAGCTGAAATTCCTGGGAGGTTATTAGACTTACCCAAGGCCTACAAGCTACAGATCTGGGCTCAGAACTGTCATCTTTTGACTCTCAGGGCACTGCTGTCCTCTACGCCTCTGTGCCCTTGGGTAGGCCGTCTTGCTAGGCTTGGCATATACAGAGGTAGGCACAACTCTCTGGCCTTCGGGGAGATGTGCCTGTTCTAGAGCCTCAATGCCTCTCTCCTGGCCTCTCATATCAACCCAACATCCTCTGCCTGGGACCCCACACCACTAATCTAGCCACACCCACTCGCTCCCCTTCCCCCTCACTGTTCTGCAGAACAGGCCCAGTAGAGTGAAGCTCTCTCTAGCCCTGGGATGGTAGCAATAAATTTCCATTTAGCTGTGACAAATGACTGCTGCTCCTCTCTCTGTCTCTGTCCCAGGACATGGCGCATTCTTGAATTCATTTGTATAGTTATTCATTCATCCAACATCTTGAGCCTCTGCTATGTGCCAAGCATGCATCCTGCTCATCGATTTCTCCTCCTTGAATTTTCATTCCCTTTCCTCTCTATGCATCTAAATCCTGCTTACCTGGAGTCCTGTCTCCCCCTCTTCAAATCCTTGACACACTGTAATGAGCAGAGTAGAGAAGAGCCATGGTGTCTGAATCCATTTACGGCATCGCTTTTCTCAGCCTCCGTTGTCCCATCTTTAAAATGGTGATGTAATGATCGCCGGCAACAAAAATGTTGGCACAACCTAAGCATCAAGATACCAGAATAGGATAAGTTTTTCTAGGAAGGGACTTTGTAAACTGCTATGCAAATGTGAGGAATGAGTTGATTGGCTCCAGCTCACCTGGAGCTCTCTCTCCTCCAAACCCCTGTCTGTGCACACCCAATACCAAGCCCTCGGCTTTTCTCAACTTCAGTCTTTGCTGGCCTCCTCTCCCCACTGGAGTGCAAGCAGTGTGAGGAGTGGAGACACATTGTGCTTTTCCCATCCCCCACGGTGCCTAAGGACGTGCTGGGCACTTAGGACACGCTATCCGAGTTTGTTGATGGCGATCCCGAGTGGAAGCTCGGTGTCCAGGGAGTGTTTGCCCAGCCTCACAGAAGCAGAGGAGGCAGAAGAACTCACACTCTGACCCTGGCCAGCAACTGCCCATAGCTGATACCTGCAGGGCTGGCAGAGCGATGGGCAGCCCAGCTCTTCATGCCCCGGACCTCAGGCTACCCCGACCCAGAGCTGCCACCACACCTTGGAAATAAGAACCACCAGCCCACGGATTGATTTGGGATGTAGCTTATTTTTCTAGTAATTGCTAGAGTTCCTGCTGCCTTTGCCAGCCTAGCGAAAGCCTTTCTCTAGCCCTGGGATTGTAGCAATAAATTTCCATTTAGCCGTGACAAATGACTGCTGCTTCCCTCTCCGCCTGGTCCCACCTCCTTGTTCTGAAGTGTCCCCTCAGAGGTAGCTTGAGGGCCTTTCCTGTATGTGACAGGGGCAGGTTCTGGCATTTCCAGTCCTCCAAAGCTGGCATCACTCCTGGCTGGCTGCCTGTGACCCCAGGGGAAGAGAGGCTGGGTGGGAGAAAGGCCAAGAGAAGAGAAAGGAAGGCCTGGGTAGCAATGCGGGCCCGCCTTCCCCAGGTAAAGTCCTCAGAGGAAAGTTGAATAATAAGAGGCGGATGGAGAGAGGGAGGGCGGAGGGGAAAGGAGGGAGAGGCAAAAGACGTTCATTAGCTGCACTGATTCAAGGGGAAGGAGAAGTGATTAAGCAATTCCCCCCAAGGAAGAGGCTCCGGCTCCGGCCTTCCTTCCTTGGCAGGAAGCAGAAATTATTTCTTAGCCGAGTGGCACCGCCTTGCTCCATCTGCGCTAGGGTTCATGAGGGGAGGGGTGCTGAGGAATGGGGCTCCAGTGTCAACGCTCAGCAATTCCTATAATGGAGGGGAACCACGTGGCAGCAGGGGCAATGGCCCAGCGTGAATGACCCCCTCACTGTCTCTCTTGACTTCGGACTTTATATGCTCCGCTCAGTTAGGCCTCACAGCAAAATGTGGCCTAACATAACGTGGCCTAACACAAAAGCCTCCGTTCCCTGAGCACAAGCCATGAGACTGGGGACCTGGGGGGCAGAAGAGTGCAGGGACAGGGAGAAGCCCACCTAGGCTGGACAGATGTACATCCCCACAGTGAGTGACCATCATCCTCAGAGTCAGAGCCAATTGCAACAATATTCAGAGGGGAGGCAGCTGGCACTGGTGTTGGCCTGCTACGCGTGGTGCTTCCATTTGACTACCCAACACTGACTGCACCCCGGCCTGCCAGGCACAGACGTCAGGGACAAGGAAAGCGCAATCCCGCCAGGAACCCCTCAGTCTAGATGGGGAGACAAAGTGTCAACAAGTCATTCCCACAGGCCAGGATAAGGGCTAAGGCTGGGGGATGTCCAGGGATGCGGTGGGGAGTGGGGAGGGTCTGGACGGTCTCCCAGAGATCGGAGCCGAGGTGCTGGAGCCCAGGCTGAGACCCAACTCCATTCGTCTGGTTGGTTGAGAAGGTGCTCCAGGCCTGTGGCTCCAAATCCTCCAGCCCAAGCCTCCTCTGCCAGGTCACGCGGTTCCCAGGCTGCGCTGTCTTCCTGCCCACTTCCTTCTGCAGATCTGGCAGAGGGAAAAGAGGCCTCGGACCCGGGCCCCACCTGCTGGAACGAGGCGCACTGCAGGCATTTGTCGGGGCGGGATCCTCATTAGAGCCCTCCTCACAGATCTCCACTTTGGGACCTTGCCCTGCCAACTCGTTACCATGTTTCTGGCAGGTACAAGGCCACCCTTAAAAGCATTCTCTTTCAAAGCACTCTGTACGATATATAGTCTTAGACTAAAGAACAAATCCAGGCTGGGGAGACAAGCTGGCCCGGCTGGCCCTGGGCTGCACCTGCTCTTAAGAGAAGTAGGAGGAGGGCTCCTCTAGCCTGTCTCCTCCCACATGCTTCTCTCCTTCTTGGCCAGGGCCCTCCATTTCCCTTTCAACCAAGGCCTTCGTAGCAACTAATTCAAAGAGTAAGAGCAGATCTTTTCTCTGTAGGAAGTATATCATAAAGAACTGAAAAGCACTTACTCCCAAAGGGGCTGAAGGAGTTGGGAGGTCACAATTTATTCTGTTTCCAAAAAAGAATGCCTGCTGTCTCTTTTCCTGTCACGTGGCTCCAACTCCTGCCTCCCAGATAAGCATGGCACCTGCATGGTCTCACGAAAATTCTGAGAGAGCTTTGCCTTGGCTCTGCTCCCTCTCCATAGTAACGTACCTGAAAGGAAGCCGCGGTTGGCTGGGATGGAGACCCCTTCTCCCCTCTCACCTCAGCAATGTCCCTTTCTGCCCTGATTTCTCCCCGCTCCCTGACTTCCTGACCAAGTCTCCATTTTCTCAGTCGAAGCACCTCATTCGACTGCTCCCTCCACCATACTCACCCCCCTACACACAAACACACACACACACACACACACACCAGAAGGCAGCCCAACAAATCAATCAGATGTAGTCAACTTCAGCAAAGTTTACTAGTAAATAAGTAGCCCTGAGCCAACTGGCAGTCTCTTCCCCACCAACAGCTACAGCCAAAGGTGCCAGTGGCTGCGTCCACCAGCTCAGAAACAGGGCTTTCCCACAGCTGGTACCTCACACACCTGCATACACACTCACACACTCTTTCCTTGACTTGAGCGGGGGCTACGTCAGGAAAGGGGGCATGCTGAGTGTGGCCAGTGTGCGCACAGCCCTGGTTAGGAGTAGAGATAGGCTGACCCATACGACTGAGGGCTCCTTAACCCCATTTATTCTGCTTCTCAGCTAAAAACAATTTAAGATAGCAGCCAAGCCAGTGTGGCTCAGAGGTTGAGCGTCGACCTATGAACAGGGAGGCCATGGCTCAATTCTTGGTCAGGGAACATGCCCAGGTTGTGAGCTCGATCCCCAGTTGGGGGTGTGCAGGAGGCAGCCAATTAATGATTCTCATCATTGATGTTTCTATCTCTCTCTCCTCCCTTCCTCTCTGAAATCAATAAAAATGCATTTTTTTAAAGTTTAAAGTAGCAGCCAAGTTCTAAAGTTGAGATCCAAGTGCTAGGAGCTGGGGAGCATTGCAAGGTCTCCCCTCCCTTAACATTCACTTTCCCTAAGAACTGAAGCATCCAAGGGGCCTGAGACAGCATCTAGGCCAAGCCCCTGGGGCGTGAAGGTAGAAGTAACTTAACCAGGTCAAAGTCAGTTTGAACCTAAGGCAGACCCCCCAGGTCACCTGGCTCCCAGAATCAGGTTTTCACGCCATCACATAGCATTGTTTCTGCCAAAATCAGGTGCCCCTGAGAGGAAAAGAAAGGCGAAGGCTGACAGATGCAGACATTCACAATGAGAGACAGAAGAGCTCTTTGGGGACCCAGCCCCAAGCTATATTGCAGAAATCGATCACAAAGCATTTATTGATCAGCTACAATGTGCTTAATTAAGTTTTAAGGCACCATGGAGAGTGAGGAGAATAAAATAGGGACGCACCTAATGCAGTGTCTGGTCCAGAGTCACATCATAGTTGCTCATTAAACATTTATTGCATTGCACTGTCTTGCACTGAGCCATGATAAAAATAACCAATATTTAGTGAGTGTTTACTGTGTGCGGGGGAACCTGTTCTAAGCTCCTTACATGTATTTATTTCATTTGATCCTAAACACAACTTTAGAAGTAGGCACCTCTACCTACTGCCTTTCAGATACACGGAAGTGCAGAGAGATTAAGTCCAAGGTCATCTACCTGGTAAATGGCAATAGAATTGTGCCATTCAACCACTACATTACAGAAGACATGAGACACCCATATTCTACGTCCACCTGTGGCACTTCTCAGCTGCATGACTTGAGGTCCTTCGGCAAGTTACTTAGCCTCTCTGAACTCGTTTAAAAAGTGGGTAGAATTCTGCCTACTTCACGCTGCTGCGGAGAATTAATCAGATCTCAGCCGGCAGAGCCTCGAGCACTCGCTGTGTAACTAGCACTCACAGGAAACCCATGATGAGCACTGCCTCCTCTCCCTCACTGTCATACCTGCCTTGTGAGGCTGTTGGGAGGACAGACTGAGTTCGGACAAAAGAGCTCTTAGAAGAGAGCGTGGCACAAAGTGGGTGCTTAGCAAATGTCAGCTATTCCCATGACCGCTGCCCCCATCCCATCGCCAGTCGAACTGGTTACAGAAAGTCCCTACAACTGGACTTGAGAACAATGGGCTGGCATGTTGAAGGCCTTATGGCGGTGCAGGCTGGGCCGTGAAGGGTGGCTAAGGTTTATAGGGGCAGTGAGAAGGGACGGATGCACAGGAGCCAGCGAAGCAGGATGCCAGCCTCCTAAGGCGCTTCCCCCTCGAGCTCTGGGCAGTGGGATAGGAACAAAGTCTTTCTCGGTGGCCTGGGCTTGGGACCAGCAGCCCTGGCAGGTGACCGGTTCTCCTGAGAAGTCATCAAATCCGCTGAGAACTAAAAGAGATGCTTTCTCTCCCTCTCTCTGCCTCCCCTGAACCCCAGCCAAGCCAGCCGCTGTTGCTGGCTAGACGAGGGGGTCTGTGTGCTGTTTACAGAGCTGCCTTCTTATTCCTGAACCTGGGAGCTTTCCCGGGTATTAGATTCCAGCATCGAGCCGCTGTGTGTGATCCCAAGCGAAGGAAGGAGAGAGCGCTTTGTACTGCTCTGCAGAAAGCGGGGCCTGAATCATTTATGAGCGCGCATCACAGGCAGCCCAGGGCCAGTGTCAGGACCAGGGCTGCTTCCAGAAGGAAAATGTCTTTGGTGGAAGGTCCAGCTCTGCCCTCTCCCCGGCAATCACAGGATCACACGAACTGTCCCCTTATCGCTAAAGGACATTCTGGAGGCGGCTGCTCGCTGCGGTAGAGCAGAGCCAGGACAGGCAATTATCTGCCGGGATCAGAGAAAAGCGCTGTCCTGGCTGCCGGGCTTATTTGGCTTCAGCTTTGCTCTTGGTAAAATGTTCTGAAAAATGACCTGTGACCCTTGGGGGCTGGCACATGGGCCTGGGGAAGGCTGCTGGCAGGCGGGCTGCTTCAACAGAACAAACCCAGGTGGATTCGGGATTGCAGCCACTTTCCCAGCCTCGCCTTCAGCTGGGAGCATGTGGATGCAGTCAGACAGCTCTGGTGGTTCATTTTTTTTCTTGGAGCCACTGGCTCAACCCCTTCAGCTGGGAGCATGTGGATGCAGTCAGACAGCTCTGGTGGTTCATTTTTTTTCTTGGAGCCACTGGCTCAACCCCTTCATTAGAAAGGTTAGAATCAGGAAACAGAATGTTTCGTTTTAGAGTTGTGAGTTACAATGCTGAAAGTGCAGGAGAAGAGAATAGGACCAGTATCATGAGCATCTGGGGGTCGGGCCTTCTCCCTGTTCGACCCACCCCCTCCTCACATTCCTCCCAAAAAACTTCAGAGGCGTGCAAAACACTGAAAGGACTTGGTCATCTCCAGGCACCCTGGACTAACTGCCTACTTCTTGTGCATGCCCTTGAGGTCGCCGAGGCCCTGAGGTGCAGATAGGGACAGAGCCACCCCAGTGCTGGTCTGGAACCGGGTCCATGTCTGCCCCATCCCATAGCACCCTCCAAGCAACACTGCAACCCAAGCAGGACTGAGAAGTCTGGGGCCTGGGCAGACCTCTCCCACATCTGGGAAAACAGGCTGAGTTCCCTGTTCCGCTGGCCTCAGAGCTGTTGGGAAGTGCACGGAGGTGATGCTGGTATGGCTCCTGACACCCGGGAAGGCAAGGCCAACACTCATGATGTGGGACCTGGACTCATGTCATCTTGCTATCACTTTCCTCATCCTCATGCCCAAAGACTCCTGGGCCTGGATGGCCTTTGGCGAGACCTGCAGGGGTGAGGAGAGAGGGAGCAGCGGGGCGGGGGGGTGTCTGTCCAGCCCGCCCCGGGGGAGCTGTCCCCACCCCCAGGAGGAGCCAGGTGCCAGCAGCTGGGCAGGACAGTGACCCACAGATCCTCCCAATTCAGGCCCAGCAGTCTCTCCAGCTGGGAATCGGACATCCCAGCAGCAAGAACTCCCTTGACTTTCCCTCCAGCTCAGAGGTCAGCCTCGGGGGACAGGCTTGGGGGACAGTCAGTGCCATCCTCACCTGGTAGCTGCTTTTCCCCTAGAAGAGAAGATGCTCCCCTTCTCTCTACCTTTTTAGGCTTGGAACTCCCTCCCAAAAACATCCACATGTATCTGAGTCCTGGTGAAGTCCAGTGAGGTCTCAGGCAGGCAAGGGGAGTGGGAGAGAGGGGTGAGCATTCCAGGGTTGGGAGGGGCAGGAGTACAGAGCCCTGGGTCGGGGTAGAGAGCACAGGTAAGTCCTGCAGGATGTACTGGGGATGCGGAGATACGAGACCAAGAGGGCTCACAGCAGGCACAGGACGCTGATGCGCCGGCAGGTGGAATCCAGCAGGAAGAGGAGGCTTCGACAGAAGATTTTTTAGAAGAAAGCTGAGCGATACATGAAAACTCTATCCCAGGAGCTAGAATTGAATGGCCATCAGCCAGCTCACCCCCCTGGGGACCTCAGCTTGTCCTCTGAGCCCAGCAAGGCAGGGGACTGAGTCCTCAGGATGCCTGGCCACGACCAGCAGGTCCAGGGAGCTTCGGGGCCAAGGAGCCTAGGTCCTCGGCAAATGGAGGGAGGAGAGAGGAAGCTTTGGGGAAAATCTACTCGCTTCCCCTCTCTAGACCTGCGTGTCCTCCTGTCAATAAGGGATTAAACTTGGTGGTGCTTACAGCCCCTTCCAGCTCTGACGGGGCAGGATTCTACAGTTTTTTTTCATTTAAATAATAATTAATTAATATTGAAACAATAAAACAAGTGAGAGGAGAAAAGGAAGGTGAGAGAGAAAGACTGGGGGAAGAAGAGCAGGCCGGCACAGGACAGGAAGCACATTTCATGGCAGCTGAGCTCTGGCGAGAGGACAGAACTTTCGGAGCTGGTGCCCTTTGTTGAGTTAAGAAGAATTAAGCTATCAAGACCTGGAACTTCTCTACCGCTCCAGCCCGGCCGGCCGCAGAGGCCCCTGTGAGCTGGAGCCCTCTGCCTTTCAGCGTAGAGACTGCTCTGAAGGCCTCGGCCGCCCCAGACCCCGCCCCAGAGAGTGGACCCTCACCTCATCGTATTGTCCACACACAGAAGGCTGAGAGGTGCCTGGGCCTGGGGCCAAAGCCAAAGTCTGTGGCTCATGGCTGAGTGGGGCAGGGCCAGCCCAGGCGGGAGGATTAATGACAGTGATTGAATATTTTATAAGTGGACTATTGTATATTTTCCAAAACCAAATGGAATGTCATTTTTTTTTCCAAGAGAGATGGGGGACGTCACTGTCTTCGTTTCCCATTCAAACCACATACTCCCTGGCAAGCGAGATTAATGGGACTGGGAGTTTCCAGGGGAGAGAAAGGGAGAAACAAGATCCTTCCTCACTCCCTCCTCTCCCTGCCAGCCTGGCCCACATCGCTGCCTCCCTCATCACCCAGTACTCCAACCCACTGTCCCCTGGACAACTCCAGCAGTCGACTGGGGAGCGCCCCTTTCCTGACCCCTGTGTCTACACGGAGATCGAATCACAAGGTCACCTAATCCATCCCTCTATTGCCAAGAAACGCAGAGCACCAGACATGGAAACTTCTCCCAGATCCCTTCCTGTTCCTAGTCCAAGCTCTCACTTTCTTTAGGAATGCCTTCCTTTGGTCTAACTGAAGCCCATTTGTAGATGAAAGTCATGTCCTCCCATGTTGACTGTTGTGGAGAGTGAACATAACAGGTGTCCCTCCTCGGGGCAGAAGCTCTGCCTGGTTTTGATAGGAACATCTTTGGGATTGACGCGCTTCCGAAACTTTGGACCTCGCGCTGCCTCCTAAGCCCCTCTCTCTACGCATTACTGGCCTGTGCAAACGGAACTATCTGGCGCTGGAACGGCGGAGGCCCCTTCCTTTCTCAATACCCACTACATGCTCCAAGGCCACCCACATGCTCCGCTACTTTGCATCTGCCCTGCAATCTTTCATGGCAGTTGACTTTTCATCTCCAAATCCCTGTTCAAATTAAACACAAACCCACACACTCTGTCCCATTTTCCTCTGAAATAAATCATAAGCCCATGCCAGAAACGACTCAGGGTGTTCTCTGGAATTTGTAAACAGCATTAAAGTCTTGTGGGAAATGTCACAGAGCGTTGGTCTGAATTTATTAAGTAATTTCTCAGCTTAAAATATATCCTTGCAGCCTGGTGTCGGACAGCGTTTGCCTCTAATGGAATTTTATCCACTCGTGATCGCTGAGCACACTCCCATCCCGCGTGTAGATCCCCCAGGCCTGTCCTGCCACCTCTCCAGGTGGGGAGATTTCACACGCGCCAGCCATGCCCTTGCTTCTCAGAAGAGAAGGTCCAGAACGCTGGGTTCTAGGACCGCCTGGCGGTTCTGTATTTCTGAGGGTGCATGTACCCCCATTCCACTGCACACATGGGGAGGTAGCTGGACTTACAAACAAGCTAATAACAGCCATATCCAGCCACACCAGTGGCAGACCAGGGAATGGCCCAAGGAAGGAACTTTAGGCCCCCCAAATCTCCCTCAGTCCCTAAGATACCCCAAACACACATACTCCTGCAAATCAGGACTGACTGTACAAAACAGCTTCAAGACAAGTCCCCAGCCTGCTTCCAACGGGCTCTTCTCCCGTATCCCTGCTCTGAGGATGCACGGACACATCTGGCCTCAAGAGGTTGCATTTCTGGAACTGAAGGTAAAGGCTGCCCACCCCGCCTCCCCAAGGGACCCAGGAGCCCCTCTTCCATGAGCTCGGCCAGCAGCTCCCACGGGGGGAGTGAGGAATCGGACAAAGGGAATTGAAGGTCTTAGGAAAAACTGAAGCCATATCTCCAAGGTGTAAGCTTTAGTGAGGCGTAATTAACAAATAAAGTTGAAATATATTTCAAGTGTCCAACATAATAATTTGCTATATTATATGTTGTAAAAGGATTCCCACCATCAGGTTAATTAACATATCTGCCACCTCCCCTAGTTACCTCTTTTCCTTTTTTGGTGAGAAATCTTAAGATCTACTCTTGGCAAATTTCAAGCATACACTGTAGTATTATTAACTGTGTCACCATGTTGTACATGAGATCCTCCGAACTCGCCCATCTTATAACCAAAGTGTGTGCCCTTTGGCCAACCTCTCCGTTTCCCCACCCCTCAGCCCCTGGCAAACACCATCCTACTCTCTGTTCTTTTAAGTTCAACTTTTTAAGTTGAAACTAGTTTTAAAGGCGAATCCCTAAAGAAAAGTTAAAGCAAGGGCTGATCAAAATAATTACAAAAATGTAGAAACACTGGTAAAGAACAAGACATCTGAGACAAAATAGAAATGAATTCAAACCCACTGGGCCAGATTAAGAAGCCAAGGACAGAATTGGAAATTTCCTATAGGAAATGCTGTCCTGTCTGGAACACATGTTCTACTTGAGTACGTCCCATCTCTCTTCTAAGAACACACCTACAAAGGAGATGGACTCACAGGCACACGTGCTGAAGAAGGCTTTCTCTGGTGTTCCTTCCCATCAGGACTTGCGACAGTGCCCAACCCTCTGTTTGACATTGCCTTAAACGAGTCACAGTTCATTGCATGACTTTTTTGCACATCACATTTTAATTTGGGAAGACATGGGAGACATCCTGGTTTCTTCCGGAGACTTGCAACTCAGTCTAAACTCACTGAAAATAGTGACAAACTCGTGGCGGGTTAGTTATGTGTATTCTAAACTCCTTTTCAGCTTCAGAGGGCAGCTTTCTCATCTTTTCTTCTGCATCTAAGCGATATTTTTAGTCAGTTGGGAGATGGAATAAGCCATACCTTTATTTGTATTTATGCTTTGAATTTTTAAATAAGTGTAAGAAATTATGAGACTATTTAAGATGTTTAATTCTGCCTCATAAAGCCACCAAGTGAAAGGACTGTCCTACATGTCAAGACAAGTGCTCAGGTGGCAGGCGGAAGGCAAGACGGGTCCTAATAGCCAGAGTGAGGAAGCCTGACCCGGAGTCAAAGTGTCTTCCTCTGGGTATGAAATCCCACAGTTAATGAACAAAACAGAAACACTGCAGGGCTGGGAGACAGGTAGGAAGGTCAGACGCTAACAGGCCAGAGCTGAAAATAAACCTAGGATTAATTATAAATGAGTTAAGCCTACCCGCTCAAATTAAACAGCCAATTTTGCATTTGATATTTATGAGTATTTTTGTTACAGCTTTTGTGTGTGTGTGTGTGTGTGTGTGTGTGTGTGTGTGTTCTCAGAACACATTCCATTTGTATTTTCTCAACATTTATTAGGAAACTTCTTTTTTAAAACTTATTTTTTAAACATTTTTCATGTGATATTTTCCATCTGTAGAATTGGTTTGGCAAGTCATGCCCCTGGGAAGTTGTTCTCAAGTCTTGGTCTACATCAGAATCCCTGGGCCCTCCCGGCATGGCTCAGGGGTTGATCTTCGACCTATGAACCAGGAGGTCACGGTTCGATTCCTGGTGAGGGCACATGCCCGGGTTGCAGGTTCAATCCCCGTGAAGAGGCAGCCAATCAGTGATTCTCTCTCATCACTGATGTTTCTCTTTCTCTCTCTCCCTTCCTCTCTGAAATTATACACACACACACACACACACACACACACATATATATATATATATACATATATATATATATATATATATATATATATATAGAGAGAGAGAGAGAGAGAGAGAGAGAGAGAGAGAGACCTCTTTTAAAAGAGAGTATTTGGTATTTAAAAAAAAAAAAGAATCCCTGGGAGACACTAGGTAGTGTGGTTGGGCATCTGCACCATCTACAAGCTGCTCGGTGAGTCTGAGGACCACGGAAGCTGGAGAACCATCACCCCAGAGAATGGCTCCCTTCCTACCACAGAAGTGATGTGAGTAACTGATACTTGGTGCTGTAACTCTCCCACTTCTCTCCTTCCTTCATGATTAAGGACCAATAAAATAAAAGGAGATACACATGACGAATAAGAACCTCTTGAGAAGTATTTCCTACCCTCAAGTTACTTATCTGGAGAGCCTAATGGGAAGACAGAGTCTGTCCATGGAGAGTCCATCACTAACACAAGGCAACCTGGGCTTGGGGTGAGGCTGGGGGATATCATACTTGGACACATAACTAGGAGGTCAGACAAGTAAAAGCTAGGGCTGCAATGGCCAGGCCCAGCTTTATTACAACAATGAGTCTTGAAGGGAACCCTGGAAGATAAGCAGCATATGCATGGACATGTACTTGGAGGCATGTTACTATTTGAGGCTGCCGGGCAATTATTACGGTTCTTCTCTTTGCAGTAGCAAGACGCTAATTGTTGCCGTTGGCTCTCATAGGCACTATCTAGTTAAAGTTCAAAGAAGAGGGTTTGGGTTTTTTTAAGAGTCCATAAAATTTAGGAGCAACTTAATTTTTATTCATTGTGAATCAATGCAGAAACCAGAATAGACCTAACACATTGTTGATGAGTGTAGTTTTTGGACTCACGACACATTCTCAGCTGGAATCAGGAAGGTGATAAAACTAAAGTAAAATAAGGTCTCAGGTCTCCAGTCCCACTTGTGGTTATAGTTCCGCCCTCACCATCTCGTGATGGGAGCATCTCCAGAAATAGGAAGTCAGCAACACCCAGCCTATTGGGTGTGGGGTCAATCAAATATATGGGGTCTGTAGAAGGTATTTGCAGTCCCATCCCTGAACCTGGGCAACCAGGGCCTATGCCTCAGCCCCACAGTTTAGATACCCCTAATGCCTCCGCCTCCGCCTCCTCCTCCTGGTTCTGCCCTTCCCCATGGGGTGAGGAGTCCACAGTGCTAAGAGTCTGTGCCCTCCCTTCTGGACAGCACTCTGGGAACCTAAGTCACTAGAATTCCCTGCGCTGCACAGACCTCCTCCCCAAGTCCATCTTCCCAAGGGTGGATAGTGCCAGTAATGTGGACGTACCTGGGCCTAAGAGGTGGCCAAGGGCACACTGTTGAGAGAGAGCATGGGCAGAGCTTGGACAAGTGGGCTAAATGCTTGAGGCCCCTTAAGGGAGAGATGGAGGTGAAGAAAAAGGTGGGTTAGGAGGACCTCAATTTCTACTCTTGCCTGAACCTTGAAAATATTAAGGGGAGACACCAAAGATTCCCAGCCTCTTGGCAATTGTGACATGCCATCACAACCACCTTCTTCGTGGCCCCTTTCTATTTCCTGTCCAACAGGCTAATGTTGGGTGGCTATGTATTGCTCCACATCTCACATTTCCATGGAGAGAGAGGCATTCCACTTTATCCCCTGCGAGAGAACACCAAAGCTCTCTTCATTCTCTCTCTACTTCCTGCTGGCTCTCTGGAAAAACATGTCTAGTTGATAGTGTTTGGAGGGGAAAAACTATTACGTGTATAGGGCAGCCCTTCCTGAGCTTGTGAGAGACTCCCTTGCCTACAACCATCACTTTGTCCCTGCCCTGTGGCCGTTTGTAAATCCGATCTAGGGAGGAAGGAGGAGAAAGGCTGCATTTGGCCATAGACCTGGCTGCATTCTCCCTCCCAGCAGCAATCACAGACCCCTCTCGCGGCAGACTCAGTCGTCTTACGGACATGGAGATGCACAGGCAACTCCAGCAGGGCAGACTCTGCCATGAACCATTGATGGGTACTAGACAACAGGAAGTAACAAAGGAGAAGGAGAAAGGAAACTTCTCACCAGTTTACGAGAGAAGACAACTAGAACAGGGGTAAGGAAGAAACTTCACTGGGCAACCAGGAAGATAGCAGTGGAAGGAAATCGCTTAGTCTGGAAAGAATATAGGAAAGAAAGATCGAAAGGGGCTGGGCATTAGAACACCTGGCACTCGTGGGATTTAATGAGGGCCACAAGCAACAGGAGAACATGTTCATGAGAACCTGAACGGACTCAGGGGGCAGACAGCCTCCTGAGGAACAAGGGACTGGACTTCAGAAGACAGGGCCGGTGACTCCAAGGATCAAGGTTGGCCACAGGGTATAAAAGTCTGTCTTGTGAAGCTTGGTCACGCTGCATTTAATGCCTCCGCTGAGTGCCTATAATTTACCTGTTCTTACCCGTGTGTGCCTTGACACCTGACCCCCCTCTCACTGTAAGCAAAACAACTTCTGTACAGGACTGTGCTTTCGAACCACAGCCCCAGAGTTAACATCTAAACACGAGGACACCTCTCCCAGGGCCTGTAGGTAGAGGCGATGAAAGTGGCCAGAGGGACCGCCCGATACTGCCTGACAACCTGTGTGTTTTTTATTTCTCACCAGAGGATATGTTTTTACTGATTTTTGTAGAAAGGAAGGGAGAGAGGGGGAGAGAGAGAGAGGAGAGTGAGGATAGAGAGAGGGGGAAAAGGAAGGGAGGGAGGGAGGGAGGGGGAGAGAGGGAGAGAGGGAGAGAGAGAGAGAGAGAGAGAGAGACAGACAGACAGACAGACAGACATCGATCAGCTGCCTCCCATACATGCCCCGACTGGGGAAGGAAACCGAAACCTAGATATGTGCCCTGACCAGGAATAGAATCCTCAACCTTGAGACCACACTCCAACCAACTAAGCCACTTGGCCAGGGCTGACACCCTGTGCTTTTTTGCATACATTTATTTATCTAAATTAAAAATGATGGTTTGGGAGGGAAGGGTTGATTTGTTTTAGAATCCCCTGTCCCCATTTGGGGTTAACTGAAGACAGCTTGGATATCATAAAACTAACACTGGAATTCAAACTAACACATTTGGGATGGTATGTACCCAAGGCTGGAGAGATGAATTAATATGCAAAAGCATGGGAGATGTGAAAAATGGGGAACAAAGAGAAACAGTTAAAGACTGTCCTTGGAGAGGAGACATTTTCTATTTCAATGGAAGCAAGAAGATTTTTTTCAATGAAAGGGAGGACAGAAGGGCAGAAGGAAGGATGGAAGGAAAGAGGGAGGGAGGGAAATGATTAAGTAGGTAAACACAGGAGCAAGGAAAAGGGGAAATAAATGTAAAAATATCCTCATCCACATAGAAACAAGGATGTCTTCTGCCTTTCATTCCACCCCTTTATTGGCTATTTTGTTTTAAAGAGCAGCAGGGAATGTCAAACAGCTGTTTTCACAGCTCCTGTCACTGTCAAAGCCGCCTGTGCAGGCTGGCGGCCGGGCACACCCAGGCGGCAGTGCGGGTGGCCCCGCGCTAGTGAGCAGATGGGCCCAGTCTGCAGGCAGCGGCAGGAGACAGCGCCTGGCCCCCATCACGCTCCTGGGAGCCAGGAACCAGGACCCCTGGATATGCTGCTGGAGAGAGATAAGCAAACACTCAAGGCAGCATTTCTCTTTCCTGATTTAAAATGTGAAAAGAAAAAAAAAAACACCTAGTTCCTGATTTTTTTAAAAAAGAAAAAAATCACCTAGGGATAATCTTCCCTCAGTGGAAACAGCACAAAAGCACGAAACTCAAACTCAGACCACATGGCCTTGGGCCCCACGTCTCCCCGTTCTGAGCTGTGTGGCCTTAGGCAGGTTGTTTCACCTCTGAAAGCCTCAGTTTCCCCATTCATAAAATGGGAGAATACGTCACCTGGTTCTGTAAGGATGACGTAAGGGAAAAGCATAGCTCACAGCCTAGACTATAGTAGGCCCTCAGAAAATATGCTAAAACTTCGTATTTTGTTAAAAACCAAAGGGAAGGAGGGAGAAGGGAGGGAGGAAAAAAGGAGAAAGAAAGTAGAGAAAGAGAGAGAGATAACAGATAAAGAGAGACACTGAGATGAGGATGAGGATGGAGGAAGCCGTGCAGGTGAAGGTTTGGTTTCTGGCCCATGTCGGAAGGGACTCCCTGCCAACAGTGAGGCCATTTGCTGGCATGAAGGTGGACCTATCTCCCCTCCCAAACAGCATGAAGGTGGACCTATCTCCCCTCCCAAACAGCCTCTAGCAGCCGGCTCTAACCCGACCCAGTCCAGCAGGCCCTGCATCCCAGGAGAACCCCGAGGAAGGGGCCCTCCTCAGTCACTGCACCACGTCGTGTGTGTCTGTGTGGGTGGGAGTGAGGACACAATGGGGAGACAACCAGGAAGGGGAAGAGACAAAAGTACCGGGTTATAAAGGGAGACAGCAGAGGTCAAAGGTGTGGTCAAGGTTGTGGTCAAAGTTCTAGGATTAGGGCCCTGTCCTCACAAGACCAGGGCTCCTGCCAACTCATCAGCACCCTGGTCTTTGTCACTCTTATCCCAGAAGACAGATGTGTGTTTTCTGCAGGGCTTAGGCGGCACCCAGTTTCGTCCTTTGCGCTGACCCTGTGCTTGGCAGACTGGAAGCAGGGCGCTGGCCCGGCCGCTCTCACCACCACCTTCTCTGGGGCCCGCCCTGAACACTCGCAGGGCCAAGTGCAAGAGCGTTCACCGTCATAAATCAAGCTAACAAACTGTGAGATAAAATATACTCTCCTTGACAAATGTGTCCTCACAGCCTGGAAAGTTTAATTTAGATTCCCAGGTTCCTTGGAGTTCTGCCCTGGCACAGGGAGCTATGGGGAGAGAGGACTTCTCGCCCCAGCCTGCCCCCCACGTCTTCCCACCCTTGAGGGACCACACACACACACGTGGACATTCAGCCCACGTGTCCAAGCTCTGCCCACACCTCCCCATGACACAGTCCAGTAAAGGATGTGCTGGGGAGATGCTTACAGACACGAGAAACCATCTTGGGGCCACCTGGGCAAGAAATGCAGGTTCCCAGGCACCTGTGTACAAGGGGGGGTCACGGGCCTTGGATGGGCATATCCTCTTGGCCCCATGGGGAAGATTACAGGTGAAAGAGGCAGAGTGGGCCCCTCTAAAGTGCAGGGTCCAGAGCTTCCTGCAGAGCCCCAGGGGCACCCTGACCATGAACAGCACACCCACGGGCACCCCAGGCAGCGCAGAGGGCATTTCCCTTGGATCTGCTATGCCTGGGCTCTCGCTCACCCTACCCTTCCAGACACCGTCTTAGCTGCTCCAGCCAGAAACTGAGTCGCTCTGGCCCCAGGCCCTCTGGGAAGGATTGCAGGACAGAGAGAGGGAATCCAGGTGGGAGACTGAGGCAGGGTTAGCAGAGCCGGGACTGCTGAGGCAGTTCCCACGGTTAAGCAGATTTAATGGAGCATTTCTGCTGTGCTTTTCAGTGTTGTGGCTCCTAATAGGCTCCCCTGGCGGGCCGCGCAGGGCCCACGCTGCCTCCAAGCAGCTGCCGAGCGAGGGAGTGAGGGAGTGAGCAGCTCGTTTGCAGGCCACGTGCCTGTCGCCTTCTCAGGGAGCCATCAAGGCACATCCTGGAACAGGCTCCCAAGGAGGCTCACAGTTTAGTGTAATTCATCAACTTCACAGCTGCTGCTTGGGAGGGAGGGGGCCTGAGAAGACAGCGCCTTCCCCAGGCCAGAGAGCGAGTGAGCCCAACAAGAGTGGCAGGGCTGCAGCGGGCCCCTGGCATTGCCTCCAGCTTGTCAAAGGCCTGGCGGCTCCCCAGAGGTGGTCCGCCACTTGCCCAGACCTCTGCTGGCCCTGAGGGTGCTGGGAGACTGGAAACTTGGGGAGAAAGCCAGGCCTTTGGGGTCAGGTGGACTGGATTCACACCCCCTGCATCATCCACTGTGTGATCCGCAGCAAGTTACTTCAGCTCTCTAAGCCTCTATTTGTCCATCTGTAAAATGGAGGCAAAAGTAATTCTTACTCGTAGGCCTGATATTCAACTAGGGCTGTGCCAGTTTTGAAAAGATTGAAACATTTGGTAAAGCACAGCGGTTCTCATAATGTGGTGTCTAGACCTGCAGCAGCAGCGGCACTGGGAACTTGTTAGACATGCATGTTCTGGGCTCCACCCCAAACCCACCAAATCAGGGACTCCAGAGGTGGGGCCAGTGATCCATGATTTTCAACTAGCCTTCCAGGCGATGCAAAAGCAGGCTAAAATTTAAGAACCTCTGGTCAAGGCCCTCACCTACCCTCACCCCCCTCCCCGGGGTGCCCCCCAACCTGTCTTCTAAAGTGGCTGAACCCTTCTGCATTCCCACCAGCAATGAGTGACAGCTCCTGTTGCTCCACACCCTCGCCAGCACTTGGTGTTGGCAGTGCTTTGAATTTGGCCATTCTAGCAGGTGTAGTGGTATCCTGTAATTTGCACTCCCCTGACAACATATGACATGGAGCATCTTCTCATATGCTCATTTGCTTCTACGCCTTCTTTGGTGATATGTCTACTCAGGTCTTCTACCAATTTTTTTAAAATCAGGTGATTTTTCCATTTGTTATGCTTTATGAGTTCTTTGAATAACAGTCCTTTTTCAGATGTGTCTTTTGCAAATATTTTTCTCCCTGTCTGTGGCTTGTCTTCTCATTCTCTTGAGGTTGGCTGGTGGTTTCTGTTCAATTTTGTTTTTAGTAACATAGAGAAATGGGGTAAAAATAGTAACTCTTTAGGAACAGGTGAGTGTTACAAGAACTCCCACATCCCCCACAGTTTAAGTTCTCCCAAGGTCCACGCAGGCCAGATGGCTCTAACAAGGCCCCTGGCTCCTGTCCCTATCTCCACATGTCTCCAAAGACAAAGCTCTGTCATCCGATAAGGAATTCTCCAGCCAAACATCCCCAGAACAATTCTCTGCTTCAATGGACAAGTAATCAGTTTCTTAACCCTTTGGGGACCACTGACCTCTGCGAATCTGAACAAAGCTGCAGTTCTCCCCCGAGGAGGATGCACAAACACATCAGCACACACTTTATATGCCAGCTCAGGTGTCCACACACCTCTGAGGCCCCTGCAATGCTCAGTGACCCCCATATTAAGAGACTCCACTGGAGAGGGAGAGAGAAGAAAGACCGGAGATGCTATCGGGGCATCAAGGAACAAAGTACCATCCATTTTCTTTTCAAAGTAAAACCCAAACTCACACTTCCTGCCTTCAAAGCCCCTAGGCTCTCCCAGTGCCTTGCTCTGTTGAAATTGTGGGAGGAAATGAAGAAGTACCAGTGGCCAGAGCTTGGAGACGTCACCCAGCCCTGGTCACACTGACCTCATGCAACCCAGAACCAAAGCAAATGAACTGTCCACCCACTGCCACTCCGGGTGATAGGCACTGTGCTAAGCTTTCTCTCTAAAGGGCCATATAGCAAATATGTTACACATAAACTATGGCCCTCAAAACGTAACATATTTGCTATATGGCTCTTTAGAGAGAAAGCTTGCCAACTCCTGGTCTTTGGAATCATCTTGCCCTTCCCTGGGTCATTAGGAGGACACGTGAGGTAATGGTAGGGACAATACTCTGAGCTCTTTGGTATAAGAAGTGACCAACACATCCTTCACAGACAGAAGGATGATACGGGAGCAGCCTGCTCCTAATTGTCCCTCGGTCACTCAACATCCCAGGCCCAGAGGAGGCGGGTGGGGCACTGACTAGCAAGAGCCATCGCTAGTTACAGGTAGAGGGTCCGTGTCAAAAGGGGAAATAGCTGGGCCCAGACACCGCAGGCAGTGGTGATGGTGAGCTCTGCCTTCCCCCGAGCAGTTGCTCGCTGATCCATCTGACCTTTCAGTACTCACTAAGTACCCACTGTGTCAGGCTCTGGGTGGGTGTGTGCTCACAGGGAGTCCAATTCTCATGTGCTGTGCTTTCATGTTCCCCAGGCTTTGCTGCCTCACACGGCAAGCCACCACAGTCACGTCTTAGGAGGTGCACACGAGGGGATTGAAGAAAGCTGCCCCCCTACTTTTCTCTCTTCCAGCTCTTTGCAATCTGCCCCCACTCTATTGCAGAGCAACTTGCTCAGCAAATAGCACCAGATATGGAAATGTATATGTATAAAATAAGCCCCAAGTTCTTTTATTTCGCCTGGATTAAATGGCACTTAATGAAAAAAACATGAAGTAAAGAAGCTGTTGACACGAGGGATGCAAAAGGTTGGGTTAGCATGAGCCTTTGCATAAACAGAGGAAAAAGGTTAGAAAACATTTACATATCAGATACAAAACTTAGGCGAATTCCATACTTTTTCTGTATATCAGCATCATAAAGTTGAGTTTTCATCTAAGTTTAGTCATGAGAGGGGCAGAACTTTCCTCTAACATTGAAGGGTTTAAGAGGTCTAGACCTGTTGACTCGTAACCATGACACCATTAAAGTTTGCTCCATGAGACAGCGTGTTGAAATGTTTGCTGTAGAAAATTGTTCACTTAAAGAAGCTAACCTGTGTTTATCAAGGGATGTTGAGTTTTCTCATTGCTATAATTAATACACCGATGATGACCTCACTGGTCTTGTTATAATTCAACCAGTGAAAAAGACTCAGCGGAGCCTCTTAAAATTAGGAACATGACTAAAAGCATTCCTTCCCTCAAAAAAAAGAAAAAGGAAAATAAACAAGTGGTTCTAACAGATTAACTTCAAAACATCATGTAGAATCTCAATTTTCCACAACAGGAGAATCCTCTTGTAAGGAGGTTTAATGAGACTACGCCTGAAGATTGTTCCCTCTGTACTGCCAACACGTGGGTACAATGGCAGGTCGCTAGGGCATATTCCTAGAGGCTCCGCCACTGATCATTCCTCCTACTTCATCCCAAGTCTGTGGAAAACACAAAAAGTGCATCTTCTCCAGGAGCCACTAGCCTTCCCTGGAGCTCAGCCCCATAGAAAGGCTCTGGGAGAGCTGGCGGGAGGCTGCAGGGGGCGGAGCCGAGGGAGGTCTCAGCTGTTCTCTGGCTCAGCCCAGGGCCTCCCTGAGCCAGGATTGCCACTGCAAATGCCCGTTGCTTTTAATGCACATTCTCCTCCCACTCAGGATCAGAGCAATGGTGCTGGCTGCTGCTGAAAGCTTTTTGGGTTAGACACAAATATTAATAGAATGACAATTGGAACATAACAAATATAGCATTACTATGCCAGGCGTCTCTCAGGGGAGCTGGCTAGCTGGCCCCAGCAGAGCTGTTGGAAAAGCATGTGGCAGCACCCATCCCAGCCTCCCAGCCCAGGCACACCCGAGGGGAAGGGACAACTTCCCTCCCGACACAGCCTGCACAAAAGCCAAGCAGCAGAGTCTGCTGAAGGTGTGGCTGTGTGGCTCCAGGAGGAGACTCGGAGTAGGGCGACATTTTGAAAGATCAATTGCTCAATTGAAAACAGTTGAAACCATCCTCAATTTCTAGGCTAGGCTAAGCTGAGAATCAGCTAGGTACCAAAGATGCTTCGAATCCTCATCGAATCCAGACACCGAGGGGCCAAACGCCACCCTCCCTCCCCACAAGGAGAATACCCAACTCAAGATAAAAAGCTCCAGGGAGGAAACTTCTACCTCCCTCCCCTTTCTTTCCGTGTTTGATTTTCTCAGCTTCTTCTTCCCCCTCTTCTTCTTCCTCTCCCCTCCTTTCTTCCCCTTCCGTCTCCCCAGTACCCACGGTGCCCCTCCCCATTTCCCCATTTCCTTTTCCTGGTGGCCTCTACCTGTTGACCTGAGCCTTCACATCCACACTCACTGAAAAGCATTTCTCCCAAACTCAGAAGACCTGCAAATATGGGGGGCTGACACCATGAGCACCAGGACACAGCCAAGGGTCACTTTTCTCAGCCTCCCTGGGGGAGAGGACTTTATCTCTACCCCATTGAGAAGGCTGCAAGGTACAGTGTGAAGGACACAGGCTCTAAGTCAGAGAGACTCTAGTTTGAATCCTGACTCTCACAGTTACTAGCTGTGTGATCCTGAGCAAGTTACTCCACCTCTCTGGGCCTCAGCTTCCTCATCTGTAAGACCGGGAATAATGACCCCTATCTCAGAGTGGTTGTAAAGATTCAGAGAGCATCTGGCCCATGACTGGTGACCAATAGAGTGGGTCTATTCCTTTTTCTTCCCTCTCCCCTCCGTAAGTCAGGAGTGTGACTCCCTGATTATCTGTGGCTTCCTTGGAGAAATAGCCCAGGATACTGTGTCAGGATCCATCCATATTCCACCTCACTCCCTGCCCAGATCATAGAACATCTTACAGGGTGTTCTGTCTTCACTCAGGCCTCTGCTAGGCCAGGTCAGAAGATCAAAGTTAAGACTCAAGTGGGATCAGACTCCGGGAGTAGCTGCATGAGAAGGGAACAGAATTCTAGGTGGTTCACATGGTAACCAAGGTCTCTCAGGGCCTGTGGACAATTGATTCAATTTCATCTCCCTTTTTTAGCCCTGGAGTACTTGGCCCTCGAGCAGCTGATGCTCGGACAGCTGGCCTCAGTCCCCCAGGCCCACAGGATGACCCTGTGCTGGCTGCTGCTGCCCAGAATCTATCCGGAGATGGGCCTGCTCCTCCAATCATGAGAGTCCATCAGGGCTCCCCTTCCTGAAAGGACTCTCGCCCCTGGCACCAGGCATGCACACCTCCATGCAGTTAGACCACTGGATATTTTCTAAAGGTCTGCCCTGGTCCCTTTTCCATCCTTCAGAAAATGCAGGGACTATAGAGCCTGCGAAAAATCTACAGCTGTGCATTCAGAAGGTTTTTAGAATAAAAGCGATGACAATGATCAGTAACATTAGAATAACACTTTGAAGTTTCTGCAAAACCTTTATCCATTTAAACGCTGTCAAAGTAAGCTAACTGCTATAACGAATGGCCCCAAAATTTCAGCGCCTTAGCACGATGAAAGGATTTCTTGTTCTCGTCACATTTCGATGCAGACAGGCCGAGAGGAGGGGAACTCTATCCCATGTAGACACTGGGGACCCAGGCTATCTTCATCTAGTGGCATTGCCATCCCCTAGGACAGTGATGGCGAACCTATGACACGCGTGTCAGAGGTGACACGCGAACTCATTTTTTTGGTTGATTTTTCTTTGTTAAATGGCATTTAAATATATAAAATAAATATCAAAAATATAAATCTTTGTTTTACTACGGTTGCAAATATCAAAAAATTTCTACATGTGACACGGCACCAGAGTTAAGTTAGGGTTTTTCAAAATGCTGGCACGCCGAGCTCAAAAGGTTCGCCATCACTGCCCTAGGACCTCCAGGTCCTTCCCTTCCAGAGCCCAGACAGGGGAAGATAGAGCATGGAAGAGCCTGGGGGAGGTTTCTATGGGCCGGGCCTGAAAGTAAGGAACATCAATTCTACCTACAGTCATTGGGCAGAACTCAGTTGCACAGCCCATCTAATTCCAAGGGGGGACCAGGTGCTCAGGAGGAAAGGAGACAGGAACTGGTAAACAGCCCGCTATCTTTGCTACAAAACCATCAGACAAGAATTTTTTCCCCCAAAGCATGAAACTAAGGCTCACAATGGCTGACATGCCCAATACCACTGTCAGTAAATAAACAGAAGCAAGACCCGAACCCAAGCCTTCTAGCTCCAGTCCATTCTTTCTCTCATGGAGAATCTCTCCCCCTTGTGGATGCATGTCGCTGAGCACATTAGAGTCTTAAGGATGAACTGGGGTTTTCCATTTGTTTTTTGGCTCCCTAAAGCCAAAGCCTGCCCGCTATTTCTCTTTGGATCCCCCGTATACAGTGCAATGCCTCCAAGGAGCCCAATAAATCCTCGTTGAATGATTTATTGATGAACTGAAAGACTGGAAGTTGTACCCACCAAAAAGCTGATGCCTCTAAACTTATTAAGGTCAGTGTTCTTAATCTTTTCTTGGTTCCTTCATTTCAAAGTAAAATTTCTTTAAGAAAAAAAATCCCATCTCTCCTGGTGGAACCACAGCGAGAAGGATTTGTCCATCCCTATGTGCAGGGGTAGTGGTAAGAGCAAGATCAAGAGGAGAGATGAAGATGCTCTGTGAAAGACATTGTCAACACTCATGCAAAAACTCTTAAGAGAAACTGAATCAAGAGTGTGCACCTAAGCCTCAGGCTATAGAAAGTCTAAGGGTCATTCAACACACAGGCACCCAGAAACCAGTCTGAGAGTGGAAGCAAGCCAAAAGCCAGACAGCAGATCCAGGAAGATCTGGCACCAAGCTGCTAAGTGTCCCTGAAAATTCATCACAGGGAATGAGTGCAGCCATCAACCCTGTGGGTTGACCCCAGGGTGTCTAAGGGACACAGATAGAGTGGGAGACCAGTTGCGTCTGGGATCACTCACAAACTCTTTTAGCTGGTGCTCCAAAGGAAGCCACTTTCCATGTCTATCCCCTGCCAAACCAGAGAGAGACCCAGGGGCTTTGAGAGTTTGATGACCTGAGGAAGTTCAGAAGGACATGAGCACTATCTGGGCAAACAGGGGACGCACTAGTCCCACGTTGTTAATTAATACAAATCTGTTCTGTTTGCAGGAATAAACATCTTCCTCACCAGAGGACTCCACAACACGTTTAGCGAGCACTTTCTACACAGCAGACACAGTGGATAGGACAATGTATTAATGAGCGAGGCTACATTTTGGTAACCAACCCCCAGTGTTCAGTGATTGAAGACACAAGAGGCTGGCTTCTGCCTCGTGTGGCAGCCCAGGGAGGATATGCAGGTCCTCCACCACTGTGCCGGGGCCCAGGCTGCCAGCTTCCAGGGTGGCATCATCATGTCTTTAGGTCTTGTCGGTAGCAAGTGGCAAAGGAGAAAGGAGACACTCTCTGGTCCTGGAGTGGCACCTTCCAGCAAGAGAGATGGCCTCTCCTAACTGCAGAGGCCGCGAGGAGCAGGGAGCCAGCGCCCTCTCCAGATGTCCTCACCCTCAGTCAGCGCCGCTGACTACACGCACAGTTGCCACATTCTGGTGGTGAGGTGCAGGCCAGCTCTCCAAGCTGGTCCCTGGGCTCAGCCCTCCCCCTCGCCACAGTTCCCACAGCTCCTGCAAAGGTGGATTCCTCACCCACCTTCAAATCACTCCCTTACTCCTTCAGCCAACATATAGTTATTGATTTTGTCTGTATGCCAAGCATGGGGACACGGCGACGTATAAGCCACATGTGGTCAGTGGCTCCCTGGAACTCACATTATGTGTGCAGGAAAACAGAGGTCAACCGATTATTAAACACGTGGTTTCCTAAAGCAGTAAGAATTTTAAAGGAAATAAAATAGAGTCTTTTTATGAATGAAAGGTAGAGAGCTACTTTGGACAAAGAGGTCTGAGAGACCCTCTGAGACCTAAGAGGAGAGAAGGAGCAGTCACGTGGGGTGCAGGGAGGCCTGCACCAGATGGTCAGTCTCAAGGCGTTGGGGCAGGAATGGCCTGAAGACAGGGACACCAGTGTGGCTGGTGCCCCAAGGGATGGGATCAGAGAGGTCTATATGGTAAAAGGTCATTGATCACTCAACACATGTTTACTGAGCACCAACAATGAGCCCAGAGACTGAAGATACCACTGTGAAGACATAAATCCCTGCCCCCATGGAGCTTGCATGCGCTGGGGGACATACAGCCAGCACAATGAGTAAACAGCCTCGCATCAGGTAGAGGTGAGAGGTCTGAAGATGATAGGAGAGCAGGGTGATGGGCTGCTGTTGCAGAAAGGCAAGGCCACTGCTGAGGAGAGGGGAGACCTGGGGAAGAGAGGGGACAGGCACTTGAGAATCTGAGGGAGCAGCGTACAGAGAGCTTGTGGGGTTGCCTGGCAAAGCACAGGATACCCGGTTACATTTGAAATTCAGATAAGCAAATCCTGCACGGGTATACTTATACAAAAACGTATTCATCATTTACCCAAAATTAAATGTAACTGGGCACCCAGTACTTTTATTTGCTAAATCTGGCGACCGCAAGAGAGACCGAACAGAAGGTATGAACTCCCTCAGGAGGGTCATGCTGGGCGAGGTCCAAGCACAGCACTGTGGTTCCTGTGGGGCGAGTCGTGGGAGGTGGGGCAGGAGGTGGCGACAGAGGCCAGAGCACAGGGGCCACAGGAGCCGCGGCAAGCATTTTGGACTTTATTCTAAGTGGAATGGAAGACCCGGGAGGATTCTGAGCAGTATGTGCAGGACAGAAACAGAAGGCACAGAGCTGCATCCCCTCTCCAGGAGGGTCAAATGGAGGTCGAATATCAAGCTTATTCGGGGTCCTGCTATACTACACCTGACACCGTGGAGCCATACAGATGGGAAGTAGGGAGTTAGGGGACCACCAGCTCACAGGGGACCATCGTTCCACAGGCAGATACCCTCTCCCACTCCCACATCTCTCATCTTCTCCAGGCCTCCAATCGGAGCGTCCAGAGCTCAGGCTGTCACTACCTCCTCGTCCTCCAGGGAGGCATCTGCATTAGACAAGTGCCTCTCCTCCTCTCTGGCCCCGATTGCTCTTCTTTTGAGTTTGGGGTCATGACAGTGGGAGAGAAGGAGCTGGGTTTATTTGGGTTCAGCCCCTACTGTGGATTCTTTCCCCATCACCAGCAGCGCTGTGCCTACAGACTGGGCTCCTGGTGCTCCAGCTGTCGGCTTTTATCAACAGCAAGAGTAAATACAGGCAGATGCTGGCTGTTCCCAGGATGCTTCGCAAAGCTTCTCACACTCAGCTTGAAAAAGAACATTTTCTGGGATTGATTCTGTAAGGATCCAGATTCCAGCTGAGAGGGGACAAGGAAAGAGCTGGGGCAAGGGATCCGGCCCTTAAAGATGAGAAGGAAGGTTTCTTTCTGACTCTTAAGAAGCTCCGGGCCTCAGTTTCCAATAGAGGCATTCAATTCCAGTTTCAGTGGATGAAGGATCTTCTAGAAAGAGTATTGACTCAGGAATTGGTGTGAGTCATGGATCTGCCTAGAAGGCATTCCCCAGTGATCCGTCTCTGTCTTTGACTTTGTCCTATACAGCACCTACTTCAACAGCTTGAATAAAAGCATGCCATTTAAGTTTAAGGATGACTGCAAACAAAGGGGTAGTGTGATATAGGGGGGGGAGGATGCGGAGTCAGTGGGTAACCTTGGGCAACTTGCTTAACCACTCACTCTGAGCTGCAGTTTCTGCATCTGTAAAATAGATAACAAATCCTGCCTTTCTAGATTGTTCTGAAGATTAACTGAGATGCCCTGTGAGAAGCACCTAACCCAATGTCTGGCAAAAAGGACACACTCAATAGGGAGTAGTTGTTTCCCCTCAGTTTTGTCATCTGTAAATTGGGGACAATAAATGTATAAATGTGATTAGAACCTGAAACCCAATTGACTCTGGGAAGGAAGATAGTTGTTGGATAACTACCATGAACTAGAATAATAGGCCAGAATCAAGAAAGTACACATTAATTATTCACAGTGGCCAAGACATGGAAACAACCAAAGTGACTGTCAATAGATGATTGGATAAAGATGTGTACATATATGTACAATAGAATACTACTCAGTCATAAGATGAAATACTGCTGTGTTCAACAACATGGATAGCTCTTGAGAATATCATCCTAAGTGAAATAAGTCAAGAATCATATTATTTTATTCATATGTAGAATATAAAACTGAAAACAACAAACAAACAAAAACTCACAGACACAGACAATAGTATGGTGATTACAAGAGGGTTGGGGAAGGTGGTAGAGGGTAAAGGAGGTCAAACATATGGTGACAGGAGACTTGACTTTGGGTAATGAATACACAATGCAATATACAGATGTCATGCCAATAAATTTAATAAAATTTTAAAAAGAAAATGCCCATTAATAAGCCATGCAATTAAAAATTAATAACAGCACAGAGAATACAAGCTTGATACCAATTCGAGCTCAGCTTGAAGCAAGAGTGGGACACATTCACCACGAGGAACTTATGCAATTGTAGATTACATAATAATAATTAGCATATATTAAATATTTGCTATGTCCCAAGTGACACTCTAAGTATTGTACTTTACTCATTTAATGCCCCCAACAACCCTATGAGCCCTATGAGCTGCTACTTCTTTCACTGGTTTACTGATGACAAAACTGAAGCAGAAAGAAGTAAATTGCCTTGTTAACAGCAACAGCCGAGCTGTGAACACTTCAGACCATATCTGGAGCTACCGGGTCAGTTCTGGGTACCACATCCGATACAGCCACGTTGTCCCTACCCTGATGTCACCCCAGCCTTCAACTCCTCTATGCCAACAGGTCAGGAGGGGGAGGCTAAGGATTCCATGGCTTAGAATTAAGCCACCCACTCAGGCCCAGGCTCTATAGGCCAAGCCATGACATCACGACATCCAGTGTCCTTCCGGTCATCTCACTGCCCATAGGACAGACATTCTGCCTCACAGAAGGGCCCTAGGTGCCCTATTTGCCCCTGAACTGTCACACCTCCTCCCTCTCTCCTCTCCCACAGCCCATTCAACTGGTCCCCCTGAGTTAAGGCTACCTGCCATTTAAAATGACCGTACAGCCCTGGCCAGTGTGTTCTCAGTTAGTTGAGTGTCATCCCATACACTGAAAGACTTCGGTTCAATTCCCAGTCAGTGCACATGCCCAAGTTGTGGGCTCAGTCCCCAGCTGGGGTATGTGTGGAGGCAGGTGATCGATGTTTCCCTCACTCCCCCTCCCCCTCCCTCTCCCTTCCGTTCTCTCTATAATCAATAAAAACGTATTTTTAAAAAAATATATTTTATTGATTTTTTACAGAGAAGAAGGAAGAGGGACAGAGAGTTAGAAACATCAATGAGAGAGATCGATCAGCTGCCTCCTGCACGCCCCGCACTGGGGATGTGCCTGCAACCAAGGTACATGCCCTTGACCGGAATCAAACCTGGGACCCTTGAGTCTGCAGGCCGACGCTCTATCCACTGAGCCAAACCGGTTCGGCTAAAAACGTATTTTTTAAAAATAAAATAAAATGAGGGTACAGAAGAATGAGGCAGGCTGGAAGTTCTTTGAAATCTCTTGTCTTCTCTTAAAAGTTCTTGCAAGAGGGGAAGGAAGGAAGGGGAAGAGGGTGGAGGGGAAACAATAATAATAAGCAAAAGAACAACTTGTATAGCACTCAGTATGTGCCCGGCGTGGTTTTAAACATTTTAAGAATGCTAACTCATTAAGCCATCACAACAGTCCTATAAAGTATGTGTTATTAGCATCCCCATCTTACATCACGGAAACCAAGGTTCAGAGAGGCTGTGCTACTTGCCAAGTTCCCACAGCGACAGTTGTCAGAGTCAGGTTTGAACCGAGGAAATGTGGTTCCAGAGGTGTGACCTTGACCACTTCACTCTTCTACCTTCCTGGGTAGCAGGAAGGGTGCTAGCCAGGTGCATAGATCATTTAACTTAATTTCACTGTTAAAGGTAGCTACTATTGCTCCTATTTTCAGAGGAGGAAAACAGAGGCTGAAGATAGAGAGGCATCCCCAATGTCAAACTACTTGTAGGGAACTGAGGTAGGACAGTAACACCGTCTGTCAGCTCTCCCAACTACTCCTGGCCCTCTGATTAATAGGCACCAGGACTCAGGACCCGCCAGAGGATGCTGGGTACCAGCTTAGAGCAGCAGGACCAATTGATTCCATCTGCCATGTCCAGAGGCTATGAGCCAAAGGTATCCTGGCCTGTCTTGGGTTGAGTGGGCCGAAGAGATGGATGGTTGGTCAGATCTCAGGGTCATGGCAGGGTGTCAGTGCCCTGCCAGGAACAATGTCCCCAAGACAGCAGTTCCCTCTCCAACCTGCCACTTCTCCCCCACAAATGCAACCATGCCTGGGCTCGGAGTCACAGTGATAAATTCCAGTCTGATGGCAAAACTCTCGGGCCCCATCCCTGTCTGCCTATTAAGCTGCAAGACCTTTCCCTGGCTCGCCAGAGAAAAGCTCGGAGGAAAAGGAAAAAGACTGAGTTTCCAGAACATTAACCTTCCATTGCCACTACTGCCCGCCAATCTCCCTGCTAATCGCTTGAAGGAGAGAAAGCCAACACTTCGGACAGAGCCTGGGGTGGGGGCTGCTCATTGCAGCTCTGCCTGCTCACACCCCTTGTCCTTTCAGCAGGAAGGGGCCTGGGAAGGTCAACTCATCTTCTCCTGCCCGGGCCCCTACTCACTTCACACAGAGAAAGAAACCTGGCCCCGCCAAAGGGACCATTCTCCCTCCATATTCGGTGACTAAAATATCAACCAGAGTTTATTCAAGAGACAGCAAATATTTAGTGAGCACTTTCCACGTGTCAGACACTCCAACCCTCTGTCTCCAAAGTTTATAATCAGGGGCTTAAGCAATAAGGACCAAGGAAGGGAGGGGTCCTCTGATTTGAGGATATAAACACTGAAAATCTTTCTCCCCGACCCCAACTCCACCGCCTACACCCACAACCTGCAAAGCACATTCTTTGTGCCTCCTTTTCCAGCTGGATGGGCCTGGGAACGAGTTTCATGTATGGAGCAGGCTGACCCAACACAAAGGTTCCATGGAATCCACCCAGCAGTGGAAAGCAGTGAGGTCACACAACTGAACATGCATTTAGGAGACCGGGTCCCAGTGTGAACCTGCACAAGTCACCCAACCTCAGTGATTCTGTTTCATTATCTGTAAAATAGGGTTAATAATACCATCAACTTCATAAATTGCTCATCCCATTCAAGTCTCTTTAAATAAGTGCTCACCGTGCATACGACAAGAGCACATTTTAGAAAAGGCTCAACAAAAGGAACGGCCACTTTTACGCACTGCTGGTAGAAGTAGAAGTTGGTACACCCTTTTGGGGGTTGGAGAGAGGTTGGCAATATCTTTATTTCTGTTGTATTCTAGGTCATTCTTCAGAGAAACTTCCCGATCACCAATTCTCTCTTCATCTGTGTCTAATTTATTAGCACATCCATTGAGTCATTAATTTCAATGATTATACTTTTTTATTTTCTAAAAGTTGTATTTGTTTCTTTTGTACCTTACTAGGTTGTTTTGATAGTATTTTGTTCTAACATTATACTTCCAATATTCTCTTTTAGTTCATATACAAATTAAATACATTTCTTTTATATTCTATTTGGATATAAATACAGGTCATTACAGTCTTTGAGGAATTTGAGGAATTTGTTGATTTTGTGTGTGTGTTTTATTGATTTTGAGAAAGAGAGAGAAAGAGAGAGAGAGAGAGAAAGAAACATCAATTTGTTGTCCCACTTATTTATGCATTCATTGGTTGATTCTTATATGGGCCCTTACCAAGGCCAGGGATCGAACTCGCAACCTTGGAGTATTGGAACGACACTCCAACCAACTGAGCTATTATTACTGAGTCTCTTTCAGGGTAATTTATTTCCTCATGTGTTTGCTGAATTTTGGTTGTGAGGTCCATGTCCCTTGAATTTCTCTGTGGTAATTCTCTGAAGCCAAGGTTTAAAGTATATTTTATCAAAAAGGATTTGTTTGTTTTCAAGCACTGGGGGTCTCACCAATCCAGGACACTTCAAATTTTCAGAATGAAATTTTAGGTAAATTCAGATTTAAGATTAGGAATTCTCCAACAAAATATTTTCCTTTATATTTTTTTCTTCTAATCCAGTGATGGCGAACCTTTTGAGCTCGGCGTGTCAGCATTTTGAAAAACCCTAACTTAACTCTGGTGCCATGTCACATATAGAAATTTTTTGATATTTGCAACCATAGTAAAACAAAGATTTATATTTTTGATATTTATTTTATATATTTAAATGCCATTTAACAAAGAAAAATCAACCAAAAAAATGAGTTCGCGTGTCACCTCTGACACGCGTGTCATAGGTTCGCCATCACTGTTCTAGTACATCAAAAGTCAAGGATGACAAACAAGTATCTTCACCAACTTTCTCTTTATGTTGAAATGTTTTCTACTTCTTCTACTGAGAGTTTTTTCCTTCAGGGATCCCGGTTTTGTGTGAAAATTCAGCCTGCTTGGGGCCTGGGCTCTATCTACCATCTGTCCTGTACACGGCCTGTATTACCTATTAAGCCCAATTAGGCTCCAAGACAAACACTAGCTCCACAGCTCACTAATTCTTTTTAATTGATGTTTCCTTGTTTTGTTTTCTTGTCTCTAAGAAATTCCCTTTATTTTGTGCCAACTCAACCATGCACTCATGCATTTTATAAAGGGGGCAGGAACATATATGTATTCCATCATTTCGAAGCATACTGTCCCTAGAGGAGTTTCATGGAACATCTAGTTCACTATATTTGATGAAATGATAAGTGTGATATTTATTGGCAAGGGAAAATGTCAACATAAGGGGTGGATATAAAAAATTAAGTTATATAACAGTGTTCTCTCCGGATCATGGGTTGTTGGATGATGCTTGTTTTGCCTTTGTGCTTTTTCCATGTTGTTTTAATTTACTTGCAATGGGAATTTATTACTTAAACAAAAACAGTTTTCTGGACTCTACTCACACTATTATGCAGATATATAAAACAGTTGTGGCTTTTTTATTTCTCTGTAACATGCTTAGTCTCATCTACTTACCTACCCTTTACTTTATCTACTGTGCCATGTTGAGGGGACTATAAGGTTGGAGATGCTAAGCCTCATGTTCTTGGGTTCCTTCACATAATGTGAGTATTTCTACAGTGTCCGTGGTTGGGCCCATGGGAGTGGAAAGCAAGGAAACTGCATTCTGATTCTATTGTCCTCCCATCTTCTCATTCTTCCTCCATTTCCCTCAGGTGAGAAGGGGTGAGCTTCCCAGGCAACTTTCATCATATCATAGTCTGAATTATCTCTACCCTACTGTCTATAAGGAAAGTCTATGATCATAGTATTAGGGAGGTAATAAATTCAGAAATGTTTTTCCTTTCTTCATAAAACCTTCCTCTAAAGCAGCAGTTCTCAACCTGTGGGTCTCGACCCCTTTGGGGGTCGAACGACCCTTTCACAGGGGTCACCTAAGACCATCGGAAAACACATATATAATTACATATTGTTTTTGTGATTAATCACTATGCTTTAATTATGTTCAGTTTGTAACAATGAAATTGGGGGTCACCACAACATGAGGAACTGTATTAAAGGGTTGCAGCATTAGGAAGGTTGAGAACCACTGCTCTAAAGGCTCTTTTGTCCTAATGGACTCAAAAACAAGAGGCTGCCTTTGACATTTAAAGCTAAACAATGACCTCTTTGTTCTACGTGGTCCCTGCCCTTCCTGAAACACTGAGCTCTCTGCTCTCCTGGGTGGAGGGCTCCAGGAAAACCAGATTGACAGGATTCCGATATGCGTTCCAAATATACTCTGAATATGTTATCTATTCCCTTTAGGCAATTAAAGTATTTCCTCAAGAAATACCATCATTGGCCCTGCTGGCGTGGCTCAGTGGTTGAGCATCTACCTATAAACCAGGAGGTCAAGGTCGGATTCCCAGTCAGGCACATGCCTGGGTTGTGGGCTTGATCCCCAGTGTGGGGTGTGCAGGAGGCAGCGATCAATGATTCTCTCTCATCACTGATGTTTCTATCTCTCTCTCCCTCTCCTTTCCTCTCTGAAATCAAATGTATGTACTTTAATACCATCATTGGGGGAGAGAGGGGCTGGGTGAAAAAGGTGAAGGGATTGAGAAGTACAGACTGGCAATTACAAAACAGTTATGTGGATGTAAAGCACGGTACAGGGAATACAATCAATAACATTGTAATAACTATGCATGGTGCCAGGTGGGTACTGGAAATATCAGAGGGAAGACTTTGTCAAGTATATGATTGTCTAACCACTATGCTGTACACCTAAAAATAATGCAAAATAATACTAAATGTAAACTAAAATGTAATTGACATTTTTAAAAATTCTTTTTTAAGTACCATCATTGTCATTGACTCATTGTTGAGTTCACCTCCAGCTTGCCTATTAAGAATACACCTCATTCTTCCTCCAGGTCTCAGTCCCAAATACTCAATCTTCCTTCTTTACAGACAGCTCAGTTTAAACCCATTTTTCTGGTTTTGAACTTGGCAGTACTTCCAGGGCGTGAGTTCCTGCATGTCCCTCATGACAGAGGGAAAGACAGAGTTCTCTCCGACCCGTTCCCTCTCCCCACGTCAGGACAGAGCATCACACAGGGATGCTGTAAGACATGCAAATGTATCTGAAGTCACTTTGCAAACTGTACAAATATCAAGTGCAATCTCAAGAAAGACACCTTCTCAAACAGCTGAGAAGGGTACTTCCTAACGCTGCCTCTCTAGGTACTTGTCCAAGGCGCCAGGAAGGGTCACATCAGTATCGGGAGGTCGGCTTTCTTAAGTCACTGAAGAAGCACTAACCGGTTTGGCTCAATGGTTAGAGCGTCGGCCTGCAGACTGAAGGGTCCCAGGTTCGATTCCGGTCAAGGGCATGTACCTCAGTTGCGGGCACATCCCCAGTGGAGGGTGTGCAGGAGGCAGCTGATCGATGTTTCTCTCTCATCAATGTTTCTAACTCTCTATCCTTCTCCCTTCCTCTCTGTAAAAAATCAATAAAATATATTTTTTTTAAAAAGTCACTGAAGAAAAAGAATGGAGCAAGAGGGGCACCTGTGCAGTCATTTTTAGGTGCATCTCATCTGCCTAGACTACCACTGGCTTCAGGTGTCGGTGGCTAGAGCAGAATTGGAGGACCCCGTTTAGGAAATGCACCCAGAAATGTCTGAGTTTCAATGTGGAGATGGTGGCGAACCCGAACCCCAGGACCTTCAGGCAGCAGCACACTTCGTGGCCATGGGCAGAGATCCACCAGGCCGCTGTCCAAGTTCATTCTGCTGGGTAGAAGAGGAGTTGATTTATGTCTCCAGCAGGTATGCCAGAGAAAATTCCAATTGATCAAAAATTAAATATTCATAGGACATTATTCATTAAGATTCATCTCACCGAGTGGATGAAATGAGGCAAGGGAAGAAATTAGCTTGCTTGAGAGTGTCAAAGTGATTATGTGATTAAATTGCAATTTATAACTTCTCTTTCAAAAAAAAGCATTACTTCTTGATTTCTCCTCCTTACTGTGCCCCCTTGTTGTCTAGGCCTGAGACAAGGGCACTCGGGGTTCATCGGAGTTGGGAAGGCTCCAAACAGTGCCTGGGCTCACTCCCTCCATCCTACCCACACCACCACCACCACCACCACCGACTCTAAGAGAGGCCCTTCTACCCGCCTCTGGCCTCTGCTCCTAATACTGAAAACAAGGCCTGCAAAAGCAAGGGCAACCTCCTCAGAGGAAACCAGACAGATCACAGTGCTGATCGGCTGGGTGGTTTCTAGCCTCAGTCACTGCCTCGCCTTCCCCTACGAGAAAAGAAGTATACAAAGTGCACTTTCCCGGTAGATCCCTAGTATTCCCTACAGGGCATCCCTGGATGGTCGCTGGGTAAGTCCCCTCTGGCCACCATCCAATCTTCAGAGAAGGGAGATGTCCTTCTTGTACTCTTGGTCCCCCTTCTGAGCTGGATGTGAAGTTATACAAAGCACAGTCCAGGTCAGCTGAGGACTCACAAAGCTCATCCCCTGAGACTCCGTCACTGAAGGTCATCAAGTCATTTCCAAGGTCCTTCAACAAAGTCCCAGGAAAGGAAAATATCAGGGTGCAAGAGCCCAACAGGTTTGGGAGGAGAGAGCAGGTGAACCCTTCGTCAATGCACCTCCTTCACCAACTACCACACTCCCCCTTCTGGTGACTCCCAACAAAGGCTAAGCCTGAATCCAGTGGGAAGCCAGGGACCCTCCAAAGCCCTGCCACTCCAAGGCCAGGCAGCCTCGCTCTCCAGCCCCGAGGCCCGAGGACACCGCAGCCCTGGAGAGAAGGGAGCACCCGCGAGGAGCAAAAAGCTCCAACGGCAGCACCCCACTTTCATCTGTGTTACATGCAATGTTTCTGTGGGGGATTTCCTATCTAGAAAGGGCTTTGCTGCTAAAAATAATTTTACAGCCAATGAACTAGATGACCTCTTGCCAGCCCCTTTCAGTCCAGAAGCTTCTGATTCTCTGACCTGAGTGGTCTACCAGTAGAAACAAAATGTACTCTGAGCTAGACGTAGGCTCCTCTTACCTCTCACTGCAATAAGACAGGCGATCTGTCTGTCTGTCTCTCTAGGACCCAGAGTCTAGCTAAGAGGATGCAGATGGACATGGAGACAGATGGATAACTGTATTTATCTTGCTCTGTCTGTCTCCGTCCATCTTGGCCTCTCGCTGTCTCTATAACTCTGTGTCTCTCCCTTGCTGCTGCCCAGGAAAGATGTAGAGGCCAGCGCCAGCAGCTGAGAAGGGTGATATTAATTCCAAGCTTGTTTCCAAACACCACGGAGGCCTGCCCAGGTTAATTAGTTGTGCAGGCTTTTCTTCAAGTGAGCGAGACGGCTGGGTTTTACAGCTCTGTCACTGCAGCTGTTCGTTCGTTTTCTGTTTTATTTGGAAATACATTTACCCGACAATAAAAAACATCTACTTGGACAGGCAGTGAGTGGGCCCTCCTGGGGTCTGGGGGTCAGAAGGCTTCAAGGCCCGGTCCCCCTACCCCGAGAGACACTTCCAGGCCTTGGGAGAAGCTGGGAGGATGTGGGAGAGGCCAGCGAGAGGGCCAGAGGAAGAGACAGGACCAAGGGCATGGGCAAGGCTAGAAGTGAAGAACAGCAATACCCACCAGTGAGCAGAGCCCACAGCAAGGGGACAGGAGTCTGAGGGTCTCGGGGGAAGGGCACCAAGGAGGAACATGCAGCATAACAGAGTGGAGGCAGAAAGTGTGGTTCCAGGTCCCAGTCCCCGGGCCTATGAGCTATGTGACCTCAGGCAAGTCTCCAGCCTCTGTGTCTAGGAGACAAGGCAGGAGACGTACTAGACAAACCATAGAGATTTTATCTGCAGATAAAATTGCACAGGTGGACCATCCGTGAATATGTGGCCGGGACTCTAGGCCTCCCAGGGAAATAACTGAACCTAACCATGATAGAGGAGGGATTTGGTGAGGCACCTCAGCCTTCTGTCCAGAGGGTCTATGCTGATGACTTCAACATGGTCACCAAGTTTGGCCCAAACTTGACCACAAGCTCAGCACGGCTAGTTCAGCTCTTGCACAAGCCCCCACTGGGCAGACTCTGTTCATGCAAAGAAAAGCTGTTATGGGAAGTAATTCACACTGACCTGCAATTACTTACTTATGGCATAAAGGGTGACAGAGGGGGACAGACGACAGAAAGGGACAACTGTATGAAACCAAGTAGAAAGAACAGAATATTGATAGAAGCTGTGACCTTAGGATTCAGGCTGCCTATTTATATCACTTTCTGGCTATAAACTCTGGAAAAGCTATTTAACATTTTCTCTCCATTTAGTTTTCCGATCTGTTCAATGGGCACAATAATGGCACCGAGCTCCTTGGATTGTGGTGTGAGGACTGAATGAGATGAAGAACATGACGTAGTTAGGATGTCAGTAGATGGCATGTGGCAAGAGTTCAATAAACACTAGCCATGCTTCTAGCACATAGAAACTAGTCAAGACACATAAATAAACATTCACACTCACATGAACTTACTACCAACGGAGAGCCAGAGCTCTGAGGAGTGCACAGTAAGGCAGAATTTTGTTCTGATGGGAGTTAATCAAGGAATCCTTCCAGGAGGAAGATCAACTTCAACAGTTTTAATATTTTTATTGATTTCAGGGAGGAAGGGAGAGGGAGAGGGAGATAGAAACATCAATTATGAGAATCATTGATTGGCTGCTTCCTACATGCCCCCCCCCCACCCCCCACAGGGGATAGAGCCCGAAACCTGGGCATGTGCCTTGACTGGTAATCAAACCCGGACTGTGATTCAACAGTTTCAATGAGAAGAGACAGGATGTTCTTGTATACTGCTGGATAAATCCTCCTGTGTTTCCCCATTATACTAGAATTAAGGCCTAAAGAGCAGGACAGGAGGTGCCAAGTAACCCCAGAAAGCTCCCAGCAGGCCACCAGCAGATGGAGCCAGCCACCTCCACCCAGAGCCAATGGAGGCACCAGAATCATCTTAGTCAGGATAGGAAAGGGTCTGAGAAAGGACAGGAGACTTGGCAGGCCTTGGGGAGAGGCTCAGCCTTCCTCCCCCCTGTGGAGAAGAGACCAGTGCTTTCCTGCCCCATGCAAAGAGAAAGAGGATGGTTGGACCCCAAAATGCCTCTCAGGCATGAGCATTGTCAAGAGCCCGTGGGTCCCGGGAGCCTGGGACCACTGTGGGAAAGAAAAGCAGAGCGCTTGATGTTCATGCTCTGAGGTCTAGGATGGCATGAGACTATAGAGACTGGTACCCACTTCAGGCCAGGAAATTGCAAAATCAGGAGGCCCACTGCAGGAGCCCACCCAGCAGGGCCTGAACGACCTGGTGCAGCGTGAGTGGGAAGAAGATGGGAAGGTCTGTGTGGCCCTTGAAGGCCACAGTCATCCCAGCAGGCTCCGTGGCTCCATGCGGAAATGCACAAAAGTCAGCTCACAGCGGGAACCAAAGGCTTGCCCAGCTTGCTGATGAATTAAGAGATAGATACCTAAGCCAGAGAATGGAGTCATTGGGAGCCTGTCCCACTGGTGACGCCACAGGGAGGTGCAGCTGGGGGGTGGGGCTGAGAAGGGCAAAAGGGTGGTACTCAGAGATGAAAAAGGTTGGGGTGGAATCTCTGGCATCTAACAATAGCAGGAAGGGGTAATCTGTCTTTTACAGAGGCCTCTTACTCCTCCATCCCTCCCCCAGCCTCAAACAGAGATGCTGAGGCCTTGAAGAGGAGGGGAAATAAGGTGCCTTCAAGCTGGTCGCCACTGCCCCGCCATTGCCCCAAATGGCCATGGCCAAGCTCCGCTTGTGCTGGAGGGCAGGGAGCAAAGCTTTGAATCAAGCTTGCAATGAAAGTTTAAGAATGTAAAACACTGAGTCCTAATTACTGGAACAAGAGTGTTCTAGGAATCGAAAGGAGCTGAACAGTTATGGAACCAGACCAAGATGTCGTTAAGGGAGCTGCCTGCTCCCCTGCAGGAAAGAGATCTGGCGAGACATAGCCGGGGGCAGTTACTGGAAGAAATAAAACTGTTTCATGTTTCTACTCTGAGTTGAGACTCCCCAGTAAAGTGGGCTCATTTTACATGCGCACGAGAAATACCGGACCTTGGAGACCTGTGTCCCTCTGGTCGGCGCACCCAGAGGAAGGATAATGACTTGCACAGAGCTCCTCTTTCCCATTCAGAGGCTATCTGACCTCCCAGGGGAGAGAGCGACCCTGAGTGAAGGAGGGGAAATCTCTCCTGAGGCTTTTAAGGAGGCACTTAGAAATGAGGAACACGCCACTTTCTTCTTACAGGAATCATCAACGGCAGGCAGCTGAAAGAGAGGGTGCACTGGCAGCTGAAAGAGAGGGTGCACTGGCAGCTGAAAGAGAGGGTGCACTGGCAGCCAGCTGAAAGAGAGGGTGCACTGGCAGCCAGCTGAAAGAGAGGGTGCACTGGCAGCCAGCTGAAAGAGAGGGTGCACTGGCAGCTGAAAGAGAGGGTGCACTGGCAGCCAGCTGAAAGAGAGGGTGCACTGGCAGCCAGCTGAAAGAGAGGGTGCACTGGCAGCCAGCTGAAAGAGAGGGTGCACTGGCAGCTGAAAGAGAGGGTGCACTGGCAGCCAGCTGAAAGAGAGGGTGCACTGCCAGCTGAAAGAGAGGGTGCACTGGCAGCCAGCTGAAAGAGAGGGTGCACTGGCAGCTGAAAGAGAGGGTGCACTGGCAGCCAGCTGAAAGAGAGGGTGCACTGGCAGCTGAAAGAGAGGGTGCACTGGCAGCCAGCTGAAAGAGAGGGTGCACTGGCAGCCAGCTGAAAGAGAGGGTGCACTGGCAGCCAGCTGAAAGAGAGGGTGCACTGGCAGCTGAGAGGCTGCGATTGGCTTCCTTCTGGCCTTTTCCAGGAAGCATTACCCTAGCTCTTCCTCACATCAGCCAGCTGTCACTGCCGGGAGGGCCATCAGCCACGAATGCCTGTGAGTGTGCCTGAGGTACAGGTCAGGTGACACCACAGGCCAGGACACAGTGGCAGCATCGCCAGGGGCACAGGCAACTGCCATAGGGGCTGATCCCCTAGTGCAGTGGTTCTCAACCTTCCTAATGCTGCGACACTTTAATACAGTTCCTCATGTTGTGGTGACCCCCAACCATAAAATTATTTTCGTTGCTACTTCATAACTGTAATTTTGCTACTGTTATGAATCGTAATGTAAATATCTGATATGCAGGGTGTATTTTCATTGTTACAAACTGAACATAATTAAAGCATAGTGATTAATCACAAAAACAATATATAATTATATATGTGTTTTCCGATGGTCTTCAACCCCCAAAGGGGTCGCGACCCACAGGTTGAGAACCCCTCCCTAGTGGAAAGCGAGAGGAAACAAAGTTTATAAAGAGCAGGGTGGAACTGGTTCTTGGAACAGGATGTTCCCTTGGCTAATGTCCGTTGGGGGGAAATGGAGGACCATTATCGAATGCCTGTACCTGTCAGGCAGCACGTTCATCCTCGTCCTATTTAATCTTCCCACACCCGGTAAGAAGGGCCTTCTCTCCATTTTACAGGTGAGAAACCCGAGTCAGGGCAGTTGGCCTAAGGTACATGCTGCTGGAATTGGCACCTCGGTCTGTCTGGATGGCATACATGGAGGCTTACTGTTTATATTGCCCCTTCCGTAAAGGATTTGCTGCCCCGCTGCTGAGAGTGTTGGTTCTAGCTGCCCCAGCAGTTCCCTCCTGCAGGGACCCATCAGCTTTTGAGCCACACTCGTGCTTTTCTCAGGGATGGCCTCCAGCCCATGGCTGAGCAGATGGAGTCCATGTACCTACCCCTTTTCTCCCAGCTTGGAACTCCTCTAACAAGCAAGTTTGCCCCAGAGTGCTCCACTGGACTGGCGGAGGCCATGTCAGGCCTGCGTGGCAGGCTGAGACCTCCTCCAGGCCAGTGCCACTCCCTCCCTTTCCTTTCACAGGTTTCCCTCCCCTTTTGTGCTCTGACCTCCATCTCCACCTCCATCTCCGCATCTGGTTCCCAGAGAAGCCACCGGGGCTCCCAGCAGTCTGACTCCAAAACTCCTGCTCCTTCTGACACGTTATCCTCACTCTCATTCAACCTGGAGGGAACATTTCTGCAGCTGAGAATGGCTTCTCATTGGTAGCCGTGGCTTCACTCCTTCCAGAGGAAAGCTACTACAGGTTTAAGGTTGGAGCATTCCCAAACAACTAATTATCCTTGACTACAGGCGCTCAATCTCAAAAGCAGCAGCTAACATTCAACCACACGTTGAAGTCTAAAATCCAAGTACAGTCACCCTCACTTTCTCCTTTTCTCCATGTCAATTTCAGCCCTTAAATTGCCATAATATGGAATTCAGATACTGAGTTTTATTATATATTGTGCTTAATGGAAATGCTTTGATTCCTACATTTAATTTAAAAAGCAGACGAGCACAAGCAATAAAATATATAATATATTTTTCAATATATAAATCAAAATAAGAAATACGTAATATACAAATTGTACTTCATCAAAATTAAAAACTTTAAAACTGAGAGAATACTTCTGAATTCATTCTGTGAGGCCAGCATTACCCTAATACCAAAACTAGACAAAGATATTACAGAAAATAACTACAGAACAATACCTCTATGAACATAGATATAAAAATCCTCGATAAAATATTAGCAAATTGAATCCAACAATATGTAAAAAGAATTATACACCATGAGGATTTATGCCAGGTATGCAAAGTTGGTTCAACATTTGAACATCAATGTAATCCATCTCATCAACGGCTAAAAGAAAAAAACATGATCATATCGACAGATGCAGCAATCATTAAGAAAATACAAATCAGAGCATCAGCCTGCGGACTCAAGGGTCCCAGGTTCGATTCCGGTCAAGGGCATGTACCTTGGTTGCGGGCACATACCCAGTAGGGAGTGTGCAGGAGGCAGCTGATCGATGTTTCTCTCTCATCAATGTTTCTAACTCTCTATCCCTCTCCCTTCCTCTCTGTAAAAAATCAATAAAATATATTTAAAAATAAATAAATAAAATAAAAAGAAAATACAAATCAAAACCATAATGACGTGATACTTCACACACACTAGGATGGCTATACATTTTTTTTTAAAAAAGGACAATAGCAAGTGTTGGAGAGGATGTGGAGAAATTGAAACTTCATGCATTACCAGCAACAGTATAAAATAGTACAGCCACTTCAGAAAAGAGGTTGGCAAAATTAACATATGACCCAGCACTTCCACTCCTAGGCACATATCCAAGAGAATTTAAAACATATGTCCATACAAACACTCATACACAGATGTTCATAACAGCATTCTTCAAAATAGCCAAAAAGTGGAAATGACCCAAATGTCCACCAATTTATGAATGGATAAACCAGACGTAGAATATCCATACAATGGAATAGCATTCAGCCAAAAAAAGGATTGAAGTACTGACATATGCTACCAAATAGATAAACCTTGAAAACATTATGCTAAGTGAAGTTGTCACACACAGAAGGCCACATGTTGTATAATTTCATTTATATTAAATGTCCATAGAAGGCAAATCCATAGAGACAGCAAGTAGAGTAGCGATTGCCAAGGGATGGGAGGGGGGAGAAATGGGGAGTGACTGCATCATGGGCACAGGGTTTTTTTTTGAGATGATGAAAACATTCCAGAATTAGTGGTGATTGTTGCATAACTTTGTGATATATTTAAAAACCACTGAAATGTGTACTTTTAAAAGTAAGTTTTATGGTATGTAAATTATATCTCAATGGAAAAAAATAAAATTGCAAAACTTCTAGAAAAAAAACTGTGAACTTGGTTAGGCAAAGATTTCTTATGTAAGACATCAAAAGCACAGCCCATAAAAGACAAAAATTGATAAACTGGAGGTCATCAAAATTAAAATTTTGTTCTATGAGAAACACTGCTAAAAGAATGAAATAATAAGCCATACACTTGGATAAATTCTTGTAAAACACATATATGATGAAGCATTTGTGTCCAGAATATAAAACAAACTCTAAAAACTCAACAATAAGAAAGCAAACAACCAATGTTTTAAATGGGCTAAAGATTTTAACAGATACTTCAAAAGATAATAGACAAATGAAAAATAAGTACATGAAGAAATGCTCAACATAATTAGTCATTAGGGAAATGCAAATTTAAACTCATAATGAGGTACCTTTATATATCTATTGGAATGGCTAAAATTAAAAAGATGGCCATGCAAGTATTGGCAAGGATATGGAACAACTAAAACTTTCATGGTTCAACCATTTTGGAAAACTGGCAGGTTTTTTTAAGTTAAACATATTCCTACCATACTCCAAGATATTCACCCAAAAGAAAAGATAGCATGAGTCCATAAAAGACTTGTATAAGAATGTTTATAGCAACTTTATTTGTAATAGCCAAAAAATGAAAACAGTCCACATGGCTGTTATCAGCAGACTAGAGAAACAAAACTGGTATATCCATTCAATGAGTATTACTCAGCAATAATAAGGAATGAACTATTGATACACACATCAAAATGGGTGAACCTCAAAATAAAGGTGCTAAGTGAAAGCCAGACAAAAAGGAGTACATATAGTATAATTCCATTTATATACAATTTTAGAAAATGCAAACTAACCTACAGCAACAGAAAGGAGGTCAGTGGCTGCCTGGGGCAAGGACAGAAGGAGATAAGCGAGGGAGGAGAAGAGGGAGAACAAAGGGGACACAAGGAAACTTCTTTGAGGGGGATGGATGGGTTCACTATATTGACTGTGGCCATGGTTTCATGGGTATATTTAAAACTTACAAAATTATAAACTTTAAATATGTGCAGTTTATTGCAAGTCAATTAAACTTCAATAAAGCTGGAGAAAGAACACTTATGAGTGAAGACAGAACTTAGTATTACAATACCTTACAAAGTAGAACAAGTCCCACTTTGATTCCACCCCAAGATTTTTAGTGTTTTAGGATGGAATGATCCCAGAAGGCCCAGGAGGCGACCCTTCCCCAGATCCTCGGCTCAAACTTGTCCTTTATTAGAACACCCTTCCCTCACCTTTGCACCTGGTGAATGTCATCGCATCCTTCTAGCTCAGCTCAGATCTAATCTATTCCTTTCGCTCTCCTTGTCTTCTCCAGGCAGAGTTAGTGGCTCAGCCTGAGCTTGCCCAGCACCTGGGACTCCAGTATTTAATCCCTTGGCATTCTAGGGTGTCAGATTTGTGGTTTCAACGGTTCCCGAACGATCCTAAAGGTCCACAACTTGCACTGCCTTGTCATTTTACTGAGGCACAGATTTGATTCTAGCCCGCTGTGAAGTCTGACAGAGGAAGAGTGAGATCATGAGGGAGTCAAGCCCCCACCCACCTCCAGGCCTTCATAGCGCAACCCAGCCTGTCGGCCTCTACTTGATATAAAAACTGTCTTTTCCCTTTACGAAGAACAGACTGCCCAAATGGAAGCTATCAGCCTGTGATGGAAACAATGAGTGAGTGAAACAGTCCAAGAAAGGGACGGTTCTTAGCCAGAAAATAGCTTTGTAAATTACTTTAATCTTTTATTAAGAATCTGGAAGTATCACTTAAAAGCCTTAGTTGTGCTTTATAGCACTTTATGGGAATAAGTTATATACTCCAGTGGCATTAACAGGGTTGCCAATTTGAAAAGGCTTTGGGCCCTGCCCCTCAATAATGTCAAAAACTCCCAGTAGCTCTAGTGAGTACCCATCTTGTTGCATTATAATTATGTGTGTAGCTGTCTCTCCTCCAGTCAGAGAGTGCAGTTGTCTAGACTCCAGAGCTAGATTGTCTGGGCGCAAATCTCAACTCACTTCATAGCTGTGTGACCTTGAACAGGTTACTTACCCTCTGCGTGCCTCGACTGCCTCATCTTTAAAATGGCAAGTAAGCCCTGCCGGTGTGACTCAGTGGTTGAGTGTTCACCTATGAACCAGGAGGTCACAGTTTGATTCCCGGTCAGAGCACATGCCTACATTGTGGGCTGGATCCCCAGTAGGGGGAGTGCAGGAGGCAGCCGATCAATGATTCTCTCTCATCATTGATGTTTTTCTATCTCTCCCTTCCTCTCTGAAATCAATAAAAAGATATTTTTAAAAATAATAAAAATAAAATGGCAAGTAAAATAGTACCTGCCTAATAGCATTAATTTAAGTGATTAAATATGGCAATACATAAAAAGCACTTAAATCAGTGTCTAACCCATCAAAGATGCTTGATAAATGTTAGTAATTAGTTTGAGAGATTCCTCTAGGGCAGAGTTCTTGTATTAGGGACTTGATTAAAAATTTTCCAGTTCTCCAGGGCTCACATGGTTCTTAGCCCATGGTATGTACTCAGCAAGAGTTCAAAGAATGAGTAAGTTGGTGAGTAATGAGTTATGACTCTGCCACTTTGCTCCTAACATTAAAACTGCTTTACTTCCAGTAGCATGAGGGCATTTGGGCTTGGCTGATCTGGTATCCAGACACCACTAATGTGGTCAACACCACTGTGACATCCATCACCACTATCAATTTTACAACAATTGAGAATCACGCTGCCGTGACTGGAAGGGAGCAGGAGACGCAGAGGCGATGATGGAGGGTCATAGCCTGGTCTGTGTTCCCCATCTGGCCATCACGGTGGAGACACGAAGGCTAGAATCAGACAGAATTATCCGAGAGATGGAGAGCTGCCTTGGGATTCAGCTAGCACCCTTGACCCTTACAGTTATTCTCAACATAGCACCTATTAAAACCTGAAGTGAATCATGTCACTCCTCTGTATAAAACCCTCCAATGGCATCTCATCTTACTTGGAACAAAACCCCAAATTCTCACAGTGCCTGCTCCACCCTGTGCTGCCTCTCCCATCTCACCTCGCTCCTCTCTGCACACCTTCTCGCTGGATACTGAGTCTTGCAGTTCCTCAAGCACACCCAAGAGACCCCTGCTTGGAGTCTTTGCACTTGCTGTTCCCTCTGCCTGGTATGCTTTTTCCCAGCAATTCATGGTTCACTCTATCACTTTACTGAGGTCTCTACTCAAATGCCACCTTATCAGCGAGGTCTTCTCCGTCCACCTAACTAAAATTCCATGAAAGCAGAGACTTTGTCTGTCTTATGCATTGCTCCATCCCCAACACCTCGCCCAGTGCCTGGCACACAGTACTCAGGAATTAATTATTGACTGAGCAGATGAGTGAAGCCCCAAGAATCCACCTGCTTTCTGCTTCTGTTTCCCTCCCAGGGCTGGGTCCTCTCCAGGTGGAGACTTCTTTCCAGTAGTCAATTGTCTGTGTCCAAACATGGCTCCCACAGGAGAAGGTGGATACAACTGTATCATTGGAGCTGCTATATGAACTCTGTTGGGGGAACTCAGGGGTCTCTGGCTTGACAAAATGAACTTGCATTTGCCAGTGTTTTCAAGAAAAGGTATAAGGTGTTTAGGAGACAGTGTACTGATTACTGTCACACCTTAAACAACTGAAGTAACAGGGGGGGCACGTGGAATGAAAAGAAAGGAAAACCCTACTGACAACATTCTCCCTGGGGGAGGGCTAAAAAGGGGCATTTTAACAAGTTCCTTGAGTGATTCTTAAGCAACCAGTGTAAGACGGGTCCTTAGAAAGGCTCTGGAGACTGAGTAAAGTACGAGGCCACACATTACAGTGGGAAAGGCATGGGCTATTACAGCCCAATGGGCCTGGGTTCAAATCCTGCCATCACTACTTGTTATCTGTGTAACCTTCTATTACTTGACCTCTCCGATTCTAAGGTTCCAGCTCTACTTAGAGTAGGTAATTACATCTATCCCATTGGGCTATTGTGATGATTAAATTAAGTGACACTTGTAATACCTGGAACATAGAAGATACTTAATAGATGGCAATTTGCTACTATTATTTTTATGGCCCTGTTTTCTAAATGCTTACAACCTCCCTACAATGTTCTATGACAAACTGGCATTCTCACCTTTCTGCTCTATGACCTCACAGAGGTGAAGACAGTCAAAGGGCCAGTCTGCAAATAGGAAAATCCTCAGCCCATTCCTCCCCAGAGCTCCTCTTCTCTCCTCTAATATAGCTCAAGGAACACATTTTTGCTCTTAACTACGCATTAATCATTAATAATAAGTCCTTGCATTTTTGGCATCTTTACTCTACCAAGGCTTTCACATATATTTCAGGATGAAGCTTGAGAAGGAAGAGGTCAAGCAGGAACCATCATCACTCAGAGAGGTCTGGCAGTGTGACCTGTGTGCGGCTAGAATGTGGGTGCACTGGCACTTAGCACCCACAAACCGTGGGCAGTCTCCACCGGGCCACTTTCCCCATCATCCAGACCTCAGGACTCAGAGCTTGAGGGCAAAGAGGAAAAGGAGGCAGAAGGATCCATCTCCTCTTGCTTCCTGACCCTCCTACGAGGCAACAGGGCTCTGGAGTGAAGATTGGGAAGTGAGAGGGCAGTGGATCCCTAAGCTTGGCTGTGCTACTCGGAGGACCATCTCATCCCTCAAAGAGCCTTTCCCATCCAAGCCGGAGGGTGGCAGCTGCACAGCGTCTCTGCCTGACTCCGGATGCCAGCCTTCTGCAACTCCACATCGCCCCCTGCTGGAGGCCGCCTTGTGCAGATCCTGACTATCCACAGCCCGCACAGGACTACTACTTTCTGTGAGTCCCCCACACCCCACTCTGGGGCTGCTTTGGGGGTCACAGCACAAGCTGGAATAGAGAGCAACACCCTTCTTTCTTTCTTCATCTTATTGTAAATCTTAATCTATATCATATTGGATGATTTTTTTGCTCTCTCTGAACTTCAGTTTCTCCAAGTTGTAACCAGAAGATTCATGCCTGGCTTTCCCTGCCTGCCTCGGGTGAAATGGGATGGAATAACAAGACACCCACTCTGCCACATAGAAAGAACTGGGGCTTTGCAGAGGAAACTGCTATAAATTCCAGAACTAGGGGGATAAAAGCAGCAGCATTCCCAGTAAACAAACGGAGAAACTAAGTCCCAGAGAATCAAAGCAAGCAGCTGCAGGGAACAGACTTTATTTACTCATTTATGCTCTCAGTTCAGAGATATTAGTTAAGCACCTACTATGTGCCTGGTACTGTAGCACGTGTATGAAACTCAGTCCCTTTGCTGGACCACTTGTCATCTTTCTCCCCTCCACCTCCTTCTCACTGTTTTCCTTCTGAATATTTCCCCCGTGCGCTTGCTACCCTCATTATACTGAAAACAAATTCTACATCCACAACACCCTCTGGGAACTTTCACTCCATCCTCCTCCTCACTGTCAACTAAAACCTGGCCTGACCCCAAGGACACTGGCTCCCTTGCGGCCCTCTGCATGGAGGAGGTTCCCCCCTCACGAGTTCATTTTCCAGCCAGTCAAGGTGCACCTGGGGGTCAGCAGTCTCCCAGCTTCCTCCACCAGTTTCACACTATGACTGTCCCACCCTCGTTTAAAGCCCTCCTCACACTGCATGGCTCACTGCCCTGCACCTCTTGTTGCTGTCATTGACTTTGGCCCGTACCAGCCAACAATTTGTCCCCACTGACTGCTACACATTAACTCCCTCCATTGTCCTGATACAAATTGCTGAGGCCAACCCATCTGACACTCCAACCTCTCCTTGTCCGGATTCCTTCAAGTCACCTTCACTCTACTTTCAGCTGCCCTGTGCATGGCCACGACTGGACAATTACCTGCATGGCTCCGCCTCTCAAAAATTAAACTTCAACATCCCACCCGGACCACAAGTTTCCCAACTTTATCCTATTCCTCCCACTTCACACTCCTTGACCTGAGCTCCACCATTTAACCTTTTAATTGTCTCACAGTTTATTTTCCTTTCCCCCTCAAGTCCGGACCTCAGTCCTTTGAACCCTTAGCTAGATCTCTGGTCAGGAACTTGAATGATTTCGCACCAGCTCCACGATACCCTTTTCCTTTCACTCCCAAGTCCTGAAAACCCTGACCCAGACTCGGTTCTCCAACTGCCTGCCCTGCTCTTAAGCCTGCACCTCTGAGTCCTGGTAAAGAGAACCGTCTACTCTGGCACAGATTGGTCTTTACCACGGTTCACCAGGGCGAGTACACATCCGCCTCCCTCTCCCCAAGCCCTCGGCAGGTAGCCTCTCCTCCCACTTCAGGAGGAAATCAAAGCCAAGAACTCACTCAGCTTCTCATCATCCTTCTCTCATGACTATATCCAGATTCCACCGCATCGCTTTCCTCACGGTCTCCAGGCTCAAAGGATGTTCCCTCCCTGTGGAGGACCAGCCTGTCCACCTGGGCCAAGATTCTTGTCTTCAAGGTCCTCCCACATCTCTGAAATTCCTATTCCCTTCTTTCATCGGTATATCAGTCAGAATCAACTCGGGGACAGAAACCACACCCTAACTTGAATGTAAATAAACAATTATTTACAAAACAGGGAATTACTTTCTAAGGGGAAAGAAAGAATGAAATGTAAATAAACAATTATTTACAAAACAGGGAATTACTTTCTAAGGGGAAAGAAATGGGGAAGAGACCCCACTCCCTAAGCCAATATCTAACCCGTGTTGGAAAGGGTGAAGCCTTCACCTACTAGATAGCAGAGAGGCTGACTGAGGTGCTGTGCTAAGCCACCCTCTGGGGTCCCTGGGAAAACCAACTGCATGGGGGTCTGTGCTGAGCCCACCACACACTGCCCAGACAGCCATCTGGGATGTCTAGGGGCATCTTGGAGGAGGTCCTGCCCAGCAAAGCTTGCTGGGTAAACACCTGTAAGGATGGTCCATTGGGAAGCCACACTCTGGTATCCTGGGAGAAGGTGCCCACAGGGACGGTCCTTGTGCTGCTGGCCAATGTGTGTGGCTGTTACCATACGGTGGCTGGCCACCACGTGCTGCTGGTACTCGGCTTTGGGAGCTGGCCAGGAAGAGTGCATGGGAACCAGGGGGTGGAAAGCTCTTTCCTCCCAGTGTCCCCTTAGCACCCTCTACTGACAAAGCTTAACGTTGTTCCAGCTGGCAAAAGAAATGTTTACAGTCCCGCTCCATTACCACCAAGCACGCAACAAAGGGTATTTTTGGAGAAGAGAGGCAATAAATTGATAACTAGCTTAATTGGTACCTTCAATTTCCCTTTTTTTTTTTTCAACCAACTCCTTTCGCCCAGCAGATGAATGCAAGTATTACAAACACACAAACACACACACACACACACACACACACTTCCAAGCCCTATCTATGCTCCCCACTAGTTATAGCAATACTTTTCTCATTTCCTTTTTATCCAAGCCTCTAACAATGTGGGCCTCACTGTTTCCTCTCTTCCATTTCCCATGACCCCTTTTTTCTACTTTAACTTGGCTCCAACTACCGCTAGCCACAGATATTTCTATAACCAAGCTCATCAATGAAATACAAAGGATAATTTTTATCTTTATCCTTTTTGTATCTGACATCGAAGCACTTTATACTGATAACAATTACTCTCTCTTTCCTTGGGTTCTGTTACATTCCTTTTAGTAGACTGTATTATTTGCTCAAAATTTTTTCCTCTTCCAGACCTGCCATGGTCCACTCTGAGCTGAGTATTGGTCCCTGTCCCCACTTACTTTGGGCATGGCTATGGGACTTGCATTGATCAATGACATGTGAATGGAATTGACAATGTGGTCAGTTCCAAAAAGAGACTTTCACCCTAGCTGGTTTGGCTCAGGAGCTAGAGCGTCGGCCAGCAGACTGAAGGGTCCCCGGTTCGATTCTGGTCAAGGTCACATACCCGGGTTGAGGGCTCTATCCCCAGTAGGGGGTATGCAGGAGGCAGCCAATCAATGATTCTCTCTCATCATTGATGTTTCTATCTATCTCTCCCTCTTCCTTCTTCTCTGAAATCAATAAGAATATACATATTTTTTAAATGTTTTTAAACAAAAAGAGACTTTTCTACTGGCCCTCTGGCACTCCTGAACTCTAGCCCTCAGTCATATGAAGCAAGTTCCCAAAGCAGCCACTTGTCCATCAGCCAAGTCCCAGAATGAGAAACTCAGGGGAGCCAACCTAAGCACGGTTCATAGCCTGGAACTGAGCTATGCCACTGAGCGTGTTAGAGAAAACATGGCTGATGCAAAAGGGCTCAAATCCAACTTCCAGGGCTAAAAATGAAAATGTCTGAGATGAGTAACAGAATATTAGACACTGAAAAACAAAAGATTAGTGAGCCTCAAGACATAACAATAGAAACTATACAAAATGAAACACACGAAGAAAATGCCCAGAGCATTAGTGAGCTGTGAGACAACTAGGACGCTAAAGGAGAAAGGAGTGCGAGAGCTACAGAAATGTTTGAAGAAATAATGACCAAAATTTTTCCAAATTTTAGAAAAATTGTAAGTCCACAGAACAAACCCTAAACACAAGAAATAAGAAAAATCAAGACACATTGCATCAAACCATAAAGTGCTTAGGAGTAGATTTGACAACATTTATGTAAAATTCATACATAGAAAACTAGACGACATTGCTGAGAGGAATTAAAGAATACCTAAATAAATGGATGGGGAGACACACTATTGTTAAGCTGTCAACTCTTCCCAAAATGATTGATAGATTCAACATAATTCCAATAAAAACCCCAGCAGGCTTTATTTTGCAGAAATTGACAAGCTGATTTTAAAATTTATGTGTAAGTTCAAAGGACCTAGAATAGTCAAACAGTTTGGAAAAAGAATAACAAAGTGGGAGGACTTATATAACTTGAAGATTTATTATAAGTATGATAATCAATACAATGTGATATTGCTATAGGATAGGTGCATATACACATGTAACTAAACAGACCAGAAATAGACTCAAAGACTGGCCAATAAGACATGACAACATATTCTATCATTAGTCATCAGATAAATGCAAATTAAATCCACAATTAGATCCTACCACACATCTACCAGAATGACTGGAAATTAAAAATAGTAAAATGCCAAGTAAGGTGAGACTAGAGCAGCCGTGGGCAAACTACGGCCCGCGGGCCGGATCCGGCCCATTTGAAATGAATAAAACTAAAAAAAAAAAAAAGACCGTACCCTTTTATGTAATGATGTTTACTTTGAATTTATATTAGTTCACACAAACACTCCATCCATGCTTTTGTTCTGGCCCTCCGGTCCAGTTTAAGAACCCATTGTGGCCCTCGAGTCAAAAAGTTTGCCCACCCCTGGACTAGAGCATATGGAAATCTCCTGTATGACAATGAGAGTATAAAATGGCATAAGCATTTTGGAAAGAAGTTAAGCAATTTCTCATAAACATGCACTTAACATTTGACCAAGCAATTCCACTGCTAGGTATTTATCAATAAACATGAAAAAAATACATAAACAAAAAGACTTGTACACAAGTTTTTATAGCTGCTTCATCCATTTGGTAACCCAAATGTCCATCAACAAATAAGTGGATAAACAACTGTGTTATATTCATACAGTGAAATTTTACCCCAAAATAAAAAGGAACACGTTCGCCAGGCCAACATGGATCAGTGGTTGAGCGTCAACCTATGAACCAGGAGGTCATGGTATCACTTCCCAGTCAGGGCACGTGCCCAGGTTGCAGGCTTGATCCCCAGTGTGAGGCGTGCAGGAGGCAGCCGATCAATGATTCTCTCTCATCATTGATGTTTCTAGCCCTCTTTCCCTCTCCCTCTCCCTCTCTGAAATCAATAAAAATATTTTTAAGAAGGAACACGTTACCAACCCATGCAATAACATTGATGAAGCAAGATGCTAGAGTATATACTGTGCGATTCCATTGATATGAAACTCCAGAATAAATGGAACTATTCTATGGTAATAGACATCAGGTCAGCAGTTTCCTGGGGCAGGCAGGGCAGGGGAATATATCTCAGGGAAGGGCACAATGGAAGTTTCAATATGATGGAAATGTCCCATTCCTTGACTGGAGTGGGGGTTCCATGAATGTATACACTTGTCAAAACTGCACCAGAACTGCCTGCTGGCAGCATCTGATGGTGGCATCTTTCTGGGGACTGTACACTCAAGATGGGCGCACTGGCTGTATGTAAACTATACCTCAATAGGTTGATTTTAAAAAGGACCTAGAAAAGCAATCTAACTAAATCTATCCCTGTCTCCTGATTCTCCGCCTACAACTCTGGACAAGCCTCCTCAATCTTCTTTAGAACTCTCCACTGTTTGCCCTCTGAAACATGGGCATTACCTGACGGCCCAGCCTCAGTGCTCTTCTCCCTCATACAACCTAGTGATTATGCCACTCATTGCTAATGGTATAACTACCATCTATCTGAAGAGCATTCTCCAGTCTGTACTTCTTGCACAGACATTATTTCCCCAGAGCTCCAGACAAGTATGTATATTCAAAGGCCTCATGAAAAAACTGTATCTCAAGCTCAGAAATCAGTTGCTACATATAACCTCACACCTACCTCTTCTACTGGATCCTTTTTTTAAAATATGTTTTTATTGATTTCAAAGAGAGGATTTCAAAGAGAGGAAGGGGGAGAGAGAGAGAGAGAAATAGAAACATCAATGATAAGAGAGAATCATTGATCGGCTGCCTCCTGCACCCCTCTACTGGGGATCAAGCCCACAATCTAGGCATGTACCCTGACCGGGAATTGAACCATGACCTCCTGGTTCATGGGTCAATGCTCAACCACTGAGCCACACCAGCTGGGCTCTACTGTTTTCCTCATATAAATCAATACACTGTGCCTGACACATAGTAAATACTATACATATATTTGTTGTTGTTGTTGTTGAATAAATGAAAGATGGAATCCCTAATAGCCAAAAGCTTCAATTCTCCATCTCCCTCCTACATCAATTAAGCACATGACTAACATGTTTTGTCTAACCCTGCCAACCCCTCCCTTTGGGAGGCCAGGAAGACATAACCTCCTTCTAGGCTAGCTGTGTGACCAGGAGCAAATTCTAACCCTCTCAGGGCCTCAAAAACAATGGAAAAAGGCATGGGGTTTGGAATCAGGTAGGAGCAGATTCAAGTCCTGCCAGATATATATATTCTAATCTAATAATAGACAAACAGGGTAATTGACCATACCTTCGCTATGCCTCCCATTGGCTAATCAGCGAGATATGCAAATTAACCGCCAACAAAGATGGTGCTGAAGGCGGCTCCGGCCAGAGCGAAGGCCTGGGTGTCGGGTGCTGGAGGAAAACTGGTGCCGGCAGCCAAGGGAAGGGAAAGCCTATTGCACGAATCTTTTCGTGCAACAGGCCTCTAATATATATATATATATGTATGTGTATATATATATGTATATATATATGTGTGTGTGTGTATATGTGTGTGTGTGTGTGTGTGTGTGTGTGTGTATATATGTATATATATGGCGTGTGATTCTTACTCTTTGAACTCCACTTTCCCTATCTGTGAAGTCAAAAGACTAATACCTATATCGGAAGATTGTTCTGAGTATTGAAGGAAATGTGACACTGCCTGGCCCAGGGGAAGTGTCACTGAATGTTAGTTCATCCTCTTGTTCCTCCCACACCCTTCCCTTTCCTCCCTTTCTCCTCCCACCTCTACTCACAGCCCTAAGGAGAGGGAGTGGGAATGAGTTGGTATGCGTGCACCTTCTCAGAGGTCAGTCTTCAGTATTTCCAGATAAGGAAAGATGTCCACCCTTCCCCTGCCCTCAAGCTCAAGGTCCCCGCCAGAGCTGTCTGCGATTGGTATTCCAGGCAGATGCAGCCAGCTGCAGAGGTGCTGTTATCTGCCAGGGCATCTGTCTGGGAAACCAGAAAAACTGTTGACAAAGTATATTTTCCCCTCCCCAGGTAAGCAGGAGAAATAATGGAATTCGAACCGGAATGACCATGAGATAAAACTCCTGCCTATGAGGTGTTTATCCCTGACTGTTTTAAGGTAATGAAAAAACACTCCCTGTTGGGGAAGCAAATAGAACCACATGTTTCTGAACCAATCAATGAGCAGACAGCAAATGCACGGGAGCAGGATCAGCACAGGCCGCCAGCTCCCAGCGCCTCCCCACAGGCGAGGCTCCGGGACAGCTGGACCCCCCCGAAATCACACCACCCACAGGAAAGCACGCGGCCTCTCACTGTCAAGCCCCCAGACTTCCAGGGGATGCAGGAGGGCTCCCCTTTTTTTCCTATAACCACAGTCCACGAATTCAACTTGATTTCCATTTCTTTCATGCTGCCCTTATGACACTGTCTCTCCAGGTCTTCCTTCTCTGTTGTCCCTAAAATTAGGATGGTGGCGTGAACTGAGAGGCAGGAAATGTGGGAGAGTGGGTGCACTGAGGAGGCAGAACTGGGTGGGGGAGGAAGGTCGGGATGCCGTAGAGATGTTCTATCGGAGTATGGAGCTCAGGAGAGAGGCCTGGGCAGGAGACATGGATTTATTTGGAAGTCATCCGAGTAGAGGTGGTAACCGAGCCATCAAATTATGTGGTTCACCCAAGAGTGTGTGTAAAGTGGGAAGAGAAAGGAAGGGCCACAAAGAATAATGGGAAGGAGAGGCAGGAGACTGACCATGGTGTCCGCACAGCCACCAAGAGAAGGAGGAGGAAGCGGAGAACCGTGGCTAAGGCTGCAGGAGCACAAGTTAGGGCCCAGACGTATCCATGTGGCTTTCCAACAAGATGGCCATTGGAAATCTTAGGGGAGCTGTTGCACGGAGCAGGCAGCAGGGAGACTACGAGTGGTCTTGCAGAGCTTGGGGAAGAGTGAGGGGGGAAAGGGGGGTCAGCTCCTGGAACAGACCCCCAGCTCCCTGCTTTCTTGCTGTGTCTCCCTTCCTACTCCTCCCCACCTGTTCTACAGGTAAATACTACAGGAGAGCAGATGGCAATAGTAGAAATAGTCAAGGAATCTCACCAAGTCCATGCTGCCATTCCCTGTTTTACATTACTAGGCCGGCAGCCATCAGAGCATGACTAGCACCTTCTCTGTTAGCATCCAGGCAGGAGCCCATCTGTCTCAAGGGGATTATCTGTGTTTCCGGGAACCATCCAAATGCGTCACTGGGCCCCTTTTGGACATTTCCTTATTTCCAAGATCATTTATTTGAATACCACCAGGCCCAGGCACTGTTGTAGGCATTGAGGATTAAAAAGTGAGTAACAAGACCTTTAGGTGATTCCAATACACCCTCAAATCTGAGAACCTCTCATCTTTAAAACCGTTTAACACTGCCCATACCATCTCCACACACAATAGTCTTTTCCTTATAGGGCTTTGGGCAACAAAGGACAAAGCCAGCCACCCTAGAGCTTCTGACAATGACCAGGCCCTGGACTTTCTAGGCCGAGTTGGGGCAAGGTTAGAGAAGCATGTGAGCCGAACCCTCAGGTGTGTAATAAACACCAACTATTTGTTTCCCAAACACCCATCCCCACTTTTTCTGCTAATGAACGAATGAATGAAATTTCATTTGAGATTATAGCATTTCTCCACACGTAATCCATAGCTCTAGATAGAACACATGACCAACACCTAGCCAATCAAAGCAACACATCCCCCTGGCCACAGCGATTGATTCAGGGGTGAGCACATGGTCCAAGCAGAGCCCAGAAGACAGAGGGAGATTTTTCTCGGACTTTGGGGGAAGAGGGAGGTGCTCTTTGCTATTGACTATGACTGGATACGAAGCTGGAGCTACTACGCTCATGGTTAATTGAGGAAGAAAGTGTGTCTACAAACAGAACCAACACAGAAGTAGAGTTGAGAGACACAGAGAGAGAAACCTGATCCCGGTGACATGTCTGAGAAGCCAGGTCCAGCCCCCTCTGAAGGCAGCCAAATCCTGGACTTTTTTGTGGCAGGAGCCGACAAAAACCCCTTTCACTTTGGCCAGTTTGGATGGAGTTTTCTGTCCCTTATACCTGGAGGAGTCCCAATTATGACATAAGAGAGTGGGTTGAGTTATTTTCTTTGGAAAGTATGGACAACAAGTTACATAAGGCTACCTCCCCTCAAGAATGAGCTCCCTGAGGTTGGACGGTGTGTTATTTCTGGTGGTCGCAATGATAGGCACTCAGGGATTGTTTCAGAAATAAAGGGAGGGCAGGAGGGAGGCAAGAAAGAAAAGGGGATGAGAAATAAGCAGACTCCTCCCAAGGAAGCAGGGAACCTGAGTCGCCTGGTCCCTCCGTTCAGGGCAGATTAGACCCTGCAGGAGCCCAGCCGGAGCCCAGCAGGAGCCAAGGAGCAGGAAATGAGGGCACAGAGTTTCCAGCACCAGCCTACTCCAAAGGGACACTTACCAGAAAATTACCCAGGAATGGAGGTGCAGCCACAACCGGGTCATTACTTCCCCTACAAATATTTCCCCTTTGGTGAGCAACAAGGGCCCGTCCAGCCAACTGTGTGGTGCCTCTGCTGAAATAACAGGCCAGGGGGGGATGTGTAATTGGCTTTCATCACATTGAAACCGGGCAGCACAGTGAGCCCGAGCTCTGTCTCCGGCTGGAGCACAGAAATTGTCTTCTGCTTAATGCCAGGCCACGTGTGGGAAAGAGAGGGGGGTGGAGAAGACAGAGAAAGAGGACCAGCCTTCCGGTCAGCTTCAGCCCTTCTGACGAGGCTGCTGGGCTCAGAGCTTTGCCTGAACAGCCAGCAGGGATAGAAAGGGCGTCTGCTTCCAGACTTTGGGGGAAGAAGGCACCTGGGGCAGAAGAGAAACAGGAAGAGAGATAGAAAGGGGAAGGGTTAGAAGAGAGAGCAAGAGTTCACCTTTAATGAAGTAAGTCAACTTACATATTAAATAAACAGTAGCTGACTAATATCTTTTCCCACCTACTTGCCGATATAAACACTTAGAAAACCAACATAACATCAACCAGTTTATTAACTCATCATCTGGTATAGGCTTTTCCATTGTAATTTAATAATTTCAAAGATTAGAATGAAAAGGAACTTGAGACTCATCCAAAGGAACACAGAGTATTCTTCCATGGACCTATGACTAATGTGCACTGGGGGGCGGGGGGGGGGGAGGAGGTAGGAGTTTAAAATGACTCAAATCCTTGGGAACTTTCTGGGTGATTTGGAAACCACCGTTCATCTCATTACTTCCAGGAATTCTCTGTCTGGACTAGACTGCACCCCACCTACCTTTCCTTTTTGCCCCTCTGTGAGCTTTGTGTTCCCCATCCTGACACACCAACTTCAGGGGAGCAAGCAAGTTCCACACAGGATGACGGAGACACAACTCAGGGTCCTCAGGGTGGTCTCCCCAAGGCCTCTAACAGCAATACTGTTGTGCACGCCTCAAGTGCTGCCTGGTTATGCATTTCTCCAAGCAGACTGTCCCCAAGATTCCGTGGACTTTGCCCTTGACTTACGCATTGCATCCTATCTCGGGATCTTATCTTTGGACCTGGAGATCCAAAAAACCTCAGGGCCCTAGTTTGCTGGTCCTGGGGAAGTGCTGCCAGGCAGCCCCAGTCATGGAAAGAACAGTGAGTCACAGAGCCCTGGGTTCAGTCCCACCTCCCGCCCACCAGTTTCATGGGGCAGTGATGGAATGGAAACAGCGTGGGATCAGAGTTGGGAGAACCTAGCTGTCTCAGCTATCCCTGGATTAAACTACCTCAATCTCAGGGAGCTCATCTTGTCGTAGCCATTTTAAAGGTTTGCTGTGAGGATCACAAGAAATAATGTGCTTAGTGTGAAGTAAGCACTAAATAATTCGTTGATATTGCTATCGCTGTTGTTGTTACTGTGTGAGCTTTGGTAAGACATTTAACCTCTCTGAACTTGTATGGAAAACTGGAAGTAATAAGGATGGTCACAAGGCTTATATGTGTAAAGGACTTTAAGGATTATATATGTCAAGATGACAAGGATTACACATGTAATATCCATAAGGCACCTGGCACTGTCCCTGATACATAGCAGGCACTGAATGTTAAATTTCTTTCCCTTTCCTTCCCAGGCGTCCCCCTACACAATCCATGATAAGCATTTCCTGGCTCCCTCATGGCCAAGCTAGGCCCAACACTTAGCTAAAACGCAGAAGTATCTGTCCCTGAAAGTGTTTTTTTCAAACGGCTGCTCCTTGGAGCCGGCCGCTTATGCTGTCTGCCCACACCCATGAAAGAAAACCTGGCAGGTAAGAGGCCTCCGTGGAGATGGCTAGGAGGGAAGCTAACAGATGCAGGACTCATCGTTCAGCACTAGGGGGAGCAAGAAGCTTGGGAACACGATGAGGGCCACGCCCAGAAACCTCAACTCCTGGTGCCCTAAAGGCTCAGATTCAGCAGATGGAGCTGGAAGAGAACGCTTAAGGAAGGCTCGGGGAGGCCTTTGTGGAAACAGATGATGGGAGGAGAGCCCTCCTTCAACGTGGTCCCTGCCGAGAGACCTCTCAGGCTTCTAGACTGTGATCCCCTGAGGGAGGAGCCCAGTGGGAGCTCTAGGAGCTGGAAGTAGGGAAGACAGGCAGGTCACTTTTCCCAGTCACTCTAAGTCTACGTCTAGCTCACCCAGCATCTTACTAAATCTCAGTGAGTCACAGCCACAAGGAGCCTTAAAGAGCCCCAGGTTTTCAACCTCCTGTTTAGCTGGAGGGCTGGGACCCAAGCAGGAAAGGGAGCCTGAGCAAGATCTCCCAAGTAGTTTATAGTAATCCCTCACAGAGTTCTCCAAATACTTTCATGTCCATCGTCTCACTTGTATAGTCACAACCACCTGGGGTTGTAAGCAGAGATTATTATTCCACTTCACAAATGAGGAAACTGAAGTTCAGGTAAGTACCCAGACTCTGCTCTTCCCTATTGTTTTCATTTCTACCCACTATTCCCTCCTTTCTTGCTTTCCCTTATTTTAAAATGGGTCCAATCTACATACTTAACCCCAGGAAGATTGCTACTCAGCTCCAAGTATTCCATAAATCAAAATTTAAATATTTGTTGCAATTCCTATCTTCCTAACCACATCTAGCCTAGTGGAGAGATGATGGAGCACAGTAATTATGAAGGTGCATTTTAAAATCAGATCTGAGTAAATTTTTTTAATTTTATTTATTTATTTTAGAGAGATTGGTTGATTGATTTGTTGTTCCAATGCATTCATTGCTTGATTCTTGTATTGCTAAAGGCAGAAATAGAATATTGGGAACCAGCTATAACTGTAAGAAATACTAATCATGCTCTGTTAACCATGAGTTTGTTCTGATTGAACAAGGCACATTCTAACCTGGCTGGGAGTTGCACATGGGACCTGGGAGCTCACCTGGAAATGTGGCCCATGGCCCATACTCCCCATCTGGGAGCTGCCTATTATCATTGAAAGATTAACAACCTTGTTGCAGAAACCAGAGCTGCCAGCCCTTTGAAGACCTCCACCCCTTTGCAAATCTCCAGCCTGCATTACCTGTAAACTGCCCATTTGGCATACCCTCTTGCCTACTTCCCCATGTAATCTTTGTCCTTCTACCCAATATTATCGGTGTACCGGTTAATAATGTGGATTTTTTTCAATAGATGGAGTTACACATATGTTGATATATATGCGATTTGATATGTATGCTACTTTATTGTATTGACAACAAGCTTCAAAACTTTATATGACAAATTTTCTGAAGGTGTTAATATCATAGATATTTTTACACTTAAAAATGTCGAATTTCGTGCTAAAAAAGCATTTGTGGGAAGTTTTAATTCATTACTTTATTTTGAAGAAAAGTGCTGCTGAATATTTCAGGAAGCTTATGGTGAACATGCTCCATCTCAAGATACTTGTGAACGCTGGTTTAAATGCTTTAAAAGTGATGATTTCGATGGGAAAGACAAAGAACGTCCAGGTCAACCGAAAAAGTTTGAAGACCAACAAATACAAGCATTACTGGATGAAGGTGCATGTCAAACTCAAAAACAACTTGCAGAAAGATTAAATGTTGCTCAGCAAACAATTTCTGATCATTTACAAGCAATGGGAAAGATTTTAAAGGAAGGAAAATGGGTGCCACATCAACTGAACGAAAGACAAATGGAAAACCTAAAAGTCATCAGTAAAATGTTGCTTCAACGGCAAGAAAGAAAGTCTTTTTTGCATCGAATTGTGACTGGTGATGAACAGTGGATTTTTTTGAGAATCCCAAACGCACAAAATCATGGGTTGATCCAGGTCAACCATCAACATCGACTGCAAGGCCAAAAAGCTTCGGAAAGAAGACATTGCTCTGCGTTTGGTGGTATCAGAAAGGTGTGGTGTATTATGAGCTTCTAAAACCAGGTGAAACCGTTAATACTGATCACTACCGACAAATAATCAATTTGAACCACACTTTGATCGTAAAACCACCAGAATGGGCCAGAAGACACGGCAAAGTAATTTTGCTTCATGGTAACGCACCATCACACACTTCAAAACCAGTTAAAAACACGTTAAAAGATCTTGCCTGGGAAGTATTAACCCACCCGCCATATTCACCAGACCTGCTCCTTCAGATGACCACTTGTTCCAAACTATGGCACACGCACTTTCTGAGCAGCACTTGAAAACATATGAAGAAGTAGAAAATTGGGTCTCTAAATGGTTTGCCTCAAAACAAGAAAAGTTCTATTGGGACAGTATCCACAAATTACCTGAAAGATGGGGAAAATGTGTAGCTAGTGATGGAGATTACTTTGAATAAAGCACTTTTGATGTTTCTCTTGAAATTATCGTGTTTTCTTTGATTACAAAATCCGCATTATTAACCAGTACACCTGGTAAGCAGCTGGCTTATGGTGGGAGCCAGAGCAGATTAGTGTGGATGGCCTGCTGCTCCTCGACACTGCTGGCAGTATTGGAATAAACGCTCATATATGATTCAACCCTGTCTCTGCTTAATTGGCTCAAGTAGTGACAGGCAGCGCGGACCCATGGATTGTCTGCTTACAGTATGTGCCCTGACTGGGGATCAAACCCACAACCTTGGCATATTGGGATGATGCTGTGGGGAGCTGATATAGGGTTAAGCCTCGGACTGACCTGTGGGCAAAGTCACAAACAATTCCCAGCTTAGAGGGCACAGTCCTCTTAGCATAATTAGGCTTGACCTTATGAGGCTCTCTAGATCTTATCTGGGAAGCTAATGGGCTGAGGGAAGTGCAGGAAGTGTAACTATGGTCAAAACAAGTGAAACTCACAAGAACTGTGTAACTATAGAAACCACTACCTTGTTTACCTCTCACTATAAAATAAAGGCTCAGCTTGCTTTGGGATCTCTCTCTGTGACCTCAGCCAGGCACAGGGAAGATCCACGGAGACTAAGGAAAGCTAGAGAGTTCTGAACGCTGTCTCTGTGTAAAACTTTCTTCGCCGACTCCGTCCACACCTTTGGGAACCCCTGGACTGCTGGGGCTAGCCCCCGGCATGATGCTCCAACCAAATGAGCTACTTGGCCAGGGTTTTAGTAAATGTTCTATGTTCATTGCTTAAGAGGACAATGGACCTCTTTGTGCCTCAATTTCCTTATCTGTGTAATGAGAATATTCACACCTATCTCCTGGGATTCAAGAGTTAAACCAGATGTACCATAAAGCAATTTTATGGTGACTGGCATATAGTAAAGGCTTGCTAAATGGCTTCTAGCATATATAATTATCATGTAATCATAGAACTGAAATTATCTTCTGGGATTGGCTCGTTATTTTCATGCTACTTACCAGTAAACTCAAATGGAGTGAAGTGGGGATGCTACTTTGAAAAGGTTTGCGTATGGGTTTGAATGCTTCTCCTCCCAGAACGCAGGTCCACCTGCCATCTCAGAATGTGAACTTGTTTGGAACGAGTCGCAGGTGTAATGAGTTAGGATGAGGCCATACTAGATTGGTGTGAGCTCTAAATCCAATATGACTGTTGTCCATGTAAGGAGAGAAGGCCATACGGAGACATCAAGACCCAGAGGGAAGGAGGCCGCGTGAAGACAAGCAGAGACTGGGACAACACAGCTAGAAGCCACGGGCCACGGGACGCCACGGAACGCCACGGATTGCCGAGAACCACCGGAGCTGGGAGAGGGACACGGGTGGCTGGGAGAGGGACACGGGTGGCTCTTCCCGCAGAGCCCCCGGAAGGAACCAAGCTGTCAACACCTTGATTTCAGATTCTAATCTCCAGTCTGAGAGGGAATAACGTTTCTGCTGTTCTAAGCCACCCTCTTGTGGTAATTTGCTAGGGCAGCCCGCGGAAACTAACAGAACTCCAGGTATTTTTAATGCTTTTCCAGTCACTCCATCTTTGCCTCCCCGAGCCAGCAATAAACACTTACGGAACACCTAGGAAGTTGATCTGTCGGAGAAAAACTGGAACAACCTACATAATCTTCAGCATTTCCTACTAAGTTACTGCCTCACACACAGTAGGCGTTTCATAAATCTTTACTGGCAGGTTGACAAAATAACAGATATAAAAATGGTATACTGTTATACAAATTTAAGGTACTATGAACCGACTTTTGACTTCTGTGTATGCCTTTGTACTCTAAATGTATTTATACATTTCTTGTACTGAAGAATCACAAAACTCGGAACTATCCCGAGGTCTGCTGAGGTCCACAGCCTCATTAGCGACCTGCAGGGGTTTTGAATTAAGAGGAAAGTGTTGACACCGAGAAGGAATGTACCTGTCAAAAAGGACTCCTTGTGGTCAACGGGGTCCAAATTCATAACTGAGAGTCCGGCAGCCATTGTTCGCAGAGGCTCCCCCGCACGAAGCCGCAGGCGGACGCCATGCCTTCCGGCTGCATTCCCGCCGTCTGCGTTCCGCCGTCTGCGCGGCCTCAGGAAGGAGGTCCCGAAATAGCATTTCAACCAATGGGCTGAGACGTCTCCACCCAGTTAGATGTGCCGCTATGTCCTTATTTGTGTTCTTACCTGCCAATCAGAGAGGCTCCATAACAACCAATCAAAACGTGCCATCTTGTTGTCAGGTGAAACTTTTTACTCCTTATTTGCATAAAAACGGACCAGTCAGAATCAGGCAGGCACTTTTAAAAAGGCAGCCTCACCTTTGTCTCAGACTGTAAATTGCATGCGGGCAGGGCTTCGTCTCCCTCGCATTTTATGCCCCACCCACCCCACCCCCCAGGCTGCTTCTCCCTTAGAGGCTACATTGCATTCCCCCTGCCTTTGCTGTTTGCAAACTACCTGAATAAAGACTCCCACCCCACCTCACCCACACCCCAAATTGGGGACTCCTGCTGGCATTGGGTTGGTGGCAGAGGCCTTTTGTTGAAAAAAGCAATCTGAATACCCTCCGGATTCTAAATCCTACAAGGCAAAGAGGACCTCTTTCTTGCTGGATCCTCCCACGCTCAGGAATGGTCAGGAGGGAGTCCTGGGAGTCAGGGGAGCTGCCGATTGCTTTACAGGGAGTAAGGCACAGAGCACTAGGCCTGGGAGTAGGATGGGTGGTGGTGGGTTAATAGCTACAAAGGGAAGGAGGGAAGGAAGGAGGGGCTGATTCACTAGGACAACTCTGAGTGACTCAGAGGCTGTAGAAAATAGCCTGTTCTCCCACATCTACCTCATTGTCAGGCATGAGGCACTTCCTCATTGCACACCCATAGGCAGGGGGAAAGGGAGGAGGAAGAAATGGGATTTTTCTCTTTCATGGGCCTATTCCAGTACCTGAACTCTGTGTTTGTAGCCATTTCAGATATTTTGTTTCAAGTCAGGTCACTATTTATTGAGCACCTACTATGTGCCGGCCCTTCATCTTGCTTTTCAAATGTCAGTCTCCTGAACACAGGGAGTGATGCCTTTCTGAAGTTCTGTACTTCCTCCTTCATTACCTAAAAGGCACTTGGGCTGCTGTTGAGCTCCTCACTACAACTGCCCCCCTCAAGCCTGCAATCAATGAGGGGAGGCAGGGATCTTTTTTCCCAGCTCTAATGCTGATTTTAGTCACGCAGGCCCATTCTCTGGAGCTGTCCTGGTGACAGCCAGCGTGAGCTGAACAGAATGTGGCACAAGTTTGGAGTTGTTGGAAGTTCTTTCTTTCCTACTTACTAGCTCTATTGAAGTATGGTAGCAATCATCTCAGGTAGAAACTGTAGTTTAACTTTAACCCTGCTGTTTGGCTTCTGTACTTATTTGCTTTGTTTAACAATAGAAAAGTTACTTTGATTTTCTGAATTGTATAAATCATCCCATTCGATTAAATGCCTATTGATTGTAATGTGAATATCCCATGGGTTGTGGTCATACTGGTCTTAGAAAGCACATTTTCCTTTACCTGGGAAGGACAGCACAGTTATCCCAAGGTCAGAGGGCTCCAGTTAACATATCCTTGTTGACTCAGTGTTCCAGAGCCCCAAAACTGTAATTTAGATAACATGCCTAAGTTTAACCCAGGTTTCTGTCAATTCAGTGACCCCGAGACCCAAAACTATAATTAACATGCTGCTTCTGCTTCTGTAAACTGCTTTTTTGCAAACCAGGTTCCTCATTCCAAACCTTGAGATTAATCAATACCTTTGTGATCTTTGCCTATATACAGTGGGGCCTTGACTTACGAGTTTAATTTGTTCCTTGACAGAGCTCGTAACTCAAATTACTCATATGTCAAATCAACAGTGAACGAGTGAGACAGGTGATGCTGGGCTGATGTTGTGGCGTTCACTGTGACGTTCACTGCGCCAACTAGCGGTGGGGTATCTGAAGCTGGCTCGTAACCCGAATTTTAGCTTGCAACTCAAAGCAAAAAGTCGGCCGAGAGATGGCTCGTATCTCGAAAAACTCGTTAGTCGGGACACTCGTAAGTCAAGGCCCCACTGTAAGTCTGGCTTTGCCACCATCTTATCACTATGAGATTTGGGAATGCAAAATGGCCCCTCATAGTCCGGGATTGCAATAAATGTGACTCTTTAATTCGACTTCTTGAGGCGTCCTTCTGTGATTCTCGGGGTACATTACAACACTATGACTTTACTTGTTTTCTCTAAATCTCCAACTTCTCATTTGTAAAATGGACACAAAGATGTCTATCTTACAAGTTAGGAAATATGTTATATAGTAGTGAAGATTAAATAAGATGACATTATATAATAGTACCTGGCACAGTGATAACATAAAAACTGGTTTACTTCCTCCCAACTTCCCCATGATTGAACAGACTGACCACACCCCTCCAGAATGTAAATTGCATAAGGGCAGGGCTTCATCTGCCTTGAGGACTGTCTGCCTAGGTGAGCACTAGGCTCTAATACTGTCCTGCTTAGTAATTAAGATTAGGAATAATGTATTAAAATTAGTACATTATTTATGCATTATATTCAATAGTATTACAAGTATCTAATGGGATGCATTTTAAAATAATGTGGTTAATCATTTAACTAGCTGAATGAATCTGTGAACTGGAAAAGGAATCCAGAAACCTTGACCTCACGTAGGGATGTTTCCTCTCCCCTCTCTGAGCTTTTTGGTCCTGGTAGGACTTGCTGCCACCAGCAAGATCTTCATTTCTGTGTTCACAAGAAGGGACAGACATTCCTTGCATCCTCTACATTGTCCTTTGTTCCAGCTTCACTGTAAACGCCATTGCCCATCGTATATGGGAGCCAGGGACACACAAAACGTCCCCGCACTTGGCAACCATAGCGTGAAAAACCTTGACACACAAATCTGTAATTATTCATTCGACTTCTACCTGGAAGGCAAGCTGGGCTGGGTTTATGCTCTCCTGGGCACCACCAGCGTCCCCACGCAAGGGCTCCAGGGCTAGTATTATCTCTCAAATGTAATGTGAAAAGATAAAGGGGGAAGGTGTCGGGGTTTTTTTTTATCTTTGCGCCCTTGCTTCTAGCACCACACCCACAAGCTCGTCCAAGAAAAAAAAAGAGAGAGCACGAAAGACACGTTACCAGATTTTCAACAACTAATTCTGAAGCAGACACCAAAGCACACTCCCAACGTTAATGGGCCAATCAGGGCACCCGCCATTCCTGAGCTAGGAGGGTAAAGCACGAAGCATTCGCCCGGGTCCTGCCCAGGAAACCGCACCGAAGGTGGAAAGTTGCAGGCGCCGGGCGGGAGAGGAGCGAGCCAGCCCCGAGCTCGGGTAGGAGCAGGGCAACGCTTCCTGCCGGAAGTGACGCGACCTCAATCCCAGTTCGTCTCTTCCCAAACAAAAGGGATCTTGGGGCCCCAGGAGGAGCCTCAATGACATTGGAGAAGCCCCGCCTCCAGCGGGCGCGGATTGGTGCAGGGGCTGGAGAGGCGAGGTGGTGATTGGCCCTGGTGAATGCCAGTGCCCGCCTGGCGGCTGAGGGGCGGGGCCTCAGTGGGCTGTGGATGCGAGCGGGTGGCAGAGGCGGCGGCGGCGGCGGCTGGGAGTGGACCCGAAGCGCCGGGAAAGAAAAGGTAGGAGCTGCTAGGGCTGGGGCTTGGCGGAGGTCGGGGGGCCGTGTTCCCGAGAGAAAAGCAAGGGTCGGATCTCCGGGATCCTCCCGCCAGCGTCCCAACTGCCACTCGCGCCCATCCCTGGAGGGGGCGGGGCCGTCTGTCCACCTCCCGGTATTCCCCGAGGAGGCGGCTCCTCATCCTTCGAGGGTCCTCGCAACTATTCATTGTCCCCGTCAATCCCAGCTCCGCAGAAGAGGCTCCCCTCCAGGCACCCCTCATTTAAAGGCCCCCTTCGACCAGCGCCTCAACCCTGGGGGGCGGGCGCACAGGTTCCCATTCTCTAGGCTGCCGCCCCCACTCCCATTTTGTCCCCCCGGGAGGCCAGACAGCCCTCCCTACACCTGCCCCTGCTCGCTAAAGTGGCACCAGAGCTGGTTTCATCCATAAGGGGGGAAAAAATCAGTGTTTTCCCAAAAAAAGAGGGATGGGTCGAAGCAAAAATCTCAGACCCGACCCAGCAGCGAGCTCCACGGAGGAAGCGGCCTTCCCCTCGGTTCTTCCCATCCCCCACGCGCTGACCCCCAGCCTCCCTCCCGAAGCCCCCCGGACCCGCTGTTCTCCCGGGGGGTCCAGAGCTCACCCGCTGCGGGACTTTTTTAGACTCTGAAGGAAGGAGAAATAGTAACTCTCCACCCCCACATCCCCTTTGTACCTTCCCTCTTTCTTGAGGGAGAACCCAACTTCTAAGGGTTTTTTAGGTTTGAGTTGCGTTTCATTTTTGCTTTCCAGCCTGTTTCTTCCCTGAAAACTTGGGGGAAACCACCCTGTATGTTCACAGTGAGACGGGTGGGCTGGATCTCTGCAGAGTTGGCCTCGCTGGGGAGGAGCCGGCGTGTATTGTCTGACTGTCAGTGAATGAGAGCGTGCTTTCCGAGAAGGCCGTGTTGATGGGGACATCAAGCGCGCTAGGTTAGGGAAGAGTATCTCCCCCGGTCTAGGGCGGGCTGGTGTGCTGCTCAGGGAGACTGCAGTTCACCTTGAAGGTACGGTTCTGTTGAAACAAAAGGCAGGAAGTGTTTGAAGAAATTCAGGTTCAGTCGTCTAGGTTTATGATTAATCTGGTCCCGTGGCCTTTGGTTACTCCTATAGCCCCTCTTTCACGGGGGTTTTTTCCCTCCAAGTGAAAAACTGATAAATGATGTGATTGTTTTTACAAATCCAGTATCACCTACCCAAATTTAGGGGATGAAAAGTAAGAGCACGTTTTAAGTCTCAGAAATGAGGACACATGAAAACATAGTTAACTCCAGCTATTGTCTTGCGTGTGTAACCCCCACACAGTGTCTCTCTATAGTGTGCTCATAAAGGCTTTGTCAAGATGACCTTCATTTCAGCAGGTGCAGAATATTGAAGATTTTGGCCTAATGTGAACGCCATTGAATCCCCAGTAATCATCCATGGCTAGCACTTCCATATATTAAAATTTGCCATATTTTTAGGTTGTTTCTTCTGCTTTCAGCCCCCAGTCCATCTTACTGCTGCTACCTAGAGCTAAAGCTCACAGCAGTGAGATGCAAGGAGCTGGAATCGCAGAGGGTGATTAGAAAGGCTGTCTTTTACCTTCCTGATTAAACTTTCTAAAAGTAGACTTCCTGAAGGTAATTACTTTTGAATAGTTAGGTTCCAAGTTTTCAGAGCCACTCTCAGTGATTGTTTCCAGATCGCCAATAAAAAGGCACAAAGAAGAAACTGTGGAGGGTCTGTCTCCCCAGCAAACACACAGTGTCTGCTCTAGGAGGGCCCCCAGCAATAGCAGCAGGAAAAAAACTAAAGGCCGAACAGGAAATCCCAAAAAGATAGATCTTATTACATGAGCAGAGAACAGAAAATAAACTAAGGTAAGAGACTCAGGAAGCCAAAGTAGTGGTGATTGCCAGGGCCTTAATGAGCAGAGAGGAAAAAGCAAATCATGCAAGACCAGTTTGATACAGGTTTGGGTCTTGGAAATTTTCAACACTTATTTGGTCATAGTAGATGAAGAAAAGCATTGTATGTCTAATCTGTCTCATTAATTTATAAATTCTTGGAGCAGGTAGTAGTGTATGTGTGTGGTCTTTGTATCTCTCACAGTGCCTAGTATATAGTTTGATTTAATGAGTGTTAAACTTAGTTTGAAGCTATCAGCTTAGGGTAGTCTAGAAAGGTCATCTACTGATAAGACGTGGCACATCTTGTTAATATAAACAATCCACTTTTTGTCTTGACTGAACTTTATTTTCCTTATCTGATGTCTTATGAAACTCCAGTATCTTAACTCTCAAATACTGAATTTCCCATAAGAAACTAGCTGCTGGTTAGATATATAAGTTTGCTGTGATGAAATCTGAACCAGAAATATTAATGTCCTCAGTGCTAGTCCTTTTAGGATTTGATTTCCCTAAGAATCTGACCCCAAAGGAATGAAGGGAATGTAGGGGAACACACTAGGAACTGATGGCTGATTTATATTTAAGAATGGTTTCTGAGTATTTGGTTTCTACAACTTACTGACCTACTTTGGGATTTTTTTTTAATGGTTTTTTAGTTGATCTTATGCTTTTCTGAACTGGCACTAAGTAAGGGAACAGGGGCACAAACAATATTGGGGTCCCTGAATGGAGTCATCAGACGGATCATGGTGCCTAAAGCACTCAGTCCTCAGTGGGTTTGTATTTTGGCCGACTGTTTGCAGAGCTACCAGGGAACTAGCAGAACAGGACTGGAATTCTTGCCTTGTCTGAGTGGAACAGAACGGTGTTCCTAGGGGTTGCCATTGAACGGTGTTGGTGGCATGAGATGAGAAGCAGAGATTTCTTTCCGTTGGAAATTGGTCCAGTCTGTTGGGTGACCCTAGGAATGGCTTGTTAGCCTATTTCTAAAGACCATTTTTTTTTCTTTTCCTTAATGTTTGCTGCCAACAGCTTCTGTGAGATTTAAGGGCTTTTCAATGGTAATTTTGATTAAAAGTGATTTTTGCCTTTTGAAGACAACTCCCCCGGGGCCCCTAAAGTAAGGAGCAATCATTAGAACAACCAAAACGTGTGAGAAGAAACCACATGGAGGAGATAGGAGTGGAGGTGGGGGAGGAAACCAGGACTGCAAGGAGGCATGGATGTCAAGAATGCGGTAGATGGTTCCTCCCTGCCAAGTGTTTCCCAACTGCATTTCAGGTACAAAGCCAAAGCTTCCAATGTAAATGTGTCCTTTGCTGCTAAAGGAATCCTCTCTGGCTTCTGGAACCACTAAGAACGTAATCCTTAATTGTTACTATCGTTACTGAGTTTAAAGACTATAATCCTTAATTGTTATGGAGTTCAATAGAAACCAGAAGGACAGAGCACAGGATGAGGGGATTTACGACAAAAGACTCCTGACCCTGAACCTGAGAGCATCTGCTTAGACTGAGCCTTTGTGGAAAGCAGCTGGGGAAGGCTCGGCCAGGTGTCTCTGGGCCTGCTCTCCTTAGGAGGTGAGAGCCAGGAGGAGGAGAAGAGGGGACGGGGGAAGAAATGGGGATGAATTTTCTCAACAAGATATAAGAACTATCTATATTAGCGGTCGCCAACGGTGGTGCACGGACCACTGGTGGTCTGTGAAGTCCGAAAGATTGGTGACTGCTGATCTATATATATAAAAGACTAATATGCTAAGTGTCCGTCTGATTGGTAGCTATGACATGCACTGACCACCAAGGGGGCAGGCGCTCAACACAGGAGCTGCCGAGCTGCAGTGACTTGTCAGCAGCAGTTCTCGGGTGATGCACCCAGAAACCAGAGAGGAGGGAGCCCGATTCCTCGTGGAGCTGTGCGATTCCACCTTTGGCCGTGGGTTATGTTGTTGCTGGGGCACTGTCAGCCCGAATCTGGTTTACTGCATGCTTGCATTTGCATTCCACACCCTGGATGACAGCAGTTTTACAGAGTGCCCTGTCGCACTCTGGGACCCCTCGGGGGATGTCAGAGAGCCTGTTTCTGCCCAATGCCCTCAGGCCAGGCTGAGGGACCCCACCTGCTGGTGGGACCCCCGCTCACTCCGCAGACACCCTTCGAGCCACGGTGCCACCCCAGGTGCAGCCAGCCGGGGAGGGACCAAAGGAGGTTGGCTCCAGGGCGTGTTCGGCCCGTCTTGCCCAGACCCGCCCCACCAGCCACCTTCTAATTAATTTCCTTTCAATGTGCACGAATCCGTGCACCAGGTCACTAGTATGTTATAGAGGAGAGAGAAAAGACAGTAACTGACAAGTTAAGTTGTAGGGAAAAGAGAAGCACTAAGTGGTTTCGTGGTGGGAAGGGGGCCTTCTTGGTTTCTGCTTAGTCCTTTCTGTTGCAGCAGGTCATAGAGGAGTGAGAACAGAACCAGTCTGGTTCTTAACTGGTTTAATATTTGAGGGCACAAAAATGATCTGGTCTGTTTGGACATTGGCTTCTTCCTGTCCCTTCTGTTCTTAAGTGAAAGGCACAGACGTTTTCTGAAAAGGTTCTACCCCTAAAGACTTCTCCATTTCTAAACCTTACCCTTCACCACGCTGACTCTTAACACATTCCTCTCGGGATCTGCCTACTTCTCATTCAGCATGTCTCACACCACAGTCATCATTTCCCCGCTAAAACCAGTTCCTTTTCTAACATCCCTGTTCTTGCTAATGGCATCATCATTTAGTCACCCAGTCTTCAAACCTCAGCTGACCTGGGATCATTTCCCCTCTTGCCTCCTTAAATGGAGCCAGAATCCAGTTCCTGTAAATTCTTTATAAAGTCTCTTGCATCAGTCCTTCTTACTGCCACCGTCTTAATTCTCTCATTTTTGCCTCAGATCTCTCCTGGGAAAGTTTTCTCCCAACTGCCCCTTCTGCTTCCAGTTTGCCTTCAATCCGCTATGGGCTGCAAGCTTTAACGTTCCTAAAACTGCTTTCGTTATGATAGTCACCTGGTTAAACATGTTGAGTCGCATCTCATTTCCTAAAGGATAGTCCAATTTCGATGGCTGTCATCCAAGGTACCTTCCCTTACATTTCTTTCCAGCCTGCGTTTTTTGAGTACCCCCTCGAACCAGAGGCTGCTCGGTGCTAAGTGTAATCAAGTTGAATGCGACAGTGTTTGTCTAGAAGAGCAGTCACGTGAGACAGAAGGCAGATATGTAAACAGATGAGTTGATAGAACAGAATGTGATAACTGCTCCTGGGTTATGAATATACATACATACCTATTATGTATGTACATATAGATATGGACCTAAGCATTTGACATAATGTAAAAAAATAGCGGTGATATTTTTAGAAAACCCATTTCTCGGCCATTACAAGTTAAAATTGTGACGATTAAAAGCCATAAAAATTCAGTGAAGCAAAGGCGTGCTTTGCACCTATCTGCCAGTCACAGAAAGCCAGTCTTTCTCAGCTGTGTGCAGATTCTGCCGGCGGAGCAGTGTCGTGCGTGTTCCCAAGCCTCCTTCCTAGGAACCGGCCAGGCCTTCTCTTTCCTGTAGCTGTTAAATCAGAAGGAGTCCATTTCTTTTTATTTCTAAATTCGACACATGAATGACAGTAAATGAGGACGCATTGGAAAAAGAAAAACCTCATTATCTTTGGAGATGAAGCCCAGTATATGCTCTCCAGGGATGAGAAATGAGAAGACTGACCAGTCACTAACTCATGTAAACCATTTAGTATCCTGTTAGAGTATGAATTGTTATCCCCATTTTATAGACAAGACCTTAGAGCTCAGAGGTTAAGTGGATCAAGGAACCACGAAGTGGCTGAGCAGGGATGCAAACCTAGGTCTGTCCGACACCAAAGTCCATGCACTTTCCACCGCGACACTTCCTCCCAGGAGAATTATTGTCCCCAGAGAACCTTGGAGCAAAAACAATCGCTGGGTCTGTTGTGGGTAATTTTCAACTGATACCAAATTGTTAACCTTTTTTTAAAATCAGTGACCTGGTTTAGAAGACAAAATTTAAAAAGCAAAACAGCATCATCAGTTATATTTCTGTCAGAGGCTTTTGTGAAGTTTTTTGGCAGTTCAGGGGGAGTCAGGTTAGGGGCACAGCCATAACACAGATACCTTGATTGTCCGTGGTTTGCCCTCCATGCCATATACTCTGTTTCTTCCGATTTGGAATCCTGCTGGAGTCAATAACTTCATCCTGCAATAACTGTTGAAGGGTTTTTTATATTCCAGGCTGTCTCTTGAATTGTGGCCCATGAATCATTTTACTGGAAATAAAATTAATCTACATGTTATTGTTCTCTCCTTGTGGTACTTTACAAATCATCATGGCATTATATCAGAAAAGCAAAACTTTAGGGGAATGATGGACAAATAGATGACATAGACTGATATATTTCAATGAAATCACATTGTAATTTTATTTAAACTAAATAAAGCCAACTTACAAGTATACTTGAAATGGTTCATATTTCTGGTAATTTTCTGATGTTAAAAGACATATCTTTTTTATTTTAATGAAAAAATGTATTAACATAAAAATTACTATTCACTTTCATTAACATACATTCCAGTAGCTTACCTAATGTAGTTCTTCTGGTTTGGTCTTGTCTCACTCAGGTGAGAATACTTGAAAGGGTGTAAACAGATATCCAGGTAGACAGACCTGTTTTTAATAGCGTCGTGCTAAATGTCCTCATTTTTGGGGAAAGATGTTTGAATGTTTGTTGATGGGCATGAGGCCACTTCCTCCTTTTCTTCAATGTACATATAAATCCTGTTGGCAACATAGGACAGTGAAAGAAACAGATGCACACACATAGCAGGAGAGAGAGACATCACACCCACACAGGGCTACACCAGAGATGTGCGAGTCTTAAAACAACTAAACAATCAAAAGCCTGATATCCATCATGGTGTCCCAGAAAGTGGGTTAGACTACATCTTAAAAAGACATGAATGTTAACCTAGTTTTACTATTTAACTGTAATCTCCAGAAAAGTAATTTAACTCTGGCCTCGGTTTTCACCTGTGAATAGACAGTGCTGAATTCGATTCTTTCTGAGGCCCTTCCAGCTTTGTGAATCGCATGTGGGCCCAGGTTTTTCCTCCACGCCCTTCCTGAAGGCTGATAAAATGAGCAGATCAGATGTGAACAGTGGTTACCAAGTAGCAGGGGTTAGTAAGGAAGCCTCTGGAATCATATTACCGAGGTTCCAATCCCATTTCCATCCTTTACCAGATGTGAAACGCTAAGCAAGTTAGTTAGCCTTCATGCCTTAGGTTTCCCATCTGTAAAATGGGGGTGATGAAGAAGAATTCCTTGGTGAGTTACAGCATCTCTCTCCTAAGGTGGTTGTGAGGATTGAGTTGATACATGTCAAGTACTTAGAACACTGCCTAGAATATGTTAACGTTTATTAGCTCAATAACTGTTTATATTTTTCATTATTACTGCTTAAATTCTTAGAAAACTGTGCTATAAAACTCTGAGGTGGTGGTGATTAATGTTGATAAGCTCAATTATATCATTAGTAATTCCTATGCTAAGCATCAATCCAGAAAAGCTGGTATCCTAGAATCTGCTTTGAGAGAACAGTACTGTGTATTTGAACAGACTACTGAGAGTATTTTCAATGTTAACCTTACAGAGTATTGGCCTCATCACAGAACTGGTTTCTGGAGGCCTGCTTAACGCTATCTGTAGTGTGGGTGCAAAAAGCAGTCTGATAAGACAAAGCAAGGCATTCTGAAAAATCTGCTATGGTACTCTCATGGTAGGGGGGAGAGTGGGATCGAGTTGCTCTAAAAGTTGTAAATGATTAGCATGCTGTATTATTAGTTTTCTAGGGCTTCCATAGCCAAGTACCACAGACGGGGTGGCTTAAACAACAGAAATTAATTATCTCACACCTGAGACTGGAAGTCCAGAAGCAACCTGTCAGCATGATTGGGTGCTTCCGAGGTTTCTCTCTCTGGCTTGTGGATAGCTGTGTTCTTTCTGTCTTCACATGTTCCTTCCTTGTCTCATGTTGTATCCACATTTTCTCATAAAGACACCAGTCATATTAGGGCCACCCCAATGACCTCATTTTAACCCAACTAACTCTTTGAAGACCCTGTCTCCCCATGCAGTCGCATTCTGAGGTCCTGGGGATTAGGACTGCAACATAGGAATTTGGGGGAGGGAGGACACAGTTCAGCCCGTAACGTATGTTATAACATGTAGACACATAAAGACCCAAATAGTCCAGTAATGTATTTTACTTTAAACTGAAAGAAGATTAATTTGACACTTGTAGTAAAAGCTTGCATTGCTTAGTATTGTAGAATTCAGTAAAACGCGATTCGCTTTTTTACAGTGGTTTTAGAACCTTTGTAAACAATAATAGCAAAAACAGCTCCTTTAGTAAATGTACAGAAGACCTGCTTTTTAATCAGAGAATTAATTTTTGATAGTACTTTGACACGTTTTTGTCCCCGGGCTCACCCTAAAATGCCAAAAGTGGAATGAGAGGTACAGTTTGGAACGTTGTCATTCTTTTACCCGCAAATACATAAATAACCCTTCTGAAAAACTGGAAAGCCAGAGGGTGGGGAAACTTACATCTTTTGAGATCGTCAAGAGAACATGTCAACACCTTCTATCTCCAGATGGTATGTTGTTTTGGATTCATTCTTTAAAATAGCAGTGCATTTTTGTCCATATTTAGATTTAGTATTTATAAATGTGACAGGTTTTATTTTTTAAAATTTCATATAGCCCTGGCCAGTGTGGCTCAGTTGATGGAGCATCATCCTGTGCACTGAAAGATTGCCAGTTAATTCCTGGTGAGAGCACATGCTCAGGTTGTAGGTTTGATCCTGGTTGGGGTGCGTGCAGGAGGTAAAGGATCAATGTCTCTCTCTCTCTCCCTCCCTCCCTCCCTCTCACTTCCTCTCTCAAATCAATAAAAAGAAAATTTTTAATTCATATATCCTGGATTTCTAAGGAAGCACAGTATCCAGTGGAAAGCTGTCAGAAACACCTGTTTTGTATGTTAGTGCTGGCTCTTTGAATTTTAAGAATTAACTGGCCTCCGACATTTTGGTTTTGCGTCTATGTGTATGAAAGAGTCTTTACTTTTAGTATCTTATCACTGATACTAAAAACTTACTGAATGGCTTGAATATCAGTCAGTTGTAGCTCAAGTATAAATTTCTTAAATTTGATGTCTGAGCATATTAATAAAGAAGTGATTTTTATCCAGTTTTGCAAGAGTGATCTGGGTAAAACAACTGATTTGTTTTTATACTAGCCAAGTTGATTCTATTTTTTTTCTTAAGGTATTTCTAAGATTTATTGAAAAATATTATTTTTCCTCTTTCATGTCTCATGTTACCCTCCACTTAGAAATAAATAAAGCCTTTAGTAGTTCCACGTGAAAACATACACACACCCAGATACCAGATAGACAAACATCTTACTTGTACTCCACCCTGCCCTGCCCACTGCTTGCATAGCTGTAGAAGCTGTTTGGGGTGTTTCTTTTTCTGCCACCCAATCTCTATGTGGTAAAAAGGCAACAAAGCCTGCTGTCCCAGCCAATTAATTCAGAGTTCCAGAGCAAAAGCTGGGACTTCCTCAAGAAAAAGGCACAACCAGAACCAGAATGAGTGGAGCCTTGGTGTCATCCAGAAAGGGGACAGGGTCAGAACCGAGTGAACAGAGCCCAGGCCACAGCATGCTTCCATGGCAAGGTTCCGAGGGCTTTGGGGGGCTTTCTCCGTACCCTTACTCTGTGACTGTGGGCACATGAACGTTGGTATAGAAGAGACATGCTCTCGGTTGTTGGCCCTGACGTGGTGGGAAGTAAGCAACATGTGAAGAGACCAAATGTTTGAAATCACATATTGATAACAAAAATGCTTCATACTTAGCCCATAAATAGGCTAATTTTCCAGAGTATTAAAATAGATATAACTTTATCTTTTTTATTATATATTTACATATATTTTTATTGGGAAAACTATGAAGCTTAAAATAGCTACAGCTAGCTGTGTCCAGTGTATAATAATGTATCCAGACAACTTGTCCACAAGTGGTCTTTATTTCATATTTATCGACTGGAGCATTCCTTAGACAGAAATATCTGTGGCTAAACTCGAAGGAAAGGGAAAGTTTGGTCTCGGATTCTAATGGAAGGAATGAACTGAGTGAGCATCTGGTTGAAATGATCTTGTCTTTCAAAGTTGCTTAATGGATGATGACAGTGACAAGTAACAGCTCATTTAGAAAAACGAGTACGGAATGAGTCTGTACACTGCGACACAGCATGCCAAAAATCTGGCTCGTATTTCTGATAATGACTGCGGAGTTAGAAATGGCCTTTTTCTGAAAATCCAGGGCCACATAATTTATATATTGGGCAGAAATTTGGGGTGGGGCTTATTTAGTGGTTTGCCTGTATGATGGCTCTATACTCTTGTTACTGACTGCACAACAAACACACTTCTCTCCTAAATGGAGAGACCCATAATTAGGTTAACGGCTGATTCTTGGTTAAAGACACAAGCATTTATTGCTGCGTTATTCCTCCTCCAACGTTGTCCCTATTTGACTGTCACGTTTTGGCAACTCAAATAGGGCTTCAGGCCTGGTTCCTAAAAATACAAGGCCAAAATTATGTTTTATCAAGTAAAATTTTAAACCTGTCGTTTTTTTTAAGTCTGCTGGGTCTAATTCACTGTTAGGACAGTAAAACACATTTTGTATATAATTTGACATTTAATATTTGAAAATAAATGGGGAGAAGTAGAAGCTTGGGATGAGTGATCAGCCTTACAAAGTCCAGATGGTGACAGGTTGGTTTATTTGTTTTTTGACTGGCAGGAGGTGAGGGGATGAGAATTCTCCTCTCACGGATTTGGCAATGTGAAATATTCGGTTATATTTATTTTTCTTTGTCCATTGTGCCTAAGTCATGGTGACTCAAGCAAATAGGCTTTTGTCCGTTCAGGGAAATAAAGTCACTCTCTTCTAGAGACGTGCATAAGTTAGTCCTTGACATGGCAATGGACACCTTAAAGTAGAAGAGGTTCTGAAAGCCCTCCCCTTCCCTAATTATAATTGCGTAAGGGAAGCGGACCCCTGCTATATTACTCAGCTTCAACTTGAAGAAGTGGCTATTTTCCTCTTTGTTCGAATCAACCTACAGCTGTCAGGCCTCATCATCCTAATGACACAGTTGACATTCATGAGATTTAGACATTGTTTATAGTGTGGTCACATCGGCAATAAATTTCTTATTCTCTTGCAGCATTGGACACTTTTTCACCATGTTGACGGCATTTTAAATATATTTGTCAATTTTCCCAAATTTTAACTGAAGAAAACTTTCAGAGTTTCTACTTGAGGACTGAAGTGTGACTGCCAATTATCAGGTCAGTATCATCCCATCCTACCCCACCCCCACCCCCATCCTCAGCAATATCCCTGCCATCGAAAACATGAGGCAGTTTTACTAGCTTCCATTTATGTCATGCAAAAATGTATTGCAGTATCTTGTGTATTGAGATTATGTTCAAATGAATAGAAAAAGCAAAGAACTGCTGATTTTTAATATTTATAAAGAAAGGTTATGCCCTAGCTGGTTTGGCTCAGTGGATAGAGCGTTGGCCTACGGACTGAAGGGTCCCGGGTTGGATTCCAGTCAAGGGCACATGCCCAGGTTGTGGGCTTGATCCCCAGTGGGGGGCATGCAGGAGGCAGCCAATCAATGATTCTCTCTCATCATTGATGTTTCTCTCTCTCTCTCTCTCTCTCTCTCTCTCTCCCTCTCTGAAATCAATAAAAAAAATATATTTAAAAAATAAAGAAAGGTTATCGGATTATACAAAAACAGATCTGTGGGTTTTTGAATTATTATACAGCTGTGGCCCTTTTTTTCCTTCTGTGTCATATTTGTATTGTATTCACTTCATGCAGACACTAAGCTAAATGGGTTGGTACACATTAGCAAGATGTTCCAGATATTAACATTTGTGTGCAGGAGTGATTTACACACGTAGAGATAACAAGCCAGGTGACTCAGCTGGCAGCTTCGTCCTCGCCATTCTTCACTCAGGATGCTGGCCCCTTTTTACAAAGGGCCGCAGAAGGTATTTCTGAGGTCATTGGTCTTGGCTGCCCCTAACTGTGGTAATGCTGTTCTCTGAATTGCTTTGGAAAATGAGAGAGGATAGTAGTTATTAATAATTAAAACCGTTCTTCCGTTTGTATCAGGAACTTGGCAATGCATTCTACTTTTATCAACGCAATCTCCACAGTAACGCTATGAGTTAGATATCATCACCCCCTTTCACAGATAAGAAAGGTGATCATCTGAAAACTTGCCCAAAGTTACACAACCAGGAAGATGCACACTTGGCATCTATCTGATTGCAAAGCCACGTGTTCTTTCCAACATTCCATCTATATTAAGTTTAGCTTTATTAGGTTTATTGCTGTTTTTTAGTTCTTATTTTTAAAATAACTGCCGTGAGCCCTGGCCGGTGTGGCTCAATTAGTTGGACACCATCCCATGTACTGAAAGGTTCCCGGATCGATTCCTGGTCAGGGAATATGCCTGGGTTGAGGACTTGATTCTCCATAGGGGGTGTGCAGGAGGCAGCCCATCGATGTTATGCTCTCACATCCATGTTTCTCTTTCTCCCTCTCCCTTCTTCCTATTTCTCTCAAAATCAGTAAACTAGCCTTTAAAAAAATAACTGTTTTGAGATCTCTCTCTAACACTGATGTGAGAATTACTTACTAGTCGCTAAAACTCCCTCATTAGAAAGTTAGCCCTTTAAAGGTGAAGCTACATTGAACATATTTTACCATGTGGCGAAAAGATTTGCACAGCATGTCCCAAAACATAGTCTAACAACACAGTGAAGTAAGAGTTTTCTCCATGTTTTCCTTCACCTGAAGGCATAGCTCTGGAGGGAATCAATGAGTCTTTTGTGTGCCTCCTAAAGTTTAATGTTCTCTTAAGAGCTGGGAATTACTGGAGGGTGTGTGCACCAGTCATGCCATGATTCACTCTACAGAAAACTATAGGAAAGTAGTATTTGCTCTACTCTGGAAGTTGTAAAATGTATTTTACCATAAATGCTGGTCAAAAGAACCTAAAACAACCATCTAATTTCTATGTGTGGTTTGTGAGAAATTAATCTGTGGAAAAGATAGAATTTGTGCCATGAGATTTCCTATTTAACATATTTCAAAAGATACAATTCCTTGTAGAAATGTGAACTTAAGTGAAATACATTCAGTAGTCTGGCCAATGAAGATGTTTAAAACAATATATTTTTAAGAAGCCATTTAAAATTACTTTTGCATATTGGTTGCATTTAAGTCTTATTTTGCTATATGAAATATAAATATTGTGATATTCTCTCTGAAAGTAGACAGTTGAAAAGAAAAATCTCTCCCATACCCCCAGCGAACATTATCTTTGCTCGAATTTCATTTCAGCCAATTTCAGAGGGATACCAGCACATTTCATATGTGGGTTTTGAATCTGGTTATCTAAAGGTGGGAAATCTTTTTATGGTATAACAATTTTTGGTGAAATACTATTAATTGTAACACAATTTTACCTGAATTTCTAGTGAACAAAATTAGTGACTAACTCATTCTGAGACCTTCTAGGATGCTTGCAAATATGCCTAGAGGAAAAACGATAAAATGTATTTTTGTGAGTAGTGATGAAATAAAGTGAATTTTACTTTCTCAAAGCTTTTTATACTATAATAGTTATACTTCTTGTCTGTCTCAATTTATTTTTCTTTGATCATATCAAGTTAACTCTGTCTTCAGAGATTGTCTGATTGTGTCTCTGTTTTAGGCCTTCAGGATGAATCTGGAAAAACTCAGCAAGCCTGAACTCCTAACACTGTTCAGTATTCTTGAAGGAGAGCTTGAAGCCAGGGACCTTGTTATAGAAGCTTTAAAGGTATGTTAATAAGGGAAAAAGGAGATGTCATCATATGTTTTTTGAAAGTTGTTTCATTGGTTGTAATTTACTTAACCAGGGTATTTCTATAGCCCTGTTGAAGTCAGAGGCCTGGGTATACTTACTGACACTTGGAGTGGCAGCCACCTGTGTGGTGGTGTTTTAGGGACACCAGTGAAGCCTTTCTGTCCCCAAAATAGTTCCTTTAATCTCTCTACCTGATGTCTGGACCTTGAACTTCATTCTTTAGCTCAGTGGTCTTAGCTGTGTTTGAATGCCATCCCCTTGATAACCTGCTGAGACTTGCTTCCTTAAAGAAAATGTATATACAGCTGTGGCCGGGTGGTTTCTCTCTCTCTCTCTCTCTCTCTCTCTCTCTCCTCACTTTCTAAAATCAATTTTAAAAACATACCCTTGGCCTTGGGTGAGGTTTTTTTTTTAAAAAAAGTATATGCACCCCCCCCAAAAAAAATGTATATACACCCATATACCACAATTCAGGATATAATATCTATGAGATCAAGGACCCATGAAGACCATCCATGGATTCTCTAGACCCCAGATTAAAAATTCCTAGTTTTATTTCAGTATTTGATATCCATTAAAATGAAAAGGGGGAGGGGTGTTAACTGTACTTTCTACCCAGTTTTGTTGTAAACCTAAAACTGCTCTAAAATATATAGTCTAATTTTTTTTAAATTCTTTTTATTTTTACTGATTTCAGAGAGCAGGGAGAAGGAGAGAGAGATAGAACACCCCAGCGAACATTGCAGTATCCTGCATGCCCCCCACTGGGGATCAAGCCTGCAACCTGGCATGTGCCCTTGACCAGAATTGAACCTGGGACCCTTCAGTCCGCAGGCTGATGCTCTATCCACTGACCAAAACCCGCTAAGGCTATAGTCTAATTTTTTAAAAAAATAGAAGGGGAGGGAAATAACTCCTTTTAAGTGTCATAAGTTTTTACACCTTAGTAAGGATGTTTTCCAATCAGTCTTTTTAAAATATATATATTTTTATTGATTTCAGAGAGGAAGGGAGAAGAAGAGAGAGAGAGAGAGAAATATCATTGATGATAATCATCAATCGGCTGCCTCCTGCGCACCCCCCACTGGGGACCAAGCCTGCAATCCGGGCTTGTGCCCTGACTAGGAATCAACACTGACCCACTGAGCCATACAGGGCAGGCCCCAATCTGCCTTGAGATAATATTTGGGGAGGGGGAGACCATATCTTAGGGTGTCTGTGTGAGTAGTAGGACAATGACACTCCAGAAGGAGGCGGAAACAGCCAAAGAGGAGACTTGAGCGTGAAGAGAGCATAGTCCCTGCCAAGTGTAACTGAGTGTCTAAATATCTAGGAAGATTTTTATAGTTAAAAATTATAGTTAGAGGTTATGTTGATGTTCATTAGGTTTATGAAGTGCTTTACTACATTTTTTTCAAAAGTACCCTCACTCTTTATATGAAATATTATGTTAATATATCATGTGAGTTCAAATGAAACGCCTTTGTTGAAGATTTCCTTACAGCAACAAAGATCATGTTCTCTTTGCCTTTCTAGGGACTTAGAGAACCAGTGACTCCTAAGTAACCCACTCATTAGGGTTCATACCAAAGGCTGCCTCTTTTCTGTTCCTGAACTTGTCTTTCCTCCCTCCCTGCACTGAAACAGAGCAAATGTGTGCCTTCACTCAATCTGGGTAGTCTTTTCTGGTATCACTCTGAAATTATAATTGTGATAAAAATGAAATCTAAACCTGTTATTTCTACATGCTGTTAAGTTTCGAGTGACGTTAATTTATGTTATTTAAGGCGACTGAAAAAGACTGACATTTCTTTTTAATTAAATACGCTTCAGGGCAGTTTTTCACTGAAAACTGTTGCTTGTGTGTCTTCCCTGGAGCTTTACAATGTGTGATAAGTCACTGTCAGGGTTTCATTTCTCAGAGTGCACGAGGCACTTCCCCTACAATGTGGGGGATGGAGTCTGCCTTACTTTCCTTCCCTGCTTGCTTCAGTCTTGCATGACTTCCCTGTGATTTCTAAATAAAAATCATATGTTTATGCCTTTGACACATGCCCGGTCACATATGTGAAAGTTCCTTGCCTGAGTCTGCCTGTCATGCCAGAGCATAAATGTGTGACCTCGGTCCAGTCATTCCATCTGTCTGGAGCGAAGCTTCCTTGTCTGCAATAAGAGGTCACGGTTCGATTCCCGATTGGGGCACATGCCCGAGTTGCAGGTTCCCATCCCCAGTGGGGGGCATGCAGGAGGTAGCCCATCGATGTTTCTCTCTCTCTCTCTCTCTCTCTCTCTCTCTCCCCCTCTCCCCCTTCCTCTCTCAAAAATCAATAAAAACATTAAAAATAAAACAAATGATTAATAACTAATATTGATATGTAACACTACAATTTCCATGGCATTGCAAATACTCCAACAGTGTAGGGTTCTTTTTTCCCTTTAGTTATAGTCTGTCAGCACATATCACGTTCCGTATCCAAGAAACAGTCAGTGGTTGCTAATCTTTGGATTGGATGTCTCTGGATGCCCTCAACAATGCCCAATTTTTAAAGATGCCCCTGCCAACATATACCACATGTATCATTATTCACTCATTTCTGTCACATTCACAGACCTTCTCCTTTGACACTGTTGGTGATTCTCTTCCTTTCCCTGAACACTGTATTCTATTTCCCTTAACCCCGTCCCACGAATACCAGCAGTCCTAACCTGCTTAAACCCAGGACAGCCTCCCCTTTCTTACCCCATGTTTATCTGATCAATGAGGAGAAAAGGAAAAGGAGGACTGGGGGAAGTCTGAGCTGGTTCCTAACCCTCACTCCCAATGCCTGTTGTTTCTCCCGCTTCCTCCCCCTGGTTCTCTGAGACCCCCTATTCTCCTCACCAGAGGAGTCATCCACTAGAACTGGCAGTGTCCCTCACTGCCTCAGCCGAGCCAGGGAGAACTTTGTTCATGGTGACCCCCTTTAGAACTCAGAAAACATTTCCAGGCGCAGCAACAGTATAAATAGCAATCAGAGTTTATGAAACTGCACAGTGTAGCAGGGCATTAAATAGACTGTCTGGAGGACCTACTGCTATTCATACTGGGCCTCCAGGAAGCAGTTGCCCATAAATATCACAGTTGACCTACACAAAAACTTGTGGGCCTCAGCCCCCTCATAACTGGGGTAGGGGTTTGGGGGTGACTGCCTCTAATGCAGTGATTCTCAACCTTCTGGCCCTTTAAATACAGTTCCTCATGTTGTGACCCAACCATAAAATTATTGTCGTTGCTACTTCATAACTGTAATGTTGCTACTGTTATGAATCGTAATGTAAATATCTGATATGCAGGATGGTCTTAGGCGACCCCTGTGAAAGGGTCGTTCGACCACCAAAGGGGTCGCGACCCACAGGTTGAGAAACGCTGCTCTAATGGGAAAACAAAATCAAAGAACGACCTTATTTTCTCTTTGCTTTTCAGCCTTAGAAACCATACAAACCTATGGAGCTTTATATGTCTGTTTTGCTAATCTTTATGTCCTCAGCACCCAGCATAGTGGCTAGTACATAGATGCTCAATAAATGTCTGTTGAACAGAGGAACTGATTGTGCCATTGTGGTATGTTGCTTTAAAAGATTGCCATAATATTTCAAAGTGAATGTTGTGAATTACTAAATTTTACAGCCTGTTCCTATGTATGCTTTAACATACTTGCCGCCTTCTGGTTTTAATGTTAACAGATGCGTAGGTGCTTGGTGCACATGTTTCCCTAAAATATATTTTTTCTGCAGGGATCCAATTTCAGTTAGTTTAGGCAGCTTCTGACTAAGCTGCCTAAAGCTTGAGAAGCTAGAGCTATAATTAAGGGAGCATTTTGATATGAAATACCATTCAGAGTCAGGCACAAGTGTTGTATCTAGTCAGTGCATACAGCTCAGAGTAATAAAGTTATCTTCTGAGGCTTAAGCTGTATGAGTTTAGCCTCCCCAGGAGTCATACATCTTTAACAGTCTATTGTTAGATAAAGTAAGTAGCAGCTGGGCTCCAAATTGTTTCAGTCCTTTGGAAAAAAAAGCAACTGCCATAACAGATTCCTAAAGGTTAACATGAAACCTCATTTTATTTGTGGGATAGTGTTTGTTTTGTTTGTTTGTTTGTTTTGATTCTGTATTACATCAGGATTTACTGCATTATTTCAGTAGCTCTTGCCTAACAGCACACACTTGTTAAACTTCTTGACTAATATGGCAGCTTACTCATTTTATTCCTTTTAGTACATTTTCACCCGAGGATGTGTTTTTTGTGGGGTTTTTTTTGTTTGTTTGTTTGTTTTTGGTTTTTAATTGATTGAGAGAGAGAAAAACATCGATGTGAGAAAGAAACATCCATCGGTTACCTCCCATACACCCCCAACCAGGGATCGAACCTGCAACCTATGTATGGACGTTGACTACTAGGAATCAAACCTGCAACCTTTGGTATATGGGACAACACTCCAACCAACTGAGCCACCTGGCCAGGGCTAGTACTTTTTCTAAACTCTTGTGTAGTGAGTTGAAAAGGTTTTGGTCTGTGTCTAAATAGCTATTATGGTTTTTCCTTTTTGTTTAAGTAAAATATCTTATCTTTTTTTTCTTCTTATCTTCAAAATAGATTTTTTTCCTGGACATAAAATCTAATGTCTAACCTTGCATCTCTGAACAAAACCTTATGGTTCACTGTAGCTGCTAAATAAATAGTAGGCCACATTGACAAAGGTCAGGTTTATACAGGGATATGTTATCAAGTTCCCAGAGTGTGTAAGTAGATCCCACCTATAGAGTTGTAATTATTTTTTAACTTTTTAAAATATCTCTATTTTTTAATATATATATACTAGAGGCCAGATGCACGAAATTCGTGCAAGGGGCTTGGCCCTTGCAGCCCCGGCTGCCTCAGCGGCCCTTGCAGCCCCAGCCGGCCCTCACAACCTCGGCCTGCCCTCACAGGCCCTCGCAGCCCTGGCTTCATCCGGAAGGTCATTCAGAAGGTCGTCTGGATGGTCCTTCTGCTGTTCAGTCTAATTAGCAGATTAGCTCTTTATTATATAGGATTAATAATATATATATTATTGATTTCAGAGAGGAGGGGAGAGGGAAAGAAGGATAGAAACATCAATGATGACAGAGAATCGTTGATCAGCTGCCTCCTACACACCCTCTACTGGGGATCGAGCCCACAACCTGGGCATGAGCCCTTGACTAGAATCAAACCAGGGACCCTTCAGTCCACAGGCCCATGCTCTATCCATTGAGCCAAACCAGCTAGGGCTACAGTTGTAATTATAAGAGCTTTATTCATTTTCCAAATTTTCTGCAAAGCGCCAGGTTGCAACTATACCCTTCTAGAGCCCCCATAGTTATGTTCCTTTTTCTCCCCCAAATACAAAAGCCTCTTCATTCTTCTGTAGCAGCCAAGACACGTTTGGCATAGAACCAGGGAGGCCAATAGAAAATAATGTAATATTCAGCCTCTTCTGTATTTGAAGTCTAATTGTTATACAGAGACCATTTATACTGTATTTGGACCTAATTGGACTTTATATAAAGTGATTTTCTGTTTTAGAAGTGATTACATCACAGGAAAACATTCTTTATGAAAGTCTTTCCCTCTGACCACTTTCTTTCCATGAATGAAAACACTATAGAAATCTCCTCCACAGTGAAAGCAAACACATTGCTGATGAACTGCCTGTCCCAGGGAGGCTGGGCTGGATCACACAGTTTACAAGAGTGCTCGGCTCATTAATGCCAGGCAAATCTAGGAAATGGCTTCCAAGCTGGTCTGACTCCTCCAGAAGACGGGGGAACCTTGATCGATAGCCATTTAGAAACTTAGAAAGTAGATTTGACTGCTAATAAAAGTTAAATCAAGCCCTAGCTGGTTTGGCTCAGTGGATAGAGCGTCGGCCTGCGGACTGAAGGGTCCCAGGTTCGATTCCGGTCAAGGGCATGTACCTTGGTTGCAGGCACATCCCCAGTGGGGAGTGTGCAGGAGGCAGCTGATCGATGTTTCTCTCCCATTGATGTTTCTAACTCTCTATCCCTCTCCCTTCCTCTCTGTAAAAAATCAATAAAATACATTTTTTTTAGAAAAAGTTAAATAGTTCATTTATGAATCTTCCACATTGGGTATATCTGCACATCTTAGATCGGATGCAAAGCCACACTTAACTACGACTAATTAGAATCTCCCCCAAATTTACTAGTATCATGTTATGTTAAAGCATTATTTAAATTGGTTATACAGTAATAAATGTTTAAGTATTACAACTTCCATGTAGAATTAACTTGAGGAGTCTTGAATTCCTTTCCCCTGATGTCTCCATCATAAAACAGGTATAACTTTTAAAACTTAGGGTAGAGCTTTGTTGTTTTTGGCCAACAGCCATTGCAGAATTCCCCGAGCAAGAAGATTTATAGACAAAAACATGGTAGACAGGACAAAGTTAGAAATATATTTAGAGTATGAGACTGTAATATGTCACTCTGGTTTAACTGTTTTGAGTTTTTTAAGCAGCCCAGGGTTAAAAATTAAAACTCTAAATGTTATATATAGGTCTGTGTTGAAACAACAAATGATTTACAGTCATGTCTTGTTTTATTGTGCTTCGCTTTAGTATTGTGCTTTGCAGATGCTAGTAATGCATTTTTTACAAATTGAAGGTTGGGGGAAACTGAAGGCTGAGATGATGGTTAGCATTGTTAGCAATAAAGCATTTTTAATTAAGGTATGTACCTTGTTTTTTAGATATAATGCTACTGCACACTTAGAAGACTATAGTACAGTGTAAACATAACTTAAAAAAATTTTTTAAATATGGTTTTATTGATTTTAGAGAGAAAGGAAGGTTGAGGGAGAGAGAGAGAAACTTGGATCGGCTGCCTCCTGGGAATCGAGCCTGCAACCCGAGCACATGGACTCAAACCAGCAACCTCTCGGGGCATGGGACGGTGCTCAGCCACCTGAGCTATACCAGCCAGGCTGAGCATAACTTTGATATGCCCTGGGCAACCAAAAACTTCATGTGACTCGCTTTATTGCGATACTCACTTTACTGCAGTGGTCAGGAACTGAACCTGCAATAGTTCTGAGGTATGCCTGTACTTTTGCTGAAAATATTCTTAAAATAATAATCTATAATAATAAAAGCATAATATGTTAATTAGACTGGATGTGCTTCCGGACGTCCTTCTTTCCAGACAAAGCCGCAGCGGGGGCCGCGGTGGGCAGGGGCCAGGGCCAAGGCCCTTGCATGAATTCGTGCATCGGGCCTCTAGTAATAAAGTGGCAAAGATATAGAACAAAACAAGAAAGTATTAAGTAAGGTCTATAGCTCAACACCACAAACACAGGTTCACTGTAAGCAGAGCCGACATCTGCTGTTGGCCATGGTTTTGTGCCTGTTATGGAAGCAGATTATTATAAAGGCTGGGCTGGGAGGAGGAAGGTAAAATTGAATTTAGCAAGCAGCATACACTGTCCTATATTAGTAAGCCTGTCAAGAGTGTTTGCATTAAAGAAAAAATCAGAATATACTGTGAATGTACTTGAATGGACTCAAAGTGGATGCATTCTTCAACATTGATAAGCCTGGATCTAACATTATTCTTTGGCCAAAATGATCTCATTTTGATAGTTGATTTTTCAGAAGAGCTTTAAGATTGGGGTAGGTAATTTAGACCTTTGAAAAAAATCACATGAACGTAAAAGCTGAAACCGAGAGAAGTTCAGTTTCTGCTTGGATAAAAGAATTGGAGAATTGGGAAGTGAACAATTTTATTTAGGAAATTGAATTATAAGATTTTAGATTTATATTCATAACCTTTACAATGAAATATGGTTTAGAAGGGAATTAATCAGTGGCCATGTTGGGCCATATTTTAATGTTTTTTTATAGTTGGAATGGCTGATTTTTTTTTTAATCCTGTTCTCCCTAAGTCCATACATGAAATCCTAGCTTTTCAAAAAAGAGACATAAAATTAATTACGATGTACTCTCCAAAACCATCAGCTAGAACATTCATTTAAGTGTACCTGTTGGGAGCATGCGCTTTCAAATCAGGCAGACCTCAGTTTGAGCTCTGCCATTAGTGGTTGTGTGTGAGCTTAGACCAGTTTCTTACCCTGTAAGCAGTACCTGTACATTTGTATGGTCAGCGTGAGGATTAAATGAGAGAGCAAATGCTCATCAAGGTGCTCGGAGCTTGTTCACTGTGAGTTATTATTAGAACATAGGTTTTAAATTCCATCCATTTAAGAACAAGGCACATTCCATAAAGCACACTGTCTTCCCTAATACTGTAATATGCTGTCCTTTGTAAGAAAGATGAAGCTTTCAATCTTTGTTAATCGACGGGACTTGCGTGTTAGCTTGTTTTTCTTACAGAATTGATGGCTTTGAGTTGATCCATCCCCACCCCCACAACCAAAAGCATGTCTTTAGAGACAGCTGGCAGGGTTAAGGGTGCACTCTGGGGCATGAAACAGATGTTATGTTATATTCCCCTGTTTCTCTCTTTATAGTGAAAACAGGAAATACAGGGACAGTGTGGAAGCTTTTTAGAATGGATTTTTCCCATTGATTTCTTTATTTCTCTGTTTGATTTGGCATATTGTTATATTTTGTTTTTTAAACAGCTTTATTTAGGTATAACTGATATACAATAGGCTACATATATTTAATGTGTACAGATTGATGTTTTGATATATGTATTCCCCATGAATCTGTTACTATAATCAAGATGATGAACAAATCCATCACTCAGCATAATTATTCTGACATTCATCCTTGTTGTTGTATTAATACTGTAGTTCATTCCTTTCATTGCTGAGTAGTAGTTCAGTATATGGATGTATCACAGTGTGTTTTATCTGTTCATCTATCGATGAACATTTTTATTGCTTTAATTTGAGACTATTACATATACAACTGCTATGGACATTCATATACCAGGCTCTGTATGGACGTGTGCTTTCATTTCTTATGGATAAAGACCTAGGAGTGGAATGGCTCTACTGTATGGTAGGTGCAAGTTTAACTTTTTAAGAAACTGCAAACTGTTTTCCAAAGTGGATATACCCTTTCACATTCCCACTAGCATGTACTAGTACAGTGGTTCTCAACCTTCTGGCCCTTTAAATACAGTTCCTCATATTGTGACCCAACCATAAAATTATTTTCATTGCTACTTCATAACTGTAATGTTGCTACTGTTATGAATCGTAATGTAAATATCTGATATGCAGGATGGTCTTAGGCGACCCCTGTGAAAGGGTCGTTCGACCGCCAAAGGGGTCGCGACTCACAGATTGAGAACCGCTGTACTAGTATAAGAGTTCCAGTTGCTCCACATCTTCACCAACACTGGGTATAGCCAGTCTTTTCATTTTAGCCTCTCTAATCTATATAATAAAAGTCTAAGCAACCGTTACAGCAAAATGACCAGAAAGACCAGTCGCAGTGATGTGCACTGACCACTAGGGGGCAGATGCTCAATGCAGGAGCTACCCCCTGGTGGTCAATGTGCTCCCACAGAGGGAACGCCACTCAGCCAGAAGCCGAGTTCACAGCTGGCGAGTGCAGCAGCGGTGGTGGGAGCCTTTCCTGCCTCTGTGGCAGCACTAAGAAGCAGCAAGCCCAGCAGTCAGGAGCAGCGAGCAGGTGGGTGGTAAGGAGCAAGTGGTCCCAGACTATGAGAGGGATGTCCACCTGCTGGCTGAGGGGACCCGCCCCCCCAGTGCAGGAATTTCATGCATCAGGCCTCTAGTCTATTTATATAAAAGCCCAAACAACCATTTGACTGGTAGCGATGATGCGCACTGACTACCAGGGGGCAGATGCTCCGACTGGTAGCTTAGCTTGCTGCTGGGGTCCAGCCGATCGGGACTGGGCAAGATGGGCCGGACACGCCCTGGAGCCCTCCTGCGGACCCTCCCCGGCCCCAATCATGCACTGGTGCAAGGGACCCCACTCGTGCATGAACTCGTGCACCGGGCCTCTAGTAGTTATATAATATTTCATTGCAGTTTTAATTTGCAGTTCCCTACTAATGATGTTGAGCATCTTTTCATGTACTTCTTTGCCATCTGTGTTGTCCTTTTTGCTGAAGTATTTGTTCAAATCTTTTGCCCATTTTTTACATTGATTCACTTGTTTTCTCATTAAGTTTTAAGCATGTCTTCTATATCTGAATGCACGTTCTTCATTAGATATATGCCTTTCCTCCCAGTCTGTGGCGTGTCCTTTCATTCTCAACTGTATCCTTTTGAAAAGCATAAGGTTTTCCCTTTAATGAAGTCCAATTTATCAATATTTCTTTTTTGGATTTTGCTTTTAGTATCAGGTGTAGGAAATCTTTACCTAAACCAAGGTCAGAAAGGTTTTCTCCTGTTATCTTCTATAATTTTATAGCTTTTACTTTTATACTTCAGACTATGATCAACTTCCATGAATTTTGTTACATGGTACATGTGGATTAAAATCCTCTTATTTATTTATTTATTTATTGCATATGGCTATCCGATTGTTCTAGCACCATTTGTTGAAAAGACTTGTCTTCCTCTATGAAACAGCCTTGGCACCCTTGGCACAATCAGTGTCTCATGTTTGTGGGATCACTGTTCTGTTCCATTGATCTATTTGTCTACCGCAATATCCTAATTACTGTGGCCTTATAGTAAGTCTTAATCAGGTAGTGTTAAACCTCCAACTTGTGTTGTTTTAAATTTATCGATTTGAGAGAAACATTGATTTGTTGTTCTGCTTATTTATGCATTGATTGGTTGGTTCTTGTGTGTGCCCTGACTGGGGATCAACCTGGCCTTGGTGTTTGGGGACAACCCTCTAATAAACTGAGCCGGCCAGGGCAAGTTGTGTTGTTTTTAAAGTTGTTTTGGTTGTTCGTGGTCCTTGGTGTTTCCATATAAATTTTAGAGTCAGCTTGCCCATTGCATGTTGTCTCCCTTTTTGTTTTTTTTTTCTAGGGGCAACTAGAAATAACTTCTGATTAATCCCACATCACAAGGCTAACACATGCAAGAGAGACACAATAGGAGGAAGTCAAAGGAACAGGAATAAGCTGTTTCCCTTTTCTATTTGTTTTAGTTTCGGGCTGAATGAATGCAGTGAAACCCCCCACTGCTGTCATCTTGTGAACCTTCCCCAGCTGCAGAGAGCAGTGTGTGCTCTCAGTAGGTAGCACTTTACAAGCAGAACGCCTCCTTTCTTTCCTCAAAGGCGTGTCCCTTACATGAGAAATTTGCTTATTCTTCTGGCACCTAGAACCCCTAAATGTCACCATTTGTAATGTGAAAGGTGATGTGATAAAACGGTGTATAGCAAGTAACTAATATCAGACAATTACTGATTTCAGAGAGAAGGAGAGATAGAAGCATCAATGATGAGAGAGAACCATTGATCAGCTGCCTCCTGCACCCCCCACACTGGGGATCAAGTTAGAAACCCAGGCATTTGCCCTGACCAGGAATCAAACCGTGACCTGATTCATGGGTCGATGCTCAACCATTGAGCCGCACCAGCTGAGCCACGCGGGTCCTCTCTATTCATTCTACCCCGTCTCCACATAGCCCCGCACCCTCCTCTACCCCACTAACTTCTTACTCCTGCTTACTTAATAAACTTCTCAATGTGAACACTTCTCCTCCTCAGCCAAGCTAGGGACCCCATTCCCAGGATCTTACATTTGAGCATCTGGTTTCCTGCCATGTGTATAGCAGGCTGTGTTTGTAATGGAAGATACTTGCTTGAAAGACGTTTGAGAGTTCAGACCCACCCCACAATTACACATCTCCTTCCTAGAATCCCCTGAAAGGCAGATGTCCTTTCCCATTTTATTTAGTGAGCTCTTCTTCAATAGTTTAATCTTGGAGTTAGTTTCTGCAGTTACCCCACAGTGAGCGGAAGAGCCTGCGCACATCATTCGTGAATGAGGTTTTTCAAGGTCACAGTTACTTCCAGTATCACACACAGTTAGTCTGCAGGCTGGGTCTCTATATATACTTCAGAGCCGGTTTGGGGTTGTGTGCCCTCTCAACCTCATGGTGTTTCCTGTTATTCACTAAATCGCTGATAGTCCCATTTATCTGCCAGAACCCGCCCACTTCCAGGGCTGGCCTTTTCCTTCCCTTTCCTTGTGAGGGTAAGGTCTGAGCCTTAGAAAGTTCTGACCAAACAAACTGTACTTGGTGTTCCTTTAAACATTAATGATATTGTTTAGAAAACATTTAACAAGCAAAGGCAACTTGTTTATTTCTGCCGTTAGGTCTTAAACTTGTCTGGCAAATTGTCAGCTCCTTAAAAGCAGAGGATGAAATCTTACTTTAGTCAGATCTGTGTCCCCAGATCATCGCCTTCATCATTTAGCATATTTGGTCCCCAGCAGAGTAAGTGTTCAATGAAAGCATCCAAAGCACGTGCCCTGTGAAGCACCCATAGTCCAGAAAATTCCCCAACTTCTGCAGTGCTAGCTAACCCTAATAGCACAGATTTTTGTTTGTTTGTTGTGTTTTGTATATTTGATATTAGGCTGAACTTCTGGTTGGTAGACTTTTATCACATTAGTTAGTTTAAAATAAAATAATTATACTGATTCCTTGTTACTTTTAGTTTTTACATATTTATTATAGCTTAAACTGTTTAAACTCATAGATTCAGGAGTCAGACTTTTGGGTTCTTCATTCTATTCTAGTGTTTTTCAAACTTATTTGACAGGTACACCGTGAAAAATAGACTTTATATTGTAACCCAAGGGACACACACACACACACACACACACACACCCCTGTATTCTTGTGCCAAAAGAAGTCCTTCTCGAAAGGTCTTTTTTCAGTGCTCTGCGATGTTTTCTATTTCATTTTTAACCTACTGATTGAGACGAACTAAATTGAAGTTCATTCCTACAGAGTCCTGGGGGGAATACCTGTCTATGTATTGCTCATTCAGCTAACATATTCAGTACTTACTATATACCATTTACTGTTCTCCACTTAACTAACTGGCTTTGTAACCTTGGGAAAGCCACAAGTTAATGTTCAGTTTCTTCTATGACATGCAGATAGAGTGAAGCCTACCTCCAGGGAATACTGTAGGTTAGGTTAGATTAGAGGCGTAACAATCGGGTACTCTGATTGACAGGCAATACGCGCTCCACTGTCAGTGCCTCCTGTGTTGTTTCTGCTGTTCTTATCATGACTTAAATAACTTTGGTTTGAACTTCCCATGTTTCTGGGAATATATATATATATATATATATATATATATATATATATATATATTATATATATATATAGCAGCTTATATTACATATAACTTAATTTTCCCATTAGTGCTTACTATGTATTTTTTATAGTTTTTAACTAGAGATATAATTTAGATACAGCGTAATGCAGCAGTCGCCAACCAGTGGTCCATGAGGTCCAAAAGATTGGCGACCACTGGTGTAATAATGTACAGATCTTAAGTGGTCAGTTTAATAAACTTTGACAAATGCATACATCCATTTGACCTACACCCCTATAAAGACAGAAACATTCTCATTCTCATCATACCAAAAAGTAATCCTGTGCCTCTTCCTAGTCAGTTGTCTCCCTAGCCCCAGAGGCAACCACTATTCTGATTTTTTCACCATTGATTAGTTTTGCCTGTTAGGACACCATCACACAGAATGTATTCTTTTATATCTGGCTTTTTGGTTTTGTCTTGTTCGGTATAGTAATTTTAAGGTTCATCATTATTGTTTTCAAGTTCATCAGTAACTCATTCCTTTTCATTGCTGAATAGTATTCTATTATATGAATGCATCACATTTGTTCTATTGATTGATATTTAATTGTTTCCATTGGAGCTAGTATGAGTAAAGCTGCTATGGATAATTGTGTAAAAGTCTTTTTGTGAATATATATTTTCATTTCTTTGGGCTAAATACTTAGAGGTGGAATTTCAGAAAGGCGTTTTTCTAACTTTATGAGAAACTTCCAGATTAATTTCCAACGTAGTTACACCATTTATACTCCCACCAGCACTGTGTGAGTGTTCTAGTTGTTCCATATGCTCTCCAACATTTGATGTTGTCAACCTTTAGATTTTAGCTTTTCTCGTGTCTTTTTTTTTTATAATATATTTTATTGATTTTTTACAGAGAGGAAGGGAGAGAGATAGTCAGAAACATCGATGAGAGAGAAACATCGACCAGCCGCCTCCCGCACATCTCCCACTGGGGATGTGCCCGAAACCCAGGTACATGCCCTTGACCGGAATCGAACCCGGGACCCTTCAGTCCGCAGGCCGACGCTTTATCCACTGAGCCAAACCGGTTTCGGCTTCTCGTGTCTTATTACTGTTTTAATTTATACCTCCCTGTCACCAGTGAGGTGAGCACTCTGCCATGTGCTTTTTTGGCCATTCCTATTTTATCCTCAGGTCTGTGATCCATCCCTGTTTTTTGTGTATGTTTCAAGGCAGGTGTCAACTCTCATTTTAAGAGATATATGATCTCCTGAACAAGAGGGATTAGGATCTAATGTATCATTTAAAATTATACTTAAAATCCTTGATTTATGTTCAGAGCATTCATTTATTCAGGACTAGTTGAATCCCTTCACACATTTTTTCCTCATCTGAAGTTGTAGACTCAGGCCAGAAAGTATATATAATTTGCTTTAACTACATGTATAGGAATAGCCCCCAAAACCTTAACACATTTATTTCCATTTTACCAGAAACTTTCATAGGACTCTGGAATTTGAATGTTGACGCAGCTACTATGCTGTTTACCCATGTTCTTTTTCTATCAACAAGCAGCTCACCAGCTAGAAGTACCCCCCTGAGGCTATTTGTACTAAACTTCCAAAGAATTTAGTGCACTTGAGTCAAATACTAATAAATGATCATCCCTCCTTATGTAAATAATTGCTTTTATAAATATCTGTGGATGCCAACTGACTCCAGAAGTAATCTTTGAAGCGCATTCTATCCAGGGTCAGTTTGCTGAATGTATGAATTGCTGTTACCTTAAATGATTATACAAGTAAACCATAGATTTTACTAATAGCATAATAAAATATTGACCTCACAAAAAAGATGAGAGTAAGGAGAGGCTGAGACATCAGGAAAAAGACCGAAAAGTAAATATCAACTAAGTGTCTCGGGCTTCAGACATAATACAGGACACAGGAGGAAGAAAGAGGTGTGACAAGTGCTTTTCAGGTTGCTTACAATTTAGGCAGGAAGGAAAAAAGATAAATGGGAAATGTTCAATCAGTGCAAGAGATAAATACTAATTGACCACATGGACCCAGTTAGTTAGAGTGTCATCCTAATACTCCAAGGCTGCAGATTCGATCCCCGATCAGGGCATATGCAAGAATCAACCAATGAATGCATAAGTGGAACAGCATAAATAAGTGGGACAACAAATCTCTCTCTCTCTCTCTCAAAATCAATAAATAATTCTTTAACATTTTTACTTTTAAAAAAAGTAAGAGGTTAATTTCCTATAATAATATAGATAATATTGGGAAGGAGAGAGGAGGTGACTGCTTCATGTGTCTTTTTGAAGTTGGTCATAAAAGCTAAAGTTTTGGAGAGCAAGCATGACAGACGCTCTGGGTATTGTGTGGCTTATGTTAAGCTCTCAGTAGTGGTGTTTCATTCAGCCTGGGACAGTAAAAATAAATGAGTATAGATGACTAGTATGCGTTGTCTGCTGTAGTAATATCCTGTATAATTGAATCTGTCTAACCAGCCGATTATTTTCCTGTTGTCTGAAATTACAGAGCATTATGTTTTCTGACGATGTAGGAATTTCTGTGCAATTAAAGTGTATGTTATTGTTGAAATGAAAATAATGAAATTACAAGAAATTGATTGGTTTCAGCTGTATTACTGAATTCCTCCCCCCAAAAGGCAAATCAAGATCATTTATATATTTTTTATAAAATAGCTGAAATACCATTAAAGTATTAAACCTCAACCTTGACAGTTTTTCCTAAATTTTCACCTGAGATATAAATAGTGGTAGCATGGCCCAGCCAATGTGGCTCAGTGGAGGTCATGGTTCGATTCCCTGTTGGAGCGCATGCCCAGGTTGCAGGCTCCATCCCCAGTGTGAGGCGTGCAGGAGGAAGCCAATCAATGATTCTCTCTCATCATTGATGTTTCTATCTCCCTCTCCCTTCCTCTCTGAAATCGATAAAAATATATTTAGATGATAGATAGATAGATAGATAGATAGATAGATAGATAGATAGAAGCATATTGAGTCACTCACCTTGTGGCAGCCAGCCTCCAAGTTGGCCCCCAGTGACCCCACCTCCTAATAGTCCCACCTTTATATATGGGTCCTCTCACATTTACCAGGGTCGGTCTGTGTGACCAATGAATACATCAGACGTGATGGGATATCACTTTAAGATTGTTATAAACGACACTGGGACTTCCATCTTGCTGTGTCTGTCTGTCTGTCTCTCGCATCACTTGCGCTGTGGGAAGCAGCACATGCGAGGAACCAAGGCCTATGCCTACAGCCATGTGAGTAAGCTTGGAAATGGACCCACCAGCCCCAGCCCACCTGATGAGGTAGTGCTGGCCAACAGCTTGACTGCAACCTCCTGAGACACAGCCAGAACCACCCAGCCCAGCCCCTCCCAGGTTCCTGACCTTCAGAAACTATGAAATAAAAACAATGTTTATTGTTTAAGCTGCTAAGTTTTGGGGTCAATGTTATGCAGGAATAGATGACCAATACACACCTCCACTAAAGCTCTTCTTTCATTCTTCAAATCTTAACATCTATTTTTTATTATTGTCATTGTTATTAGTTGTGCTATTACTTGTAAACCTGTCATCCATACAATTCGCCTGATTGCGGCATTAAATTGATTGAAAAATACTATATTCTGTCTCCCATTTTCCAATCCAGTGTTTGGTATAATAAATATAGACCTCAAATTCACTGTTCCCATATGAGAATGTATTTAAATGAAGAGTTTTGTGACAAGGAGCCTTTTTAAAATTATTCCTCAGATTCTTTTCATTTATGTGCAAAGCCACCAATTTTGTACAACTTGTAATTACTATGCAAGTGATTACGGAATTACTGTGAAACTTCAAGAGAAAACAGACAGCTTAACAACTGTTCTCAGAAGTCTGAGGCTCACCAAACAGGCTCCTTGTCCATTACTCGTAGCTCGGTGGTGCTTATTAATTATACAGGATAATAACAGTGCGGGCTTTAAAAAGTCATATTTTTAAGGATTAGTTAACTACATACTCAAACCTGAGAGACGGCTTCTCAGCAGATCTAATGTCAAGGTCATGAGCTGTCCCCCAGCTCCTGCTCTCATCCCTCTTCTCCGTGGTGTTCTGACAAGGAAAAGGTCACAAAACACGCAGGTTTACAAGGTTTCTTTGAGGGGAGGGGTTGCCCTATGAAAGCAGTGTCAGTACCAGTAATCATTCCTTTGATTCCTTTGCCATCGCTAATCAGACAGAAATGGTAACTATGAATAAAAGGAGTGACGGAAAAGTGGAATTTCAACCTCTTAAAGAGTTTTTTCTCCTCTTACTTCCTTTGTCCAAGTATTTTTCTAACCATGGATTTGCCTTAGGACATGAATAGCTGTAAATCGATACTTTCCTTGAATCCTAGGTTATCAAACTCATCTTTTTATACTTGAAAATAAAGAAACAAGTGTTCTTGGTGGAAGGAAAACGCTGATGAGTCCCATGTTGTTTGACTGAAACCCTGGCCAATGTGGCTCAGTTAGTTGGAGTGTCGTCCCCTACACTGAAAGGTCGCAGGGCACATACCCAGGCTGTGGGTTCGATCCCCCGTCAGGGACAGTGCAAGAAGCAACTGATAGATGTTTCTCTCTCTCGTCGAAATTTCTCTCTCTCTCTCTCTCTCTCTCCCTCTCTTCCTAAAATCAATTAAAAAATAAAACATTTTTTAAAAATGTGTGCCCTTAAAATGTTTTTAAACAAAATGTAACTGAAAATTAGCTTTTTTGTTTTATTCTCACCATGATTTTGAAGTATAATAATAAAATATAAATAGGCAGTTCAGGAATTGGTCTTGTCTTTCTCCATTCTGAATGGACTAGAGCTTATTTTGAAATTTTACTGAAAATTTCCTTTTTTATTTGGAACTGGAAAAAAATCAGGTCCCTCCCCTGTTTAATTCACACATGCACGCGCACACACACAGCAGAGCAAAGAAGATGGCTATCAGGAACAAATGGAGTTCCCTTTTCCTACTTCCAGTATACAGATATTATCCAGAGACTCCAATAATGTCATCTTTTTCCCAAGACAGAAGTAAAACCCAGTGCTTCTAACTGCACTGAACACCTGCCACCTGATACCAACACAAATGAGTAGCATAGGCTGTGATTCCTGAGTCTTGAACTTGAACAGTTTAAGGGAAAAGGAAGCATCAGATTTTCAGCACTGAAACATACTTCTGTGTTAAAGAAGCCCCATGCTTTATTTTATTTAGGGTTTGTTTTTTGTTTGTTTGTTGTAAGCATAGCCGTTGAATTGTGAATTCCTCTTTCAAATGGGTTCCTATTTGTGGATGGTTATAAGAAAATATAGCCCCTGATGAAATAATTTTTTAAATTGATACGTGACAGTAATTTTCTTAACTAGATTTCATTTGAAAGCTTACATTATATGGTACTTGGCTGTGGTTTTTGAGAAAGTTTTCTCAGTGCTATATTAACACTTTTTGTAAAATGTCTTGGGAAACTTTTAATGTCTGGAGTAAAGTAATTGCTAATGTCACTCTGTCTGCCGGCACATACTATATGCTGCTCCTACGCAGGACTTCAGTCCTTCCTAGCAGAGAGCAGAGAAGCGGAAGCCTGAGAATATCTTTCCACTCCCTTCCTGACCCTTAGACCCGACTGGACACCAGCCTGCATTCCCTGCTGACCTCTCATCCTCAGAGCTCACCACCCCCGAAGGGGGCGGATGGGGGTGGAAGGTAGCAGCTGAGCAGGGACTAGAAGAGGGGGTGGAATTTGGCAGCAGGTAGAAGGGATTTGTCTGCACCTCTGGTTGTAAGTGCCTCTGCCCTCTTGACCCACCAACTGAGTGAAGTTCTGTATGTAAAAATCACAGATAGTCCTAGATTATAATTCAAGAACATTTTTAGCATGCTTTTCTTATCTACAGCCACCTTGATAGGTCTCCAAATATGTAAACTCACAAAATTTCATGCTTAGCATATTTTAGAAATGCAAGTGCTATAACTCAGAAAGAAAAGACCAGATACGCCTGTGGGGGATATAAGCCTCACAAGCAGAAGCCGTGAGTGTGGAGGTTAAGGACACAAACTTTAGAGCCAGGTGCGTGGGGTTAAATCCCAGTCTGACCACTCGCTAGATGAGTAACCTGGACCAGGTTACCTGACCTCTCCTAATAGTTTTCTCAGCTGCAAAGTGGAGATGATGTCACTACCTAAGAGGGTTGTAAAACTTCAATAAGTTCATGTTAATATAAATGCTTAGAACACGTCTAATACGTAGTTAGCTCTGTATAAGCATGTGTTCTCGTTAACATCATCCTGTGCCCCCATTCTGATGTCATTTCTGCGTGTAGATGGCTCCATCGGATCTGTAGCCAACAGGTTCTCTTCATACTAACCCGTCACCTTTCATGTGTAACTACTAGCCAAGCCCTTTCCTCAGTAATTTTAAAAAGCAAAATGCAATGTTTTCTCTTCCCAGGCACAACACAGAGATACTTTCATTGAAGAACGCTATGGAAAATATAACATCAGCGATCCTTTAATGGCTCTACAGAGAGACTTTGAAACCCTGAAGGAGAAAAACGATGGCGAAAAGCAGCCGGTCTGCACAAACCCACTGTCGATTCTCAAGGTGGTGATGAAGCAGTGTAAGAACATGCAGGAACGGATGCTGTCCCAGCTGGCTGCTGCCGAGAGCAGGCACCGCAAGGTGGGCTCCCCCGGGTGACGTGGGCTGCGTAAGCTCTTGGGGAGACTGTATAAATAATGCCTGATACTGCGTGTCCGCTGCCAGCTCTCACAGTAATTCAACCGGAGGTTCCCCAGGTCTCAGAAAGCCCCTTAGCTCACCGTGGAGCCAGGAGGTAGGAAGGAAAACCAGGCTGTTGCACATGTTAAGTTTAGGGAGTGTGCCAGACACGTCCAAGACAGCATTCCTTCCTGCTAGGGCACTCCAAACACTTGGCATGTTTTTTCAGCTCTCGATCATTCAAACTTTGGCAACAAACTGGGGTGTAACCAAGCTTGTAGCTGAACGGAGCATTCTGTTTGCTTACTTATGTGATAAATAGAAAGATTAACAGGTATTTGGGGAATGAGCAAGCGAGAGAGAATTTACCTTACTATAAGCCATTAAATTATTTTCATTTATTTCTAGTGTTAAGTTTCATTGCATTTTATTTCTCATGAAACCATAAACAGTACCTAGGGTTGTTTACCTTAAAACTGTTCTACCCTAGTAAGAAAGTGTGTGTGCATATACGTGTGTGTGCGTGTGTGTGTGAGTGTGTGTGTGTATGTGTGTGTGTGTGTAGGCCTATAGCCCTAGTTCAGAAGACAAACCTGTGCTTTCCTCATCTCATTGGAATTCGAGTGCTTATGATGTTATTCCCATTCTTGTCATTTACTGCTCAGATGTGGCCTGTAAAACATGCTTGGCTAGAATCTGCATTTTTTTTAACCATTGGTTTAGATTTATACCAACAGGGAGGACATCAGCACAATTAATAGGAAGCAACTTATTCTGAAAAACTGGGTTAGCAGCTGCAGCTTGCTGGACCTTAGCTTACTTTTATGGTTACCTGCATTCAGGAGCCATCTGCTTAAAACACGTGACAAATTGCTTAGACTCAGGTCTCGCCCATGGGTTTTCTGCCCCTTCAGAGTCCAAATGAAAGGCCAGAGTGGGGGTTCTCAACGATGGATGGCCCTCAGATGGTTCATGGTCCCCCTAAAAATACACAGAATGCCAAAAGCTTATGCATTCTCATAGAAAATGAAAACTTCCCATATCTTTCATTGAATTCTCAGTTGTCCAAGACCCAGGAAAGTTTAACCTCTGGTCTACTGAAATAACCTGAAGACATTTATGCCCCAACTTAAAAGGTGTCGATGGGTTTGAGTTAGTTGCTCTAAAGCAGGGGTGGGGAACATTCGCCCACATATAAGGCCCAAGAAATCATTTTGTCTGGCCCAGCCAAGGCAACCACAGGCAGGACTCGAAATTCAATAAATCTAGGAGCTTTTATCATAGCAACATAAAGTTATATTAAGTGAATTATATTAAATCAATGGTATTATAAATATCCAAATGGCCTTAGCAGAAAAGAGTTTCCCTACCTCTGCTTTAAAGTGTGTGTGTGTGTGTGTGTGTGTGTGTGTGTGTGTGTTGGGGAGGGGGCGTGTTTAGAGATACATAATCCTCTAAGAAAATCTCACAGCATCCTTGTTTGGGAGGCAGGCCTTTTCCCACTTCAGACAGGAAGTAACTGATGCTGAATGCCTGGCTGGCTTTCGAGCCCACAGAAGGGGTACTTAGTATAGGGGTGACTTGTGGCTCTGGGTGATTAGGGAAAGGAAGAGGTTAGAAATAATTCCAAATTCCTTAAGACTGTATTTCAGTGTAAGAGTCTTTGAATGTTATCTATTTTAAACTAATTGCCTATCTAATCTTATGTGTTTTATCAGAGTAGAACACTGACTTTGTTGGACATCATGTAGTACCTAGAGCAGTGGTTCTCAACCTTCCTAATGCCGCAACCCTTTAATACAGTTCCTCATGTTGTGGTGACCCCCAACCATAAAATTATTTTCGTTGCTACTTCATAACTGTAATTTTGCTACTGTTATGAATCAAAATGTAAATATCTGATATGCAGGATGTATTTTCATTGTTACAAATTGAACATAATTAAAGCATAGTGATTAATCACAAAAACTATGTAACTATATATGTGTTTTCCAATGGTCTTAGGCAACCCCTGTGAAAGGGTCGTTCGACCCCCAGGTTGAGAGCCGCTGACCTAGAGGCTTCTAATGAGGGTGCTTATAGTCCCAGTTTTCCCGAGGGAGTCCATTTTCTGCCCATCACCTTGGCATGCCCCCTTTGACTCTGAGAAGCGCTGTTTGAGCAGTGAATTACATGGTTACTCTGCTTATTATAAAATAGATTCCCTAGTCCACCTCTTCCCAGTCCTGCTCCTCAACATTCAGACTGCCACTTTTTCTAATAACCACTTATTTTGGTAGGTAACTTCCATATTTCTAAATAATATACGGCTCTTTGCTTTATCAGTTTTAGACACTTCCTTACTTCCTTTTATTATAGATGTAGAGTTCATTATCTTACGCCCCACCTCCCTTTTCTCTCCACCCTTACTTACCACCTTCCCCAAACAAACATAACCCCCTTTCCTCACCCCATTCTCCGTCACATCTGCTCTTCCCGAGCCCTGAGCCTGTCCATTCTGTGTCTCAGAGGATAAACCCTGGCTCAGGCCTGGCTGCCAGCATTCTATGTCTCAGAATAAAGGTGAGGCACAAAGAACTGTCTGGGAAATACAGACTCTGAGGCGGGCCCCTTGTTTTCTGTGGGACATCACCCCTCTCCTCTGCCGTCCCCGCCCCCTCCAGGCTCCTTAGGCAAAGCAGCTTCCTCGCCATTCCAAAGTAGTTACCCCTCTCTCTCTTCCAACTGTCATTTAAATTCCTTGTCTGCTGACGTCACTGTGCTCCTCGGTCGCCCTGACTGGGGCTGTCTGTCTGACTCTGGACTGTCTTAGGTGCTTCACTGGATAGGCACTAGTATTCATTGTATTATAAGTGTGATTCCTTGATATTTGGAAATGACTTTTTTTAATTCTTTAAAGGTGATCCTAGACCTTGAGGAGGAAAGGCAAAGGCACGCCCAGGACACAGCAGAGGGAGATGACGTCACCTACATGCTGGAGAAGGAGAGAGAGAGGCTGACCCAACAGGTAATCGGTGGAGGGCTTCGCGCAGCATCTGCCGGGAATAGCATTTCTCAGCGACGGTTCGGCCAGGTGTAAATTGGTGTTGCTCAAGAAAAAGGGCCTTGTAGACAAACAAGTCCAGGAATGACTAGATTAAACAAAGCTAAGCAGGTTTCTAACTTCAATTTCTCAGACCCTCTAGTATACAAATGCACACTGTGAGTCTGCAGGGAAAAGACAGGGTATTCTGTGTTGAGCAAATCTGTGTTTTCATAAAATCTTTTCTTGATATAGATCACTGACTGTGAGGCTATTGTTCCCTAGAATGCACTTTGGGGAACAGTAACATCAAACACTGACGTTTTCTGACTTAGGACTCCCAGTAGAAACACATTTTATTTGTGATTTTTTTTTAATCCTTACCGGAGGATATTTTTTTCCCATTGGTCTTTAGAGAGAGAGTGCAAGGGAGGGAGAAGGGGAAGAGAGAGAGAACTGTCGATGTTAAAGACTCACATCGACTAGTTCCTCCCACATGGGCCCCAACTGGGATCGAACCTGCAACCGAAGTACATGCCCTTGGCTGGGAATCAAACCCGAGACCCTTTGGTCCATGGGTTGACACTCTAACCATTGAGCAACTGGCCAGGGCGAAACATTTTACATCACAGCCCAGTTATATACACACAGGCCTGAAACAAAAACATCATGAAATCATACCTAATCCTTAAAATACACATGGATATTTTCTCTTCTATTTTATCTTTTAAAAGTTCTGGTTATGACTTACTCGAACTGGTTTCCCCATCCATGAATGGGTCTCAACATTTGACAAATACTGACTAAAAGGGTTCCTTAACCCTTCCCTTTAAATGGGGTTGGGATAATGATTAAAACGGACTGCATTTGTATAAAAAGTATGATTTAAATGCAACTACTCGTATCTGCGTTTAAGCCCAGAAAGAGTTACTGCTGAAGCGTTAGGTTTCTTCTCCAGCGGCTCTATCACAGCCTCCTTCATGTGCTCTCTGTCCTCTGTCCTGACCCGCTGAACTCTCCACACCTGAAACACGATGGTGGCTCAGATTCCCACCAATAACCCTGAGGCTTCCCAAGAACTAGAGGTGCCTCCTAAGTCATCAAAAAGATTAAATTGTGCCCTGACACTTCAGACATATCTGGTCTAAGCCGGCTGGTGTGGCTCAGTGGTTGAGTATCAACTATGAACCAGGAGGTCATGGTTCGATTCTCGATCAGGGCACATGCCCGGGTTGTGGGCTTGATCCCCAGTGGCAGGGGGAGTGCAGGAGGCAGCCAATCAGTGATTTTCACCATTGATGTTTCTATCTCTCCTTCTCCCTCTCTGAAATCAATAAAAATATATTATAAAAAAAGAAATATCTGACCCAGGCACGTGACATGCGTGTCATCCCGTGTGCAAGAAGAGCTAGCCCGGGCACTCTAGTTTACCTGTTCAGTGTATCTCTGTGTGTTTTTACTCTAATCGAGATGTGTGGTGGTCTGTCTTCCTAGTTGGAATTTGAAAAGTCCCAAGTGAAGAAGTTTGAGAAAGAGCAGAAGAAGCTGTCGGGCCAGCTGGAGGAGGAGCGCGCCCGCCACAAGCAGCTCTCGTCCATGCTGGTGCTCGAGTGCAAGAAAGCCAGCAGCAAGGCGGCCGAGGAGGGCCAGCGGGCCGGGGAGCTGAGCCTGCAGCTGGAGAAGGAGAAGGGCCGGGTGGGTGCGCTGGAGGAAGCACTGGCGGCCGAGCGCAGGCGGGGCCTGCAGACGGAGGCCCGGGTGGAGAAGCAGCTGTCGGAGTTCGACATCGAAAGAGAACAACTGAGAGCAAAGCTGAACCGAGAAGAGAACCGGACCAAAACTCTGAAAGAAGAGATGGAAAGTTTGAAGAAGATCGTAAAGGATCTAGAAGCTTCTCACCAGCATAGTAGCTCTAATGAGCAATCAAAGAAGCCAGTGACCACGTCTAAAGGCACAGTGACCGAGCCTCCCAGGCTAGTGTCTGTATTCTGCCAGACGGAGGGTTTTCAGACAGAAAGAACCCATGGGAGCAGCGTAGCCAAGACAGCAACCACTGGGCTGCCCGGTCCCACCACTCCCAGTTACTGTTATGCAAAAGCCAATGGCCATTTTGAGCCAGAGATGCAAATGACCAAGGAGTCCGTTACAGGCAGCGGTGTGGAAAGCCAGACGCCTCCACGAGAGAAGTCTGTGGGCTCGGCCCATGAGAAAGCCGTGGAGAATGGTGGGTGTGCCGGGGGAATCGAGAGCCCGGTCCCGGTGCCGAGTCAGCTGCCGTCCAGCAGCAGCTCACTGTCTCCCAGCAGCACCGCGTCCTCCTCCCTCACGTCCTCGCCTTGCTCATCACCAGTGCTAACTAAGCGCCTGTTGGGGTCCTCAGCCAGCAGCCCTGGCTACCAGTCATCCTACCAAGTAGGGATCAACCAGCGGTTCCATGCAGCTCGGCACAAGTTCCAGTCCCAGGCAGATCAGGACCAGCAAGCCAGTGGTCTGCAGAGCCCTCCGTCCAGGGACCTGTCCCCCACCCTCATAGACAACTCCGCCGCCAAGCAGCTGGCCCGAAACACGGTCACTCAGGTGCTCTCCAGATTCACCAGCCAACAGGGGCCCATCAAGCCCGTCTCGCCCAACAGCTCTCCCTTCGGCACAGACTACCGAAACCTGGCCAGTGCTGCCAACCCAAGGGGTGACACCAGCCACTCACCTACTCCAGGCAAAGTGTCCAGCCCTCTGAGTCCCCTGTCTCCAGGGATCAAGTCCCCCACCATCCCCAGAGCTGAGAGAGGAAACCCTCCACCCATCCCACCCAAAAAACCTGGCCTCACGCCTTCTCCCTCCGCTACCGCGCCCCTGACCAAAACTCACTCCCAGGGGTCCTCTGGGACCACCGCGGAGGACCTGGCGAGCAGCTGCTCTTCCAGTGCTGCCGTGGCCAACGGCAAGGACGTTGAGATACTTCTGCCTCCCAACAGCTAGTCCCTGAGGGGTCTGCGCCGTTGACATTCCATCAGATCTTGTCCAAGAGCTCGGAGTCAGACCGTTGAGTCAGATCATGTTATTTATTTTGATAGTAGCTGAAACCATCTGTATAATACATTTAGTGTATTTCACTTTTTTGTATTTTTTTAAGTAGAAACTGAGTAGTTTGGGTTTTTATGACGCACCTCTTTGTACTATAAATATAAAGCTAGAAGGGCACCTGAGCGCAGCAGTCACCGTGGTCACCGTGGTGGTGTGATGGAGGGAGCTGAGTGAGTAGCAGGTGGTGACTTGCTGTCTATTTTAGGACTAGAATCACTCTCAATTATGCAGAAGTGGTTCATGCAGATTTTTATTCCAGATGAACATGTTTTAAAAGTGCCTGAAATAAGACTGCCATATGAATGTGATTCTGCAGCAAAAACACGAAACGGCTCGTTTAATTGCAGAAAATTAGATCCTCTGTGAATCCTGAATGTTAAAAACAAGCACTGCTTTTAATCCTCTTTTACTGTTTTTGATACTACAAGCTGCATAAGTAGAGTGGGGATCCTAAGGTGGGTGTGAACTCACCACCAGCCGGAGCTTTTGGAGCCCCTGAGAAGCCCTCCTGAGCGTTAAGTAGCTGGGGTGCTGATTTTCTTGTGCTCTGGAAAAATTAAGTCACTCCCAGTGTCCAGCATACATTCTTGAGTAGAATGAAATCACATCTCCATTCAAAAAAATGTCTTCAGGCATCTACTGTTGGTAAGGAACTTCTGATTCCGATTGCTATTACTTGAATAGGAACTGGTCACTCATTCTGTATAAAAGTTTTGCCACAGAATGAGATCTTTATTCTGTAATCAAAAAGCAATAATTTAAAATTCGCTCTTTGTAATATAAATCAAAATCATACAGGTTTTACCAAGCTGTTACTCTTATTCTCCACGCTGCCAGCACTTGGTGTCTGTCTGTGGAACCAATTACCTTTTGCCTAAACGGAAGTATCGCATATCTGTATAGACACACATCCCTTCATGCGTTTGACACATAAATATTGGTGTGATGATATCTTTGGAGTTTGCAATATCGCATAAAGGATGAGTAGAAATGCATGTTAAGATTACCTACCAAAGCAACTAGATGGGTCTGGAACCCAGTCAATCAAAGGAGCAATGGTGTCCATAGGAGGTGGGGAAATTCCACATGAAGTCAGGTCTTCAGATTCATAAAAAGGCAGAGCCAGCCCTAGCCAGTTTGGCTCAGTGGATAGAGTGTCCACCTGCGGACTGAAGGGTCCCAGGTTCAATTCCAGTCAAGGGCACATGCCCGGTTGTGGGCTCAATGCCCAGTCAGGGGCGTGTAGGAGGCAGCCCATCAATGATTCTCTCCCATCATTGATGTTTCTAACGCTCCTCCCTTCCTCTCTGAAATCAATAAAAATATTTTTTTAAAGACAGAGCCAAACTACCCCTAGTGGCACAAAACTGAACGGGCCGTGTACATGAGTGAGGTGGGTCACTCAGGCCCGTGGTGGGAGAGCGGAGCAGTAGGAACCGCAGCACACTGGATGCCCCAGCCCCGTTTAAAGGTCCCCTCCTGTTCCGTCCAGCAGCTTGTTGCCATGCAAGATGCTGGGCCAGGGGTACCAGCTCCTCAAATTTTATGAAATCCAAATTTTCATGAGAAACATCCTCATTTTTAAATATCAAGAACTAATTCAAAAACCGTTTAAACACTTCTGCAGCTGGGTTTAGCCCACAGCTTCCGAGTTGCAATCCCTTTTGTTCTAGAAACTTAAATTATTTCCATCATGGCAGGTGTGTGAGGACAAAGCCTCCAGACTTTCCAACCTGTAGGCCAGTACAGAAAACAAAGTCCATAGAGTATAATGAACATCTCCCTCTTCCAAACAAGACTGCCCACACCCAGCTCCGACGTGGTTATCTGATTGTGTCTACAGGGATGGGCGTCACAGGACATGGTGTCCTCACATACATTCTCGCCGACATCTACCCAGCAGCCCCTGACCTGCTGTCATTTAAGTCTGTTTCCTCTTAATCCAGTATGAGTTGATGGGCAGGTGATGGAAATTAATGTGTAACTCGCAGGGGAGTACATCGGTGTCTCCACAGCTTATGGTTTGATGAGGCCAATACTTAACAATTAAAAACGATTAATGCCCCGGAGAGTCTAACAGTGATGAAGGGAGTATCTTAAACTTCCCAAAGCAGTCATGCACTGAGCTTCATTCCCAGCGTAGCCAAATGATGGTGTTGATGATAAAATAGCTGAACTTTTTAAATTGAGGGGCGATAGTCCCAGAGTATTATTACCTCTCTTGCTTTAAATGGTAATCTTAAATTTTGCATTGTGCTCTTCCTTTATTTTGGCATAGATATATAGAGAGAGATATTATGGGGAAGTTTATTTCTTAGGAAGTGCACTGAATAATGTATTTCTTTTACAGTGTAATATGGGGGTGGGGGAAATGAAAAAGAAATGTGTATTTTTGCTAGTTGCCTATCTTCTGAGATAAAAAGCACAATACTGCAATGGATCCAATAATCCAGTTAGGTATTATAGATTAGTATTTAAGTTTGCCGTAGATGGTGTGTGCTAAGTAAAAGTTCCATGATTCACAGTTTTGGTATTTAACCCATGTTGCAAAAGCTGTGTTACTGGTCAACAGATTATAATGATGTGCAACCCATAACACAGGCATTAACTAGTCACTAACATTTGTAAAGCAAATGCACCATGCAGAAATCTTCATCCATTTTTATAGCAGACTACATTAAAACAAGTTAAATCATACTGTCTGGGGAAAAATAGTCTTGTTTGTACAAAGTGAAGAATGTTGCCCAACAAGGGCCTGTTTTGTTCCGGGAAGAAGCAAGTGGTGTAGAGAGAGCATTCGTTCACGGCTTTAAAAAGCCAAATGAAGTCAGTGACCCATCCAGTTAGACCCCAAAAGGAGCTGGAACATTGGTTTTCTTTAGAACTAGAGTTGGAGGAAGCTTTCCCAGAATCCAGTCTGTAATTGTTAAACCATTAGGAGACTCTGAACCTTTTGAGAATCTAAGAAAAGCTAGACTCTATCCCCAGAAAAAATGGACATATACAAATTTGGTTGATGATTTCACAGGATCCAGACCCTGAAACCATCCATGATTCGTGCCCTAACTTCAAAACACTGATCTTGTCCTGCCTCTTCTCACTTTACCAATGACTGATGCACCTCTTGTCTCCCAGTCCAGCGCTGCTGCTGCTGCTACTTTGTTAGTAAATGCGAGTTGTAGCCAGACAAAAGCACTTGAAAAGTCCCTTGATGTACAAAAGATGTTCAAACAGTGTGGATGTTTACATATCTTAAGTTTCCAGCATTTAAGCCAATTAATGATCATCTCAACAAACACTGGGCATATCTGGTTTCCCATAACAGCCTGTCAGCAATGCTGCCTGGTCAATTTGTTTGTGTGTGTGTGTGTGTGTGTGTGTGTTATTTGTAAAGAGCAATTCTGGTGCTTAGTACTTGAAACAAAATTTCAAATATCTTTTGAAACACTGGATGTGGATTCTTACCCATGAGTCAGAGGTAGGCAATGAGTGTTGTCCCACAGGAGTCATTTTAATGTAATTACTATAAAACTACTTGAGAACCTATATCCAGCCATCTGCTCGTCCATCAATGGCCAATTCATTGCTAAAAGCAGAGAGAAAGGGTCGTGGTTCTCAGACTTTCTTGTGCTTCAGTATAACCTGGGAGCTGCTAAATGGGATTCCTGGGGGTGGGCCTAGGGACCAGTTGATGTGGGCCATCTCCTGAGAAACAGTGCGTCATAGCCCTCACCAGTTCACTCGCAAAAGCTGGTTCTTGCCTTTGACCTAAGGAGACGTCTTAAGCTCCTGAGTCTGGTTTGCCAGAAGGCATTTCAGAGTTAAGAGCATCTAGTTGGGTTCCCAGCCGTGCTGATGATTTCACACGCACGTTGCCTTAGTAACCTTGACAAGGGTGCTGTGAGGTCACTGAGGACCGGAGATTTGTACAAGCTTTAGTACGGGACAGGGCAGCCTGGACTTCACCCCCAGGGCTTTGCTCTTTCCACTACCTGTGTTTCGCTGATCCCAGGCCCTCTGGTGGGGGGAAGGCGGTTGGGGGTGAGGGAGGGGGGCGGATAGGAGGGGGTGGTTCTGACTGTAGACTAAAGTTGGGCTCTAGATAAGTGTCTGGGCAGATTCTTGGAATGGAGCAGGTTTAAACCCTGCAAGACAACACACTCGCCTCCTACTCACCCTACCCATCCCCACCCCCCAGGAGTGGATTATCAGACCTAACCAAGAATTCCTCAAGCAACAGATTTTCCTTTAATATTTAAGAGAGAAACCAAGGTAGCTATTCTATTACGGAAAACAAGTTTTAAAGTGTTTCCTTTAAACAATCTAGTTGGGAGAAGCAAAACATTAACCCAGAAACTTAACTGAGACGACTAACGGCGGGGTTATTGAAGGTGCCCTGGCAGAAGCACGACGGAGGAACTGAGGCGACACGGAGTACCCCGTGGCTCTGTCCGCAGCACTGAAGTGGCTGGTTCTGAGAAAGTACTGGAAGTGTCCCAACAAGATTGGCCTTATCCCTGGGGAGTCACCTACTTAATTTGACAAGAGCCCTACTCACTAACACACGGTAGACACCAGACCCCCTTGAGGAACGAAGGGCTTGTTTCCCTCGCTGTGGGGATTCTGACAGTGAACTTCCCTCGGCCTGAGCCCCTTGTGGGAACTGCCTTAACTGCACCATCATTCTGACCAAGGTCACATCTCCTTCCACGGGCAGTTCATACCCAAAGACTGGCTGGTGTGGAGACCTGGCCCCTTGACCCTAATCAAGGGATCTCTGAAGGGTCATCCCAGCTTCAAACCCCCGAGTAGGACGGTGAGCCACAACTCAACTTTCTCTTCCCCTTTCCTCCCCTGCCCTCCACATGGATCCCAAGGGTATTTAGTCCTGGTAACCTCCTGCGCCTCAGTCTCCATCTCAACTACTCTGTTCCTTTGGTCATGATCAAGTTTAAAGGAGGGTGCACACACTCTGGGTAAGTTATTTGGTACCAAACTCTCAACAGGTATTTTATTTATGTTACTTCACTTAGTCAATACAAGTCATAAGGCTAGTATTCCGACTTGGCCCATAGGGTAAGGGAGGCTTCCCGGGCGTAGGAAATGGCCGAGGTCCTACAGCAGAGCAGGGCTGCCTCAGTGGCACCGCTGAAACTCAAACCATCCCACTGACCAAGTCCACTCCGTCCCACTGGCCATACTGTAGCCAAAACTATGGAAAAATACATCTGGCGAGTCTAGAATGTTAGCTCCTTGTCAGCCAGACACCTAAGTGAGAATCCACTCGTTAGCTAGCTAGCTTTTGAGACTTTCACCAGAAGCAGGACACTGAGGATGCGGTTCGGTGGGGAGAAGGAGAGGGCTGGTTGGAGCAAGAAGGAAGTCTAGAGATCCTTCATTCAGCTCCCACATTACAGATGAGAATGAGCCCAGAAAGGCCAGGTGGCTCGGCCAAGCTGACACGTCTGGCTCGTGGCAGAGCTCAGTCTGACTCCCTTGCTTCCGCTGCGGCGGCCTGCACCTCCCTGAGCTGCCCTGGGACCAGGAATTGCGACCTCAGCCCCGGCTGCTGCCTCGGGCTCTCCTCCCTCTCACCTGATTCTCTCCAACGTCTGGGCACTGATCTTGCTCACCTGAGCTGCCCCAGATTCCGACCTCTGTCCACAGGCCTAGGGCTGTATGCCGACTTGTTGCCACAAAAATCCTGTCCTCGTACCTCTGAACTGGTTTGACGGCTGGAGGGGGAATGGTGGAGTGTCTACTCCCAGGCTGTGCCTCCTCTGTCTCGCAGCGGCTCTGCGAAGTACTTACTCATAAGGCAACCTTTGCTGCTCAGGTGTGGACGGGGAGTCACTAAGCCATGAGCTTCTATCCCGAGTCTGACCGGCCACACCTGCCTGTGTGGGAGAGGCACTCCCTGTCCCGGCGCAAACACAACTCTCCCCAAAGGGCCTTTCATTCTCCAAACACTCGCCCTTCTCCCTCTGTAGTGCCCACCCTCCCACGCCCCTCCTCCCCAGCCCACCCAGCCCAAACCAAAGCCTCCGGGACTGTTTGGCCTCAGAGCAGACAGGGTGTCCTCGGTGTGATAGGGTGGTTTGGGGTGGTGACCACAGCACACAGGCCCCTTCTTCATCCCCAGTGAGTTTCCCCTCCCCTGAGTCCTGGTGAGTCAACACCAGCGGCCCCACACACAAGGCTCCTATTCAGGGCTCACTTTCCTCCGGCTCTAACTCGGTCTTGGCATCTCTCTCCCTCTCATTTCTATGTAGGCCTTATTCTCTCCATGGGAAAGCTCTGCTCCCTGCCCCGTGCCTCCTCTTTCCCCGCCCCCCTCCCCACACACACCCTCATGCCTCACCATACCTTCTGGAGTCTGCAGTCCCAGCTGGATACAACATAAAGGAGGTGGAACAACATCAACTGTGAAGCTGTTAAGTCCTCATTCACGTCGTTTCCGCCAGCGTTTGTTGCTGCTGGCGCTGCAGACCCCTGAGCTATGTTGAGAAGGACACCCCCACACTCCCACTTATGTGCCTGCCCATCATCCAGCCAGCATCGTTACTGACTCATGCTACGGGCAAACTTTTAGGGGGAACAAGTTTGGCAGCTGTGACAGCTCAGGGCAGTGCTGCCCCAGATGAGTGATGGGACCCCCGAGCGCCTAGAAGTTCAGCAGAGCAGGGAGATCTGTGGGTCTAGAGATGCCGATTTAAATACACAGAGGGGAGGATACTGACTTGTGTCGATAGGGGTGTGTGTACTCTCTGTACCCGGGACATGGGGATACAAAAGGGGACAAGCAAGAAAGTAGGTCAGAACAGGAGCTTTGCCATTCTCTGTGGCCTTGGGCAAGTCAAGCTCTGCTAGCCTCCATTTCAGCCCCAGGAGCAGGAGGATGTGACATGAGTTGCTGCCTTTAGGGAAAGAAAGGCTCAGCGATGAGAGGGCTGCCTGTCTCAGTGAGAAGCTGTGTTCCCTTCTTCCGAAAGCTGAGTTGCTTGCGCCCCCTGGTGTTTCTGTTCCTATAATTCTCTCTGCACAGTACGGCCACACCACCGCTGTGTCCCCTCCCCATAGGTCCCCTCCCCATGTGGAGACTCTGCCACTCCCCCAGTGGCGAAGGATGGAGCAAAGCCACAGTCCCTGCCTCACACATGGATGGGGGTCCCAACCACTGAAAGGAAACCACAGCAACAATGGAACAGGGTTGTTGTGAGCCTTAAATGAACAGATAGACTTCAGGCTAGTGAGGGCACAAGCAAGCACTCAGCAAGCGATAGCAATTACGATCATGTCATTGCTGGAACAATGACGGACACATAGTAGGTGCTCATAACTATTTGTTAAACGGGTCAGGAGGAGCCTATCAGCATTTATTTATTTGTTTATTCATTTGCCTATTTAATTATGCTTCAAAGATGTCTTGCTCCTCCTATACTGTCTTTGCTGGAAAACAAAAACAAAACAAAACAAACCTTAACGAGTCAAGTAAGTAAGCAAGAGCCAGCACCCTCTGGGAGGAAAACAGATTTCATTCATTCAGACACCCATACAACAGCTCCTACTAGGTGCCACTCACTGACTAAGGCACTGGGGTAGAGAAATAAATAAGTTACAGCCCTTTAGGGGCTTTAGGTGCGGGTGGGAGAGACAATCACAAAACATGGTGTGATGTGTCCATTTTTTTGGTTGATTTTTCTTTGTTAAATGGCATTTAAATATATAAAATAAATATCAAAAATGTAAGTCTTTATTTTACTATGGTTGCAAATATCAAAAAATTTCTATATGTGACACGGCACCAGAGTTAAGTTAGGGTTTTTCAAAATGCTGACACGCAGAGTTCGCCATCACTGAACTAGGAGCTGAATTGAGGAGGCATCATGAGCAGAGGCAGATGAACCATGATGTTTAAGCTTCAAGGACCATTCCTGGCACAACCTCTCCCAACCCTGAAGGGCCCAGCAATGTGTTCATATTTTTTCTGAAGTTTCCTAAGGTAAGATGTCTTAACGGCAATCAGTTAAGACTGCTGGCTCTTTTTACTCTGACTTACCCTATGTCACACCATGTTGGGTGGCCTTGGAGTGGCCGCCACAGCATGTAGGGAATTCAGCTAAAGGTAAGTTGAATAAGAAACTATTTTTGAGTGAAATATATGTATGTAGTTTGCAATCACTCCATGTATAGGTGAGCTTTTGCTAGTCATCCCAGTGCAGGAATGGCTCCCAGGAATGCCTTTACCTGCCATCATGCTGCCTCACTCTGCACAGTGACATGAAGAAGCAACACTAAGGTTATATTGCTATAAATATATCCTATAGGCACTACAAGTCTTTTAATTAAAAGGTTTAAAATATATGGGGCCAGAGCTAGCTGGTCCTAGAAAATTGTTCAATAATGTATGTGTAAAATTATAAATGGACAATTAATTTCTCATCAATGCCCAGTCAAAAGAAAATGTGTCTCTTGTCAGGAAAATATCCAATAATTCAGTATACACAGTTATAAATGTACCATAAATAAAGACTTTTTCAAACATGCACTAGCTGAAAGAACTCATCTCCAGCAGACTTGCAGCACAAGAAATATGAAAGAAAAACTTCAGCCAAAAGGATAATGATTCCAGAAAACTGGATCTATACAAAGAAATGAAGAGCACAAAATATGTAACTATGTGGATAAGTATAAAAGATAATTCTTTTAGTCTTTAAATCTCTTTAAAAGTGCATCCAAATATACTGTGAGATTTATAACATATGAAGAAATAAGATGTTTGACAACAATAACACACAGGCTGAGAAATGGAAGTATACCATAGTAAGACTCTTATTCTATACATGAATCAGTATATTGTATGACCATAGACCACAATAAGTTAAATATGTATACTGCAATCCCTAAAGCAAGCAAACCTCCCCCCACTCAAAAAAAATCTCATAAGGCATCAAAAGATATAAAAATGGAATCATGAATAATATTCAATCAAAAACAAAGAAAAAGAAGGAAAAGGGGAGCAAAGAACAGAGGATAGAAAAATAGCAAGAATGTTGACTGAAAACTAACCATCTCAATAACGACTTAAAATGCATAAGATCTAAATAACCCAATTAAAGGCAGAGATTGTCATATTGTATAAAAAAGACCCAAATATATGCTGCCTACAATAAATCCATTTTACATACAAAGACATCAATAGGGTACTTTGTTATACAATATTCCAACCAAATGCAGGGGAGTACATAATATTTCTGAGTGCACACAGAACACTCACCGTGAGACTCACCATTAAAATTTCTAAATATTACATTTGTAAGGATTTAAATCATACAAAGGATGTCTTCTGACTACAATGGAATTTAATTAGAAGTCAATGACAGAAATGTCTCTGAAGAATCTCCAAATATTTGAAAAATAGCACAGTTTTAAATAACCCATGAGTCAATGAAGAAATCAAAGGGGAAATTAGAAAATATTTTCATATGAATGAAAGCAAAAACACAACTTATCAATATTTATGGAACAAAGATAAAGCAATACTTAGGCAAACACAGGATGAAAATAGGCCATTAAATCTGGCAGTTAGGAGACATTTTGTGATGATACTGAGAACAATTCCAAATATAATTTGAGTACTAAAACCAGATTATGGCAAATTAAGAAATAAACAGGAGTTAAGAACATTCAGATGGCTGCCTGGCTGGTGCAGCTCAGTGGTTGTGTCGACCTATGAACCAGGAGGTCAAGGGTCGTTTCCCAGTCAGGGCACATGCCCGGGTTTTGGGCTTGATCCCCAGTAGGGGACATGTAGGAGGCAGCTGATTCTCTCTCATCATTGAAGTTTCTATCTCTCTCTCCCTCTCCCTTCTTCTCTGAAATAAAAATACATTTAAAATATATATTTTTTAAAGAGAGTATTCTTTGTTTCTCAAAGCCAACAAGGAATTTTTTAAAAAGAACACTCAGATGGAAAAATTTGGATTTCTCCTTAATATATATATAGAGAGAGTGTGTAGACTCTATTTTTAATAAGTTTAGGTTAGGAAAGGACAAGGGAGGGTAACTAGCTTTGAAAAAGTTTTGAGATAAAGTTTGAAAAAACAGAGTTTATCTTTAGACCAGGAGTAACTGGTTAATGGGCTGAGAAATGTAAAAAATTCAGAGACAGGTTGGCTCATTATATGGAAAAAAAAGAAAAGCCAAACCTTGATCCATATACAAAATACAATCCTGTTGGAATAAAAACAGAAGTATAAAATATAAAACTATAAAGCTAGCAAAAAATGTAAGGGAATATTGTTTGTAATCCTTGCATGAGGAAAAGACTTCTCAAATAAAACCCCAGAAGCACAAAACCATGGGGCAAAAATTGATAAGTCTGACTATTTAAAGATTTATGGTCAATAAAGAACACAATAGATAAAATTAACAAACAGTTTGTTTTTTAAATCCTCATTGGGGCATGTTTTCTATTGATTTTTTTAGAGAGAGAAGAAGGGAGAGGAAGAGAGAGAAACATTGTTCAGTTGTGCCCCTACCAGGGATGGAACCCACAACCTAGGTATGTGCCCTGACCAGGAATTGAATCTGCAACATTTTGGTGCGCAGGATAATCTACTGAGCCACCCAGCTCGGTTAACCACTGGGGGTGCTTTCAGTTCACCCCTGTGTTCGTTGTAATTTTTTAAAAATATATTTTATTGATTTTTTACAGAGAGGAAGGGAGAGGGATAGAGAGTTAGAAACATTCATGAGAGAGAAACATCGATCAGCTGCCTCCTGTACACCCCTTACTGGGGATGTGCCCGCAACCAAGGTACATGCCCTTGACCGGAATCGAACCTGGGACCTTTCAGTCCGCAGGCCGATGCTCAGTCTATCCACTGAGCCAAACCGGTTAGGGCCGTTGTAATTTTTAATATGGGTAGACGTAACCTACATAAACAAAAGCTCTTTGGGGTCCTTGATAATTTTTACGAGTGTAAAGGGGTCCTGAGACCAAAAAGTTTGAGAACCCTACCTGAGCCCAGCGCCAGGTGTGGGCGTGGCTTTGCTGCAGGGAGGGGCTGTAGACAGGACCGAAGCACCCGAGGCCACCTTCCGCGCCCATAGGGACGCACCTCTGGGAGTCGGACACGCGCCTCGCCCTGCCCTGCCATGCCATGCCGTTCCGGAAAACGCCACTACGGGGCGCACGGCCCACAGAGCGAGTCACCCACCAGCGAGTCGGGACCGGCCGGCATCTGGGCTGCTGCCCGGCGTTTTCCTCCGCGGAGGAGCCCGGGTCCCGGCCAGACCTGAGCCGGCTGGTCCTCACTCCGGGCTCCGTTGGCTCGCCCTCCTGGGCCACGTCCGGCGCAGGTGTGGTGCCCGCGGAAAAGAGCGCTCCCGCAGCCGGGGCGGGGGGCGGGGGTAGAGGGGTGACGGAGTGGGGGGGGCGCACACCGAGGAGCCCCAGTCCCCGAAGGGCGCCCCGACGTCCCCCACCTGCCTGTCCCTGCGGAAAGCAGCGGGATCGCTCCCTGTTCCGCGCCCTCCCCTCGCTGGCCCGGCCCACTGCGCCCGGCAGACCCTTTCTTATGCAAGCGCACGACAGACAGAGATAAATGGCTGCAGCTGGAGACCGGGCTAATTGATACAATAAGTTCTGTAATTGCCTCAAAAATAAGGTAATGATTTGGCAGAGGGAATACTTTGATCTTATCAGCCAGGAAAGACCTCTCTCTCCAAATGAAACTTCAGAGGGGCTGGAGGCCTCCAACTTGGAGTGTAAAGCGTAGGAACTGCCTCACCCTCCCTCCAATCCCCCCCCCCCAACCCCCTTTCCCTGCCTGACACTCCAGGCCTTTCAAGAAGGGATGGAAGGACCCTTTTCCTCTAAGGCCTGGAGAATATGCGCCTATGTGCCATGTGCTGTGTGCAGAAGGGGTGGGTTCTGGGCTGTTCAGAAACGGGGATGGCTGGAGTGATTTCTCCAGCCGATGAGAGGCTGTGAAAAAGGAGATGGGGCGGGGGGCAGACTGGAATTATGAAAAACCTGATTTGGCTCAGGTCTGATGAGGTTTCTTAGCCAGTGAGGGCTGCTCATGTGGGCTTTTCAGGCAGGAGGGTGGAACAGAGGGAGGAAAACCTTGGTCCTGCCTTCTCCAAGAAGCTGCACACACACACACACACACACACACACTCACTCACACTCTCACACACACACACACACACACACACACACTCTCACACACACACACACACCCGAGCTCTGCGCTGTGGGTGTCCCTGCCTGGCAGAGGCCCCAGCACAAAGAGGATTAGAGAGATGAGCTAATCTGGTTTGTATCCCAGACACGGCCCCAGAAAGGGACCTTGTCTACCCTGATGTTTAAGGCGTGAAGGAGTGAGGAGTCCTTTGGCTGCGGCTGGCTGACAGTATGAGACGCCTTCCCACTGGGGACCGTAGGATGACAGGTTCCTGACTTCGGGGACAAACTTAGGGAGCAGAGGAGCAGGGTGGATGGGCTGTGCTACCAGAAATGAGAGGGAAAGGGAGGAAGAGGCCCCCACGGAGGGAACTAGACCGCCACCAATACGCTGTTTCAACAGCGAGGAAACTGAGGCCAGGAGCTGGGAGGGACTATAGTCGAGCAAAACTGTGCTTGGCTAGTTGGGCGGGGG
>NW_005871149.1:1771789-1775423 GCF_000147115.1 Myotis lucifugus | reverse complement strand
GACTGAGAAGGAGACAGATCCAGACAGGAGGAAAGGCAGGCATAGACAGAGACGAATGAAGACAGAGAGATAGGAATAGACACAGAATGACAGGAATATGACCCAGAGCAACTCAGAGAGGAGACATGGGGAGACTGAGAGGCAGGGTGAACCGAGGAAGGCAGGGTGGGAGGGAGGCAGATAGTGGGACTGCAGATTCTGGTCCACTAGAACAGCCGTGGGCAAACTACGGCCCGCGGGCCGGATCCGGCTCGTTTGAAATGAATAAAACTAAAAAAAAAAAAAAAAAAAGACCGTACCCTTTTATGTAATGATGTTTACTCTGAATTTATATTAGTTCACACAAACACTCCATCCATGCTTTTGTTCCGGCCCTCCGGTCCAGTTTAAGAACCCATTGTGGCCCTCGAGTCAAAAAGTTTGCCCACCCCTGCACTAGAAGCAAATCTCACATCCAGACCATTCTGTTGCCCAGAACAGGTGGTGGGGAGAGAAAGCAAGCTCAATGCTTAGCTTATATGACACAGGCTGATTGGGAGAGGGGGGCTGGAGGCAAAGTGGGAGCCACCACCCCTGGGGGTTAGGCTGGTCAGTGACCACCCAGGATCCCTGCAGTACGCCCACTGGCCTCACACAGAACCGGGCCACCCGCCCAGGATGGCCGTCAGCCCGCCCACCGCCTGGCTCCAGTCTGATTACGGCCAAAGTGCTAAAAGGCTCCAGACCCCCCAAGCCCCGCCCCATGGTTCCCCCCCCCCACGCCCCCACGCTTCCCTCCTCCCTCAGCTCCCTCTTTTCCTTTTGCCCAGGCCCCTTGGGGAGCAGTTTACTCCATCTGGTCACTGGCTGGGAGGAAGGGGGTCCCTTCCATGGTTTGGGACTGGATGCTTCTTCCTTCCAAAGCCCTCTTGGCCTGGCCTCTTTGAGACACGTTCCATGCCTCGCCTGGGATCTCATAAATACCAAGGAGAGGTCGGTCAGCTATGCACAAAACGTAGATCCGCACCCCACCCCTTTAAGAGCCCCTGGGTTCTTTGCAAGCTCCCTTCTCTTCCCTAGACACCTGCATGGAGATGCTGAGGAAGGAGAGACAGGGCAGGGGCTGGGCACGGGAAGGGGAACCCTGTGTGAAACTGGCCCCATTTCAAATGAGACTTGCCTTGGTTTGCAAAGAAATCTCAGGAAAGGCGGCTCAGGGCCCCTTGTGCAAGCAGCAGGCGCAGGAATTCCTTGACTCCCATCCAAACCTCCCCCCAGCCCCTTCTCAGCCTTTCTCTCTGCTCATTACCATCCACACCACCTCCCACCCACTGGGAAAGAGAGAAGGTCATCGCCAAAGGGGCCCAGGGAAGGGGAGGCCTCCTGGGGAGGGCAGGCCCTGTGGAGTAAGAACTGTTTACCCACATCTGAGCTCCTAGAGCTCACCTCCACTCCCCTCCAAGGGCCAGTAGAAACTCAAAATTGTCCAGTCCCACCCAATGGAAGATGAATCTTAAGTCTAAGTGGCCCCATGGGGAGCAGGTATGGTGAGAGGGCGGAGGCTGTGATGCCACCTGGAGGAAGAAGGCAGGCCTGACTCTGAGGCTGGGTGGGCGCCATCCTGCTGGAGACCCAGGGAATCCGGGAGCCTGAATTCTCTTCCTGGTCTCTGCTGACAACCACAGCATGAGCGGGAACAGCTAAGCCTAGTGAGCCACCCTCAGATGGCTTTATTGTGCTTGTCAGAAAATGACCTTTCACAACCTCAGTGTCATTTAAATGTCCTGGTCAGTGCTGGGCACTACACAATTCCATGCAGGCCCCTCCAGACCAGAATGTGACTCGCAAATCAGTGGCTCTTTCCAGAGGCTCCCATTACGATGGCTGGCGGAGTGGGGGTGGGGATGGGAGGGAGGAGCAGGTCAGGCGCTAGCTGAGCCTCTGGCCTTGGCCCTTGCGTGAGGAGCTGAGCTCTCCAGTAGTGTCTAAGACCTTGAGCCTGGAAGTTTATTTTGAGATTTGAAACTCCAAAGTGGCAGATCCCAGAAAACCTCTTCTCTGGCTCCGTATTTGTTCTCTAGTTAAGTGGCTGAGAGTTGCTCTTACAGTCAGCTGGCTCCTGCAACTGGGGTTCCTCCTGGGGAGCTGGGGGCTCCAGGGAAGGGGAAGGAGTGAAGCCCCATCCCAGATTGTCCACTCTGGGGCAGAGGTAGCCTGTGAGCCATGGGGAGGAGTCTTGTCCCCTCACCCACTTTCCTCCCTCTTGGAGTTGCTGTTTCGGGGGGCCCCTCAGCTCAGCCACATGCTTTAATAGTTGAGCATCTATGTTGTGCCAAGACACAGTCCCACTTGACTAGGAAGACAGCTGAGGCCAAGGAAAGGGCCTCCTAACTGAGACTGGGGCCCATGTGGGTGAGTCCACCCGAGGTTAGGGCTGATGTGATCATCCGCAGCTCCCCACCCTGCAACCTCAGGCCCATATGTAGAAACAGACACGGGGCCAGAGTCACACCCAGGCCGAAGCACACAGCAGAGTCTGGGAGAGGCTGCTAGAGCGTGCTGACTGCTGCCCAGCATCAAGGTGGCGTTGGCTGGGAGGAGGTGAAAGGGTGGTCCAAGGGAAGGGGTGGGGCCACTCCTCTCACCTGCTCCTCTCAGGAGAGTTCAGCATAAAGTCTGCTGCTTTTTCAAGAAATATAAGGGCCAACCAGAGCCTCCCAGACTGAGAAAAAGGACAGAAGGGCAGGGGAAGGGTCAGCTGATTGGTCTCTGTATTCAATCCTCTCCCACTCCCACCCAACTTCCCACCTTCCCCCCAAAGGTGGGCACCTTCTACCCTGCACAGCATGGCTCACCCCTGCTCCCCACCTGAACTCCTCTTCTCCACTCTAGCCTCCTCTGCTCCAGCTGGCTGGCCCCTTCATAGCTCTGCACACCAGCCCATCCCACCTTAGGGTCTGTGCTGGCTGTTTGGGATCCTCCTTCAGCCTTTGAATGTTACCTAAATGACCACCCACTGGATCACCCTAGTTACAATTCTATTTTTTCCTACTCATGGCTTTCCTACATACTATACTATGTTTTACTTACGATGTTTCCTGTTTATTGTCTATCTTCTCCCAATAAACAGTAAACTCCATGAGGGCAGAAATTGTTTTGCTTTGTTCACTGATGTGTCCTTGGTGCTGAGCAGTCTGGCACGTGGTAGGGAATAAATATTTGTTGAATGGATGAATGCACTCTGCCCCCTGACACAGCAAGTGAGGGAGAGGAGTAAGAAGTGGGGAGAAGGGATAAAGGTCCCTCTGAGCCCTTCTCCCCCAGCTCAGCTTCTGGGATGTCTGTGGCCAGCTGCGCCCTGTCCGCTCACACTCAGGCGTCTCTAACACCCCCCAACCAAGAACTGACAGTGAGTTTGGGGTTGAGGGGGGGGTGAGCAATTTCCAGCGCGTTGTTTACACCAAGGCTTTATAGTTTAGATAAATCAAGGGGAGAGGCACGAAAGACACCTGGAAATGAGGCGGGAGAAACTGAGGCCCGAAAAGATGTTGGGGCCAGATCCCAGATGAACTCCCAAAGTTGGAAGACCCTGGCTTTTTTGTTGTTTTTTAAAATATATTTTATTGATTTTTCACAGAGAGAAGGGAGAGGGATA
>NW_005871149.1:1739667-1770024 GCF_000147115.1 Myotis lucifugus | reverse complement strand
CTGAGTACCCCCAGCCGGTGCCGCGTCCACGCCCTCCGGGCCGCGCGGCGAGAGTCTTGGGGAGCTATGCTGAAGCTGGGTGGTGCGGAGGACGCCGCGCAGCTCCCCCTCGGCGCGCCCGCGCTCCTGTCCCGCGCCCGCGCCCAGACCTGCGGCCCCCGACGGCTCCCGGGCTGCGGCCCGCCTAAGCCTTGCCTGCTTGCTGCTGCTGCTGCTGCTGACGCTGCCGGCCCGCGTAGACACGTCCTGGTGGTGAGTGTGACTCTCCGGGTTGGGAGGGTGAAGCTCTGGGTCGGAGAGGCCGGAGGCTGGGAGGAATACACAGCCCCGGCACCCCGCAGCTCAGGAGACCAGGTTGTCGGTTCCACCGAGTGAGACGTCCCGCAGGGCTGTCACTGAAGTTGCGGCGTGGCGGAGGTGGGGCGGCAGCGGGGAGATCGAGGAGCGCCGCCGAGGAGGTGGGTGCAGAGTATTTGGAGCAAGGACGCCGGTGGTCGAGGCTTTCCAGAACCCCATATGCCGTGCTCATACTTCAGCTCAACCCTTTTAGGGCAAAAGCTACCTTCCGAATTTCGCTCAGGGTGGATTCAAGAAAGCAACCGCCTCTCTGGGGCCTTCGGTGACCGTCCAGCAGGAACCCCTGATCACCCATGGCCGCTGCCCTGGGAGGTGGAGGAAGGGGCTGCGCGCGGGTGGAGGAGCCTCTCGCTAGGCCACCCCTTCGGTCAGGTCGCGCAGCAAGGCTTCGGTGCGGCGGCGGCACCCAGCGCAAGGGTTAGAAGTGGAGCCCATTGACTCCCGCAATTAAAATAAAACACTGGGCTTGCATCATTAGGCTCTGCCTTCAGGCTCCATTTTAAGGACGTCAATTCGAACCTTGCTATCTCCTTTCCAGCTTCCCTCTTTTCTTCCCCACATGTCTCTCCCCTCCGAGAACTAGGCGCCTCTGGCCCCCAAATATTGAGACCCTCCCCTTAGATTTCTTGCAGGCCTTACACTCCAGACACTTCACAAGAGGGCAGATGAGCCAAAAGGCATTACAAACCGACTAGATATCTGTTCTTTCCTGAGTCCCCTGCTCCCAGTCCCTGGATGGCACTCATCTTTCTCCTTCTGGGGGCAGGGCAGGGGGGGAGAGTTGGACTGAGAAAAGTCTTCTCTTTCCTCTTCACCGCCCCCCCCCCCCCCCACAGTGGCTCTTGGACTGGGCTCCTGGCCCTCTTTACCAATGCAGTGCCGCCTTCCTGTCTTCACTCTGCCCCCTCCCTAACCTTTCCTCCCTCCCCCGCCCCCCCACCTCAGGGTGGTCTCTTCTCCCCTTCCACCCTGTGGCTTTTCTCCTCAGGACTTGGAATCTTGGCTTGGAAGGGTGAGGGGTACTGGCTGAGGGGCCAGCAAGCTTGGGCGGCAGATTCCTATCATTTCAAGATGCGTCTCTCACCACCACCCCCCACCCCGTTTTCCTGTTTCAGAAAAATCTCTTCTGGATTTTTTTTTTTTCAAATCTCTGCAGTGTTGTGGAAGGCAAGGAGGGGGGTTCTGGATGGAGAAGGGAGGCCCATATCTTACATCTGGCTTGAAACATTCCTTTAGAAAGGGAAGAAGGGGGATGAGGAGAAAAGCCTTTCAAAGTTCTAAGTGAGCACAAAGCCATCCTTTACCTTCAGGGCTGTTTGACTGGGGACAAGCACCCTCAGTGGCCCAGCAGAGAAAGGATGAAGTGGCCACTGCACATCTTTATCCACCCAGATGGCAGTTTGCTTCTAGGAACTCGCAATGCCTTCCTTCCAGTTTGGGATGCTGTCTTGGGGACCATGTGGTGTTTAGTGAGGAGTGTCAAGTCAGTCTGGTAGTGTCAGCTTGCTGGAGGTGGTTCCCAAAGACCCATCTGGAGTTCTAGTCCCCATTTTGTCCCCGTGGCGACTGTCTCCGCCTCTTCCTTTCTGCCTCTACTACGTGCCCCCCACGTGGTTCATATTAAAGTTTTTGAAAAAAGTCCTGGGTGGGAAGCAGGCGGGTGAAGCAGAGGGATCCAGCAGTCCCTGTGCCGGGAGGGAGGCAGCAGCAGGCCAGGACGGGGAGTGAGTGCAGAGGGTAGTTCCACTCCTGGCCGCACACCTGCAGGGCCCTGGTGCCTGCCTCTGTGGGCATCACTTCTGGGATAAAGTGGAAAGCTGCTTTCTAAAGGCTGGTCAGACCCCCAAGGGGGTTCTCTCTCTTTCCCATAGGGAAACCCCAGCAAGACTGGTACAACCCCCAGAGGAGATGCTGTGGGCTGTGTGCATCCCTGTCCCACTCTGGAGCAGTCATCGCTCTCAGCAGCAAACAGGCTGCTCTTCCTCACAGCCCTTCCCTTCTTTTCCAACCACTGCTCCCCTCTCCTCCTCTAACTAGAGGAGGAAGAGATGGTCTCTTCAGACTCTATAACAAACAAGGAACAGGCTCCTGGCATGTGCTTCCTGTTCCATTTTGCACAGGTTGGACATGTCATGGATTCACAAAGGGAGAGGAACAGAGTGGCATCATAACATTAGCAATATTGTTGCCACATAATGAGCTGTTACTAAGCTCCAGACTCTGGCTAAACACTTTATGAACATCATCATCTTCAGTCCCCCCAATAATCCAGGTACTGTTATTATCACCATTTCACATAAGAAGAAAGTGAGGAATAGGAGGGAATGGCATGAAACCCAAGTTCAACCCATTCTGAAGTCAGATCAGCCCACTCCTGGCTAAGCCTCCCTTGGAGTGAAGATGACTGTGGACGCTGGAGTTCACCTAGTTCTCCCCTGACTAGCTCTGATGGACAGAGCTGGCTATTATCACTTACTACTCCCAGAACCTCAGTTTCTTCACTTGTTAAATGGAGATCTCTCTCTTTCTCACAGGATTGTTGTATAGAAAAATGTTTCATAAACTGTAAGGTACCATATAAATGATGTATTAAGAGATTAAGGGAAGGTAATAGTTTTATCCCTCTGTTCAAAGCTTTATATGAGCTGGACTGAACCATGTGCACTAGGGACTATAAAAGAAAAGAGGAAATAAAAAGAGGCTCCCTGACCTCATTAACAAGACACAAACAAAACATGTGCAAATATGCTGGCAATGTCCACAAGGAGTAACGCTATAATTGAAATGAAGTTTATGACTAGCTGGGGGGAGAAGAAAGTAGGGGGTATATCAGAGCAGTTAGGTTTAGTCAACAAATAGTTATTGAGTACCTACTATGTGCCACACACTGTTCTAGGCACTGGGGGTATTGAAGTGAACAAAACAGACACAAATCCCTGCCTTCGCGGAGCAGTGCACGCAGATCACCTGGGTGTTGGTAAGGTGCAGCCTCTCTGACTGGGGCCTGAAGCTCTGCTCTTCCAACAGATCCCCAGGCGATGTGAACGCTGCTGTTCTGGGGACCACACCTGGAGTAGCAGGGCCAGCATACAGAGTAGGATAGGAGTCACTCTGTCAAAGGGAGGGATGTAAATGGGTCAAAAGCAGGTGAAGAAAACGTTCTGGGGCAGGAAGCTGGGAAGGAAGGGAAACTTCTGGATGGGTAAACAAAGCCAGAGGGTCAGGGGTATCTCACCACTACCAGCCCATGAGCCGGGGATGCCTTCAACATCTCTTTGACCCTAACAGCTGAGCTGAGTGCTTGGCACACGGTAGGCATTTTGCAGGCATGTGCTGAGAAGGGGATGGGCTGGGGCTCGGGCTCAGTTTTATTGGAGGTCCCCACACCAACTACAAGGGGCTGACCGTGGTCAGCAGGCAAGCGCCTGCTCTGTAGAATCTTGAAGCAGCCACTTGGTGGGGTGAGGCGGGTAGTAGGAGAAACTTATTTATTCTTCCCATCTTAGATACTGAACAGATGTTCCCACGTTCAGTGAGGATGTTAACAAGAAGGACCAGTGTGGGCTACAGCAGAATGGATTTAAGTCAGACCACAGGAAGGACTTTTTGCCAGAGTTTGGCCTGCCTCACTCCAGACTGTCTCATGAGGGCTGGATGACTGGTCTCCCATTCCCATCCAACCCCCCTCTTCCCAAGCCCCAGTAAAAAACAAACAAACACCCATTGCATAGGGCGATACTCCGGGCTGAACTGGGGAAGCAGAATGGTGGTGAGACAGGGACGAGCTCCAACTCCAACCGTCTTGAATCTCCAAACAAAGCACCGCAGCAGTGGGTGTAACTCCGGGCTGTGCGTCAGGCGGCCTTTTCCGGCCTGGCCCAGACCGGGGTGTTTATTTTGTTTGTTCCTGGAAGCTGTTGCCCTGATGGACAGTGCTGGGGACGCTGATTCCATGGGATTTCTCAGTGTCTGGTCAGCCCTCTCACCCCTCCCCCGGGACAGATGGGCCCCATCAGCCCTGCTGAGTTCCAGAAGAGGCATCAGCCCTCCTTGTGTTTGTTTGAGTTGGTATCACCAGTGGTGATCCAGTCTATGGGTGAGGGCGGAGTGTGTGAACTGGGGGGAGGGGGTTCATAGAGCCCAGGGCAGCCCAGCTTTTCCCCTTTACCCATTGGCCACCCGCCCTTCCCCTCACCCACTTCTAGGCCCATTTGGGGGGCTTTCCCAAACCACAGGCTCATTCACAGCCCACACCAAAATCTTTTCTGTTATAGCAGCAGAAAAGCAGGCCTCCCACCTGTTCAGAAAAGGGGAGGGAAGGCGTCCCTTGATGTGTTAGGACAGGAGAATGGTGAATTCCCAGCAAATCAAGGAAGGTGTTGGAGAGATAGAAAGGGAGTAAGGAGTGGGTGGGTGGGTCAGATCTCATTTGGTGGCCTTGTGGGGAGAAAAAGTGATGATACACTCTGGTCTTCTCTCTGGGCTGGTGGTGGAGTCCGGGCTAAGAGTGTTTGAATGAAAAGATTGCCGGGAGAAATCTGAGAATGACTCTACCAACCCACCTATCTTTTAGTAGCCAAATGATCTTCTTATAATAGTTCATAAGGGGCAGATTGGGGACTGGAATATGGGGAGTGTCACCCTCTTGCTTTACCTTGGCCTTTGGCTTCCCACAGCAACAGCCCTCTGCCCATGCAGGACACCCTGCCCTATAAGTTGGGGAAGAGGATTTTGAAAGAATCAAGACTCAGAAGCTACAAAAGGCCATTGGCCTGGAAATAAAGAGTAAGGGGAAGAGAGCTGGGAGTGGGGTCTCCTCCCCAGATCTCGGCATTGGGAATGAGGATCTTAGCTGCATGGGTCTGACTAGGGCTATAAACATTACTCAGAGCTGCCCTTGATGTCTCTTCCCACTGGCCCCTCCCTGTCTCCATCCTTCTTCCCCCAAACCATGTCTTCATGGACCAGCCACGCAGGATGTGCCTCTTACATGTGGGAGTAAGAGTGTTATCTCAGACTCTCGTTTTGTTAGTTTATTTTTCCATGAGGCTCTTAATGTTTGTTAAATAAACAGGCAATGGGTTTATGTGACATGCCCACAGCTTTCTGTGTACGTGACACATGCCTGGCCTGCATTCTGGGAGTGTGTGTCACTTTGGCCTTTGGCAGGGGAACTGGCGATGCTGGGAGACCACTCAATTACTCTCTCTGCAACTGTAGAGCTATTTCTCCGGAGCTTGTGGGGACCGGTTCTATCCATCAGCCTCAGGGAATGTGGGCTGGGAAAGGGGAAGGCACCACTCCAGGGTCTGAATGCCAAGCCTTCCCTTCCTTAATCCTGTCCTGATGCAGAAAAAGGGCCGAATGCTCTGACAGGGCCATCTCCACCTTGCAGGTACATCGGGGCACTGGGGGCCCGAGTGATCTGTAACAATATCCCTGGTCTGGTGAGCCGGCAGCGGCAGCTGTGCCAGCGTTACCCAGACATCATGCGCTCGGTGGGCGAGGGTGCCCGAGAATGGATCCGAGAGTGTCAGCACCAGTTCCGCCACCACCGCTGGAACTGCACCACCCTGGACCGGGACCACACTGTCTTTGGCCGTGTCATGCTCAGAAGTAGGGGCCTCTTCCACCCTGCCCAGCTCTTCCTTCCCTTCCTGTGCTTGGGGTGGTGAGTGGGTCGGGTAGGCGCAATCCCCTCTCCCTCTCCTGCACACTTCTTCATCATCAGAGAAACAGTTGTGGGCAGAGCGCAGGATACAGTTGGGAACAGACCCTCAGTACTTTAGATATGTAGCCAGGGGTCCTTCCAGGTCCCAGTATTCTGGGATGATGGGACAAAGGAGCGGCATTCCATCTTTCTTCTTCCCTTTCCCGTCCCTCCCCAACCCCCAGCACTGTCAGGCTGAGGACTAGGTTCTTATCACACATTCACTCCCCTCACTCCAATACTCCCAACACTACAGTAATGGGAGCAAAGATAAACAGAAAGGTGATACATAAATATTTGGAGAGTCAGCAGCTTAGCCCCAGCTCAGCAATAAAGCTAAGCAGAGCTAGACAGTAAACTAGGAGAAAGGGAATGAGATGGGAACCCAAAGGTGTCAGAAGGACAAGAGAGATGGGTCATTGATCCGGGAGAGCAGAGAGGGAAGGAAACAGGCGCGGAAAGTAGCCTGTCACTTCAAATGGGCTGACCCCTGGGCCGGGGTGTCCCCTGTTGGGAACTGTCCAGCAGAGTGGGCCTGAACAGGCATGGACTGTGGACCGAGACAGGCTTAGCTGAGCCAGGACTGCACTCAGTGGGAGGGGTGGACACCCGCAACTTGGTCATGGATACATCCAAGGAGTTTGGAAGGAAGCAAGAGCCCAGGTCAGCCCAAGAGGTCAGATGTACAAAGAAGTGGCTGGAAAGTAGTGAAGGCTAGGGGAGGGATCAGGGCCATTTGAGTCAAGAGGGTACAGGGCTTGCTCTACGAAACGAAGAGATTTCAGTCGCAGTTCTGTGGGCCTCCTTGCTGAGACACACTCTCCGTTCCTCCCTCTAGGCAGCCGGGAGGCAGCGTTTGTATATGCCATCTCGTCAGCAGGGGTAGTTCATGCTATCACCCGCGCCTGTAGCCAGGGGGAACTGAGTGTGTGCAGCTGTGACCCCTATACCCGTGGCCGACACCATGATCAACGTGGGGACTTTGACTGGGGTGGCTGCAGTGACAACATACACTACGGCGTTCGCTTTGCCAAGGCCTTCGTGGATGCCAAGGAGAAGAGGCTCAAGGATGCCCGGGCCCTCATGAACTTACATAACAACCGCTGTGGTCGCACGGTCAGTATTCACGTCAGCATGTGCCTTCCTCTTTGCTGGGGGCGACCCTATGTATGATCACGGGATAAATGCGAAGGAGGAAGTGCTGACGGCTCTGGGTCACTTCCAAAAGACCCGACCCCTTGGGACAGGAGCAGGAAACACAGGGAGCTTGCGAATGCCGCAGTGCAGCCAGGTACACAAGGTCTTCACATAGGAGGAAATCAGGGGGAGACGGAGAAAGGAAGGGAAGTTAACTCTTTAAGAAGGAAAAAGCTGCCTCCATAACGATTGAGGAGGAGAAGGGCTTGTTCACTGGTCTCTGAGCACCTCCTCTGTGCCTGGTCCTTGCTGGAAAGTGACATGCCACAGAAGGAGAAGGCATGATACCCTGAACTCCAAAACACATGATGTGCCAGTGTCCTGTAATCATAAACAGAGTCCTGTGGCCCTAAAGTTCCAATGGCCTGTCATAAAAAGGAGAGCACTGCTGGTCCAGGAAGTCTTCCTGGAAGGAGAGGTTCTTGCATTTGATCAGGAAGAATGGGTGGGATGGATGGGGAAAGACTGACCAATGGCTGCACTAGCTAGCCGGAACCAGGTCCCGCAGCCTGCAGAGCCCTCATGTTTTCAGTCCTAGGGGTGATTAAGTGCCCTGACTGGCTGCCTCTCCTTTACCTACCTCCCACCTCCCAGGCTGTACGGCGGTTTCTGAAGCTGGAGTGTAAGTGCCATGGCGTGAGTGGCTCCTGTACTCTGCGCACCTGCTGGCGTGCGCTCTCAGACTTCCGCCGCACAGGTGATTACCTGCGGCGGCGCTATGATGGGGCTGTGCAGGTGACAGCAACCCAGGATGGCGCCAACTTCACAGCAGCCCGCCAAGGCTATCGCCGTGCCACCCGGACTGATCTTGTCTACTTTGACAACTCCCCAGACTACTGTGTCTTGGACAAGGCTGCAGGTGGGTAGAGAAAGCAGATGGGGAGGTGGGGGCATCGAGACCCAGTTCTTAGTGCAAGCACCCCTGGGTAGTCACGGTTTGTTCAGCCTCAGGAGTTAGGGAGGGGAGCTGAGGGAGGAATTAGTCTCCTCCTGATATGAAAAACCTCATAATGAGATTGATGATTTATGCCTCGGTCCGCCAGGCCCAGTGCTGCCCCAGCAGAGAGGAGAGGCCGCTCAGCTCCTTCAGGCCTGAGGTCTGTTTGGTATACAGATGTGATAGATACTACTCAGTGAATGTTAAATAAGTCACCTGTTCTCAGTATCTCAGTACCAAGCAATGCATGGACCACACCGAAGCATAAGATGCAGCCCCAAGTCATTGGCTCTTTACAATCTAGCTAAGAAATGAGATATAACAGGTAGACAGATGCAACTGCAAAAGAGAGACAACTGGAGAAAGCAAGAGGAGCTGAGCTGCAAATGTGGAATGTAAGCTGTTTCTTGAGGTGTGGGGATTATCTGGGTGCTAGAGGGGACAGGTGACATCGTCTACACAGAGCAGAATGGTAGGTGGTGCACGATCTGTTCCAGGAACAGAGAGCAGATTAATATCCCAAGTGGAGAGTTGGGGTGAAGGAGGTTAAAGGTAGAAGGACAGTTGGGATCAGACCATCAGTGGCCTTGAAAGGCTTATCCCATGACTGCCACTGAACCGTCTAAAGGGGGGCTAGGAAGGCAAGGAAAGCGGAGGTTCCTGCCAGGCAAACCACTAGCAGGGAGCAGCAAACATCTGTGCCAGATATTGTGGAGGGATTGTTGGGGTGCTGGAAAGTGAAATGATGTTACCCCAAAAGAATGGAAGTCACCATCTGGGCTCAGGTTTCGGGTTCAGATAGGTTAATCTAGGAACAATGCGCAATGCCACAGAACTGCTCTTCCCTGGGAACTGCCTTGGACTCCCAGGCTCTTCCCTGCAGACCCAACCATCAGACTCGGCTGAGGTGGGGTGGACTCAGAAGCCTCGGCTGTCTTTGGTACTGCTTTTCACCCATAACTGTCCTTACTGAGAGTCAAGTGGCTCAGAGCAAAACTGGCATAGACATAGAGCGGGGCTGGGTATATTTCCTGCCCACGTAGTAACTGAGAGGACTACTTCCCAATGCTGGAAATCATTCCAAAACCTCTGAGGTGTAAGCCTATGCATACACCTAAAATACACATTTGGGGAAGAATCTTTGGAGTTAGGATGAGTCATATGTATGTTGCTTTTTCTCAGAGGCATAAAATTAAGGCTCATAAAACCCAAAGTGGGTTCTGGAATTCAAAGGGTCCAAGTCATCCCAGAGGGTAGAATTCCCTCCAGGGCAGTGCTGTGCAACTGAACTTCTGTGACGATGGAAATGTTCTAGGGCTAATACACTAGCCAGTTAGCTACATGTGATGACTATTTTTTTAAAATATATTTTTATTGATTTCAGAGAGGAAGGGAGAAGGAAAAAGAGAGAGAGAAACATCAATGATGAGAGAATCATTGATCGGCTGCCTCCTGCATGCCCTACACCGGGGATTGAGTCCACAACCCAAGCATATGCCCTGACCAGGGATTGAACCGTGACCTCCTGGTTCATAGGTTGACACTCAACCACTGAGCCACACCAACTGGGCCATGTGATGACTATTTTGAAATACAGCTAGTGTGCCCGAGGAACTAAGTTTTAAAATTTATTTAATTTTAATTCTTTTAACTCTAAATGAGCACATTTGGCTAGTGGCTACTACACCAGATAACTCAGCTCCAGAGGGTAGGGGAGACTTCTGATGCCCAGGAAGGACTTAAGACCCAGCCCTTGCAGTTATGAGAGTAACATGCATAGGAGACCTAGCCAGCCCATGCCCCAAGCAGTGGTCTCTTGACATTTGGATTATATATTCCTAGCGTATAAAAAAATTTGAGCATACACCTCCAATATATGGATAGTTACTTATAAACTACATATATAAACTATAGTATACTAATATACATGTTATACAAATATAATATGTATATTATAAACAATACAGAATCGATATTTTAAATTGATGAGGTAAAAAACAAAGATAGAGGTTCTTGTATTTTCTTCTCATATCCCAGTGGAATGTCAGACTGCTGCTATAGAAATCAGTTAATTGATTCCCCTTGTTGAACCCCCAGGCTAGTCAGTTTCCCATCTCTGGGAAAGGGCTAGAGGAGATACGCCTAGGGTCCATCCCATCCAGAATTCTTTGGCTTTATGGTCTGTTGGCAGGGTCTCCTGTGCTAATATCAGTGAGATTGAGGTCCTGAGCATCATCTGTGCAGAGGGAAAGCATCTCCCCTACCCTTCGAGAGTCCCCCCTGTAGGGTCTTTAGGAATTCCTTAGGGGTGTGCTTCCAGCCAGTCATGCCAATCAGTTCACCTCCTCCATTGAACAGAGATTGTAGATAAAACACAACAATCCACTGAGTTAGATGCTATTATTATGCCTATTGTCCAGAAAAACAAAGCCCAGAGAGATTAACTAACTTGTAAATCACATAGCTAAAAAGTGGCTGAATGGGATTTAAACCTATACACTCTGATACCAGGCCCAGCTTTTAATGGCCATACTATACTACTTCCCTGTATAGTACAACTTAATAAAATATAAACTAAGGACCAAAATACTAACAAATAGTAGCTGGATCAGAGTTGTGGCAAGACTTCTTGGAAAAGATAAATTATAGGCTGTTATTTCTTTTAACTCCTTATTATGGGAAAATTCAAACATAAAAGAGAGGGCCTTCAGCCAGCTTTAACAATGATGAGCATTTTAAGGCTAGGCCTTGAAGGGGGTCTGGAGATGTGTGCTGGCAGGGAGGGCACGGCAGGTGAAGTCAGTGGTCTTGAGGTGGCCTTGCTGGTGGGAGGAAACGAGGCTGGTGTAGAGGGCCATGAGGAGATGATCATTTTGGCTAGTGGGTATATTTTCAGGAAAAGAGATTCTTTATGGTTTCCTCAGGAGGATGTGGGTAAGGGAACCCAGAGCAGCTGAAGTAAGAGGTACCTTGATTCATATTCTCTCTCTCTCTCTTTCTCTCTCCCCACCCCCCCCCGCCCCCACCCCAATCCAGGTTCTCTAGGCACTGCAGGCCGTGTCTGCAGCAAGACATCTAAAGGGACAGACGGCTGTGAAATCATGTGCTGTGGCCGAGGGTATGACACAACTCGAGTCACCCGTGTCACCCAGTGTGAGTGCAAATTCCACTGGTGCTGCGCCGTGCGGTGCAAGGAGTGCAGAAACACTGTGGACGTCCACACCTGCAAGGCCCCCAAGAAGGCAGAGTGGCTGGACCAGACCTGAACATGTCAATACCTCACTCATCCCTCCACTTCAAACCTCCTGACTCGAAAGCACAAGATCTTTGCATGCACACCTTCCACCACCCTCAACCCTGGGCTGCTACAGCTTCTATTTAAGGACTTGGAGAGTGATCCAGAGGGACTCTGGTGTCCTGGCTGGTTCCTTAGCCCTTGGAAGGAGTTGACAGGGGACGTAAGAAACTGAGCAGCTCCAACTCCCTGCTCTGGAGGCTAGAAGGGAGAGTGGAAGAGGTGTAGGTGTGATATGAGTTGCACTAAAGCATGTGGTCGAGGCTCGTGTCTTCTTTCCCCTGCACTGGCCTACGGACACTTCTGTGTGTACAAGAGGAAAGGTACCCGGAGAGCGCTTCCTTTCGCTCCTACCTGGCTGAGGGTAGATAGGACAGAGATGAAACCACTTATCTCTTCCCTAGGTCAGTTTGAGCAGACTGTCTGGTACCCTCCAAAAACCTCTTAGGCTACAACATTCTTTCATTATTGAGAGTTAGATGAGAGTTAGCCACAGTGGACAAGGTTCCATTCATATGCTCACGTGTTTCTAAACTGCTGTGTTTTGTAAGGGGAAATATTACATAACTATACAAACATCCATTCTCTTCCCATCTCTCTCTCCTTTCAGCCTACATCAGACAGCACTACTCCCTGGGCTCACTTGCTGCCTGTTTAGATGAGTGGCAGGCAGTGATAGCCGTGCCTAACAGATCATCAGAATACCCTGGAACATCCTGAGAAAGAGTGATTTAGTAAGCCTTGGGATTGTTTTTAAAATTCCCACGCATTATTCTTATGTCCAGCCACGTTGAAGAAACACCGAGAAAAAGGTATAGGACTTGTGGAGGCGGGAGAGGGCAGCAGTCCTGATCTCGAGGGTCCACAATAGGCCTCCGTGTATCGTAAGCAGATCGAGATCTCCAGCTTTGGCAATTTTTAGGAGAGGATCCTAGCCTTTGACGCTGGTAGTGGGATCCATGACTACGAGGGAAGGAGAGCTGGGGCTTGGAGCCAAAGTGCTGAGCATCTTAGAAAGCAGCCTTCCCCCACTGATTTTCTCCCCCCTCAGCAAGAACTCGTCTTTATGTAGCGACTCTCCACGTCCTGGCGATGATGACTGTTGTTCCTTCCATGTTTGGCTTCCGCAGGGGAGTTCCTTCTATGCTACTACCCGCTCCCTAAATCAGCTTGCGGTAGCTGAGTCTCCAGAGGCAAGCTAGAGGGTACGAAATGAAGTCTCCAAAACTGTGATGTCCTATTTTTATGTGATTTGAACAGTGGTTATCTCTTCCCACTGATATCTTAAAGGAGAATACTGTAGAAATTTGCAGTTATGACAGACATGGGTTGGAATCACAGCTGTTTTTGATATTTTAAGCAAGAGACTCAAATTCTCTGAGCCTCTACCTTCTCATCTGTAAAATGAGGGTATAAAACTATCTCAGATACTGAGCATAATTACAGCTCCAAACTCTAGACAACAGATACTCTCACCAAAGCCGCTATCTGGTCTCGCCCATCATGACTTACTTCAGAGCCTTCACCTAAGGACAGTCAAGTACTGACAGCAGGCTGTGGATTCAGGGGCCTACCCGAGGAATTCTCAGTGTAGCCTCCCCCTCTCCCAAGTTCCTCTCCAACATCCCTTGGGGTCCTCACATGTTTGTGGAACAGCTTCACTCTGCACAGGCAGCAGAAGGAGCCATAGCTCTGGGATAGGGGGGCAGATTTATTTGGATGATAGGACTAATATTTGTGTAACCTGTGGAGACCTGTGTGGGAGAGTTTGGGGTGGTTTTTCTTTTGGCAAGGGGGTTTGCTCCGATTTCACATCCATTAACACAAAACATGAGCTAGTCAGGGCCCTTGTGGTCTGCGGTGAGGGGATGCCTGTGGAGAAATGGGACTGAGTGAGTCAGGCCAGGGGAATGTCTTCCTTGAAGAGTGGAGGCAACTGGATAACTGATGAGCCAATGGTGGGATGAGGGAGGGGGCACGGGAGGGAAGAGAAGAGCTTCTGACATCTTGAGCTGGGATTAAGAGGAGGAAAGCCTCAGTGTAGTGAGAAGGTAAGAGGGTTACAGCCAGTCTGAACTCAATAATAGAGTTGAATGAATTTCTAAAAGGGTGCTGTCTTGTATGCTGGGCTGCTGGAAAGAGCCTCCGGGCCCTGTTAACCCCTGCTCTCTCAGAATATCCAGGTGATCACGTAAGTGATAGCATGGGCCTTCCATGGGACATCAACCTGAGTTAAATCAACTTGTCTCTATTATCTATGTTTTCCGTTCTTAGCCCAGGGAGGGAATGGGCCTCTTCTGACATTTAACACTGCTCTATGCTTTTCTCTGGCATCCAAATTCTGATTCATAAAGACCCACATTCTGCATTTTCTTATAATGGTTAGGCGAAGAGTGAGCTGTCCAGAGAGTGAGAGGTTTGAAAAGTGAGGCGGGTAGGGAGAGAAAAGAGGTCCACGTGAGCCCCACCACAGAGGTTATGTGGCTCCAAGAAGGAATGATGGCCAAGCCATTAATTATGCCTCTTATTCCTTAGCTTGCCTGTGCATTCCGATTGGCTTTAGACAACTGGCGTCTATTCTGTGCTATACAAACAGAAACTAATTTATTTGGAACAAGCAGCAAAATGAGAACTTTATTTGGTGTAGTCGGGGCTCCATGTCATTCTGCCACTACTTACTCCCTCGCTGCCTCCAATCTCCCCTCTCGCAGCCCTCCTATCCAACAGCGGTCTGTCCCTCAGACCAGCAGTCTCACAGCCCCTCTCCACTCTTTCCTATTGGTCCTCATTTCTTTTCACTTTTAATAGTTAGGTAAAAGGCGGGCAGAAAGTGCTATTTGGACACAAAGCTAACTTAAAAGAGGTTATCTCTATCCTTTAAGGAGCTTAGAATCTTTCAGGGAAGGCATGTGACTGCAGTGCCCCTGCTGCATGCCTGTAGCCAGTTTCTCTATGGAACAGTAAGGATGCCAGCCTTCACCGTGCCTTGGAGATAAGAGCCAACCTGTATTATTGCCAACCCTGAATGACAGCTCTAATCCATACTCTTCCTCAGAGATGCTGAAAAAATTCAATCAGAGACTTTAGACTATTTAAAAGAATGAAGTACTGCCTGGCTGTGAGGGTCTGTTTGTGAACAATCCTGTAGGTCTGACTCATGACCGCTCACTGCCTCATTTCTCTTCCTCCCTGTAGCAGAGAGTAATTTCTTCTCCTTTCTCTCACCTCCCTCAGCAAGAACACCAACCGCTAAGTCCCTGCCAAATTCTCAGGCCCACTCCGGACATCGGCTTAATACGAGAGAGATTATTAGGATTTTCCCCCCTCTGATTTTCTGAGGTTTTACTTAAATGCCCTCAGTGGTCATAGGGAGAAGCCCAAGTGAGGACACCGGGGAGAGTATGTTTCTCATCCCTGAGAGGCTCCTGCAACCCAATTACAGCACCAGAGAACAATGTGATGCATTCCTGGGCAGGTCGGTGGGACCCTGGGCGCCTGGGCCTTGTGGAGAGAGGTGCCAGACACAGAGCTCTCCGTAAGCAATCCTGCAGAGCCGCCCCCTGGGTGCAGAGATGAAATACGGGAGAGCTTCACATTACACAGAGACCCCAGCTCACACCTGGTTATTGATGGCCTCGGTGGAGGCCTCTGCCCCCACCCTCCACTTAGGGGCTGCCTGCTACTACGGGGGCTGGGCATCTTTGAAGCAATGTTGGAAAACAAGAGATGCTTCCTTTTCACGCTTTGCCCTCCCAGTGTGCACACGACCAGGAGGATACGCATACATATGAGGTGCACATATATGGCCATACATATACAGATATGAACATACACATAGCTTCTCTCATTCTAGTCATCCTCCCCTTTCCCAGAAGCAAAAAATAAAAAAGCAACTAGATTTCAATCAAATTCTCCAAAACTCATACCAACAGCAGAGGTTCAGCTATAACCAAAGAATATTAAAAAGTTACATTATCAACATGCAGGCAGCTGTTTAGTTTGGGGACCAGTTGTCACCTGGGAATGGGAGGAGAAGGAGCCAGAAAGGGATGGACAATGGACAATTGGCACCCAAGCGAGGGGTCTGAGACGTCTCAGGGCTGATTCATGCTGGAAATAGTACAGTTCATGCTCTGTGTGCTGTGGATGGTGAGGCAGTCTCTGACTGCTCATGCCCTATTGTTCTTAACTCTTGTTAGGTTAGAAGCAGGAGAGCTTTGGGATCCAGAGATGATCTCCCCAAGAGAGGTATTGGAGAGGAGCAAGCAGTGGCTCTACTAGGCAAATATGTCACAGTTACTGCACTGAATGGAGCTTTCCCAGAAGATATGATTCTCTTTGGGTGGTTGTCAGGTTTCAGGCAATAGCCAGTGGGGTCTCAGTAATATCCTGTCCCTGCCTCCAAAGGGATAGAAAAGAGGGAGCGTTTATAAGCACATTTTCCCACTTCCCTTTCATGACTTAGAGGATCTCTAAGCATCTTTGTGGCTATTCCTCATTTACTTAAGATGTTTTAGTCATCCTGGATTTGAGAAAGCAAGGTAAGCATTCTCCCCTTGGCCCCCTAACTGAACTATCTTGGCTTCAAATTTGCCTTTGCTCACTTCCATTCTGCCTGAGTCTATGGATGGGGCAGCAGGCCACACAGTTCCCTTTCTTTGACCAAAAGGAACTGAAATCTGGTGACTTTATTTCAATACCACCAGCCCCTATAAGCAGGCCTGACCGAACAGAAAGGCTAAGCTGAGTGAAGAAAAAAAGAATACAGTTTAATCCACAACTGTTCTATTTGACATCTTTTTCAAGGTAGGGCTTCCCCAAGAATAAATGTGGTACTCGCCCTGGCCAGTGTGGTACAGTTGTTTGGGTATCGTCTGGTATACCGAAAGGTTGCTGCTTTGATTCCCAGTCAAGGCACATATCCAGGTTGCGGGCTCAATCCCTGGTGGGAGGCATGCAGGAGGCAACCAATGGCTGTTTCGTGTTCACATAGATGTTTTTCTCTCTCTCCCTCTCCTTTCCTCTCTCTAAGGTAATCAATAAAAAAAAATATTTTAAAATGTGATACTCATAAAAAACATTTTTATATACAAAATGCTTTAGCACATACAGAATTCTCACACCAACCTTGGGAGGTAGAAGTTACATTCACTGTACAGGGACCGTTTAGAGAGACTCGGTGATTTCTCCAAGGTCACGTGGATACTGAGTGGCTCAGCCAGAACTCAAACCTAGGGCTTTTGACTTCAGATCCTGTGTGCTCCTCAAAGACTGAGGATGCCTCGGGCTGGAGGCACCAGAGTCCCAGCCCCTCCAGAACAAATGGGTACAAAATATTCTAGGAGGGTACATCTGAGCAGAACTGACAAAAGGAACAGCCTAGGCCTTCTCTAACCTCATCAATGAATCCCCCTTTTGCCATTTCTGCCACATGATCACTAGACTAAGTGCTCCACATTTAATCGTCTCTGGCTCTTAGTTCTTTCAATTCTTTTTTACTTCTTCAGATTAACACTTAAAATTTTGTTTTAGTTTTATCTCGTTCTTTTAAAGTGATACTGAATGTAAAGAAAAGCCACGGGCTTTGGGCTCTTAAAGTATGTGTTAGAATTTCCTTTGAGACTTCACTCTTTTTTAAAATGCTGTCAACCGCTGGGCTAGGAAAGTAAAACAGGGAATGACAGTGCTAAAAAGCCATCCTATCCAGGGCTAGATGCCACTCATAAAGGTCCTAGGACAGTGATGGTGAACCTTTTGAGCTCGGCGTATCAGCATTTTGAAAAACCCTAACTTAACTCTGGTGCCGTGTCACATATAGAAATTTTTTGATATTTGCAACTATAGTAAAACAAAGACTTATATTTTTGATATTTATTTTATATATTTAAATGCCATTTAACAAAGAAAAATCAACCAAAAAAATGAGTTCGCGTGTCACCTCTGACACGTGTGTCATAGGTTCGCCATCACTGTCCTAGGACCTTTAGCCGAGACAGGTAATTTATCTACACCAAGGCAAGGAATATCTACCCGCAGAGAAACCCCTGAAGATGAGGCAGACAACTGATTTTCACTTGATCAAAAACTTTTGCAGCTAAACCCTCCCTCCCACCCTCATTTAAAATCTGGACTTCTGTTTAAGTCCAACACCATGACACAAAACAGCTCCAAGAGACGATGTGTACAAGGGGAACCCTTTCCTGTTCAACCCCAGAATGCATTTTGTTAGAGACAGCATAAGCCCTCACATACCCTACCTATCCCACTCCTGCACCCCAACTGTGAAGCAGGAGGGAAAGCTTCAGGAACACAGTGCTCATCAATCACAGACCTGGGATGCTACAGCTTCTTGCCCTGGCCCCCCCTGGAGCTAGAGGGAGACCGCATGAAAACAGTCTACCTATAGGCAGGATTTCTCCCAGAGCAAACCTGACTTTTTGGTACATCGATCTTGGCTCTCACTGCTCTCCCTGCTTTCCACCCCCCACTGCCTCCGCATGTGGGCTCAGAAGTCATCATCTAAAGAATTCCATTGCTCACCTCCTGCATAGCAGCACAGCCCCATGAGGCCACACACCAGATGGAGGGGATAAAAGTACGAGGTCATGGCTTCTAGCAAGAGGCTTTTTCTTAAACTAACCCTGACTCCTGGAAGAGAGGCAGAGCAGGAGAGTGTCGGGTGAGCTGCTGCCGACAGCAGCTTCATAGGTCGTGTGTAAAAAGGAAGGAAAGAGCTAACTTGTCTTTCAGTGGAAATTTCCCCACTCCCACCTCAGACCTACTCCTGGCTTCACATCTGCTTCCAGAAGGTGTCTGAGTAGAAGACAGAGAATGTCAAACCAAAGGGTTAAATCCTCCCCAACTGTAGGGACCTCTCCAGCAGGCTGCCACACACATGCTGAGGTGGAGGCCAAGCCTGATTCTCCAGGAATGTAGCTATGAGGGAAAGGGAAGGGGAAAGGGTACGGAAAGTGGACTAAAGCTCAGGGGAACCTGAAAAGGTTGTCAGTAGGACTTCAAAATGCTTGTGTATAATAAACAACGAAAATGGGATGGAGGAGGAGCATCAGTCCCAGAATCATCATGCTGCCAGGTGGCAGTGTATTGAAGCAATAATTACAAAGAAACAGTTTAAGTAACCGACTGAGAAGTCTCAGAATACAGGCATCAGGAGAATGATCCTAATCAGGCTTTCTACAAGAGATGGCTTCTGAGTTGGATTTTTAAAAGATACGGTATGGACAGGTTGAGGGCAGTCAGAGACACATTCTAAATAGAAGGAACTGGTTTATGCTGAAACTTAGAAGCAAGAATGTGCAAGCAATATATAAGGAATTTCAAGCAAGTACATATTATATACACTGGGGAATACAGAGAAATTAGAATGCTGAGATCAGGACTTAAATAATGTGAGGTGACTGCATGTGCCTAGACTGTCAATGGTTCAGTCCCCTACAGAGACACACAGCATCTTGATCTATGTCAGTAAACACCAGAGCACCTGTGGGAAAGCACAGATGAGTCCATTTGTTACACATACAGAGACTAAAGGAGAGCTACCCTGTAAAGCCCACAAAATGTGAAGTATCATTAACTACAGCCCACTAGCATTTGAGATTCTGGGCTAAATAGATATCAAATATCCTATCCAGAATTGTGATGCATTAATGTAGGTTTACAGGCCCAGAACCTGGCATAAATCAAGCCCAACTCTTAAGAAAATGAAATGTAAAAAAGGAATAATTTAATACAGAAAATACACGCTTCTTTCCCTTACTCCCAGCCTTACAACATGACAGGTCTCCTATGCCCTGGGCACACTGGACTTTCGTGGCTGACAAACTCATCTGACTTGAGGCCAGTGACCCTGAGGAGGGCTCTGAAAGAACTTCAGGGACTAAAAACCAGTTCCCTAATCAGAGGGAGACAGTTCTCATGCACTATACAGGCCACTAGAGCAGCAGCCAAAGACAAGGCAAATTCCAATTTCATGACTTTCTATTAGGTCCCTGGCTTCCTGCATTTGTTGAAGATAAAGCAGAGCTATTTATTAGGTGTCTGCCACACTTCCTAACTGAACTTCCCTAACCTCTGAGGACAAAAACCACAAGGGCAACCACTTCTTTCACAGCCCTTTTCTGGTGCCACTTTCAGAAGCAGAATATTGGGATGTATATTTTATTTTATATTTATAAATATTAAATAAGCCAAAAGGTGAGTAATAGCCTAAGTTTCTGCTTTACTAACTAGCACAATTTGGTACTGGAAGGGAGGCAGCCACTTAACAGCAATAGCATTTGTTGGTATCATCTTAGTTTTTTTCCTCCTTTCCTAGGCAGATTATAAAAGGTGATTTCTGAAACCCTTCACAATAGAAAAGCTCAAGGGTTTACATTCAACTGTGACACGACTGAATTCATTAAGAAGCATGTTTCAGGTTGCACTATAATTTCCCTATGTAACATAAACCTATGGAATCTGACATAAGCTGATTGCTCATGCTGGTTATTTTATTTACATTTCTGAATGGAAGGGATTTCAATACTCATAAAATATCTAACTGACTTATTATTTTTCATCTGTTCTCCCCGAGCAGCTATTATAAAATAGGCATAGAGACAGAAGGCTCAACTTGTATGACTGGTTAAGTAAGCAACCAGGGAAAAGTTATTGCTCAAAAGCAATTTTTCAAAAATTCAATAAGGAGCTTGGGGCCAAACAAGAGATATGGTTATTCTCAATGCCATCTGAAAGATAAACGTTAAATGACTATATTCGTGATCTCTGTCCAACCGAGACCTATGGGAGTAGGTGGTAGCTTCACAGGAACTCGGGCCCAGAGTTACTCAAGTCTTCCTCGAGACCTAGTACTAGAAGACATGGCCTGGTGTACATGGGACACAGGTGAAGGGAGAGTGGGATTCTCCTTACAACCCAGAAATATAAATGTGCTTTTATGACATTCCCCCTATGAAAAGGGAAAAATGTCCAGGATGCAGAATTGACCAGCAAAATTCAGCTTGGAAGAGAGGGACAGGAGCCTTATTTTAGTGTCTTAATCCAACAGCCTTTCCTTATTTCTTAAAATTAACATGATTTGTGCCTATTTTCAGAACCGGTGACTACTGGACGAATCTTTGACATTAGCAGTGGGCTCTGGGAAATTCTGAGTGGTTCTTTCCCATTCTCTCTCTTCAAGGCCACGTAATTGTAGTCTTAACTTGTGCTAGCCCATCCTGCTCACAACCTCGTCACACTGCTTCATTTTCTAAACCAGGATTGCCCTTGGCCCTCATTAACCTGTCATTATTAACAATGAGAAGATATAAAAGAGAAAGTTGAAGATGTATGAGTATGGAGGTTTTTGCCTTATGGTAGCTACTGTGTGAATCTGAGGCAAGACCTTTCTTATTTAAATTTTGAATTGTGGAGTGTTTAATTTTTGATAAATTCTAAAATTTAGATAAATATAATGAATACCACAGTTTACAAAAAACATTGTAAAGATGAAAGTCCTCTTAAAAATATATAAAAATAAAGAGACCTCTTTCTATCTCCTCTTATTTGACTGAAAGAATTCTAATTTGACTGAAATAAATTCTTCTAAAAGGAAAAGTCTTCATGAGTCTAAATTGACTTTTTGGGTCACTAAATCTTGTGTGAGGCACGTGGAAATAACTCATTGGTCACTTCTACTCAAATGAATAAATATGCAAAGGTGAACTAATCTATTGTTGTGGCAGCAGCCTCTGTCTTATACTGATACACCTCCTGCCTACCTCAGACCGCCTACCACTAGACTATGAGTTACTTGTGAACTAGGATTGTATTATGTATTTTGCAAAGGTGCCCAATAATGATCTGTTCATTGAATGAATAAATGAACAAACAAATTCATTAGTATTAACATCTAAAAATAATGAATTCAAATGTCAGAATAATCGTTACCATATTACAGGATGTTCTAAAACAACAGTTAACATATTTTTCAATGCTGAGGCTCTTGAAAAACTAAATTTTAAAAACAAATTAAAATAAGCTCTATTGGAGTCCTCCATTCAATAAGCCAATACTGAAAGAATTTTTTCAGGGTATCCAGGATGAACTGCATGTTCTAATGCAGTTTTTTTTTTAAAGGAGGTATTACAATAGCTAAAGTACACAAAGAGCAAATTAATAAGAGAAGTCTACAAAGTTATGGCTTAGTTGAATTAGAGTCCCTGGACTTCCCATAAGAGCTAAATCCCAAAAGGATCAGAGTCAAGTAAATAAAAAATCCAGCTGAATTTTATCAGAGGGCGAAGTTTCAATTCTGAGTACCCCAGCAACGCAGGAGGAATTATGTGTGAGATTAGTAAAGTGCCTTCATCCACACCCAGCCAGAGAACATTCTTCTATCTCACTGTGACTGCAGGGAAAACAGCAGTGTATTTGCCTGCCAAGAATAGCTGCAGCTATTCTCTAGATAGGAGCCTACCAACACGGAGAGATTAAAATTTAATTGTAAAGCTGCTGCTACCTGGGAGTAAAAGCTTGAACTTTGCCTTCAGAAATAAACTGGGACTCCAGCATAATGAGTAGATGAAAACAATAGCTGGAGTGTCACTAATAAAGAGTGTGAGAATATGCTCCCTTCCTAAATTCTTCCCCAAACGCCTCCTTCTCTGTGTATCATATGGTAATGTGCAAGAGTGCTCAATGGGAACACAGCCCTTTGCTACACTTTGAACAGTACATATACATTTTGTTTCCAGAATGCTTGAAATTATAGGATGAGGTCAGAGGGTGGTTATGTGGTCTGAATTTCCCTATCAGTTCTCTTAATTTTGTTGAGCATCATCTGAAGCCCAAATAATTTATTTTCTTGAAGTCGGCTGTCAAGATGGACCTAAGGCAATCTTAATGTTATTACAGAACTAAGAAAGGTAATTTAATTTCCCCTCAAATTCAGATAGAATGCCATTAACACCCAATCTTTTATTTAGGCCTTGTCAGCATTAAGGAACACACCCAAGTTTACCACCTATTGGTATAACTACTAGCTACTGAAAATTCCCAATTTAGCAAAAAAAGCCCAAGTTATGATATTTATCTCTTTTTTTAAAATATATTTTATTGATTTTTTACAGAGAAGAAGGGAGAGGGATAGAGAGCCAGAAACATCGACGAGAGAGATCGATCAGCTGCCTCCTGCACGCCCCCCAGTGGGGACGCGCCCGCAACCAAGGCACATGCCCCTGGCCGGAATCGAACCTGGGACCCCTGAGTCCGCAGGCCGACGCTCTACAAGTTATGATATTTTAAACCAAAAGGTTTATTCTGCTCAGTTAACATCCCCCATGATCCTTCCCAAACTAACCCTTTGATTTTGAAAGAAGAGTGATATATATTTCTACTTTATATTAAAACTTTTTTGACCATTTCAGAGAGTTAATCAAATTCTCTCTGAATCATTCAAACCGATGCCTAGTGCTGCTTTAGCATTACTGTACATTTTTGACAGGAGGGTGGCATTCTCGGTGTATGTGACGTAAATGACCAAATAGTTCTTTAAGTGGCTTGCTAGCAAGAACAAGAATGAAATGAGAAGGAATCAGTTTGAAAGACAGAAAAGCAAATGTGCATTCTTTAAAGCATCCGAGTTCATCAAATGAGCTTATACTATGAAGAGTTCTGTAGGCAGCTTATTTGTCTACTTATGTCTCTGCCTTTGCAGTGAGCATTTTTGCACCCTGAGTGCCTTTCTACTTTCTGACAACCCAGTTCAGCCTCTTCATTTAAAACTCTTCTCCACATTAATCTCCAATAGGAAGACTTACCTCTCTAGCAAAACCATTTTGCTATCCCCACTCCACCATTCTGTATCCCCATTACTGTATTTGGTTTAAAAGTTATTCTTTTTTACTTGTTAAGTTGTGAAGTGACATATTATTGAAACAAAGCATATATACCATGACTAAAGGGCTATCTATTGTGTAATTTCAAGCAAATCGCTTAACTTTAATGACTCAGACTTCCCTATAACATTGGAAGATCACAATGTGTCCTCCAATGGCTCAGGTAAGAATAAATGAGAATGTAAGTATACCTCTTTAAGAAAAAGATAATAGCTAACTGAAGTCCAAATTATTCTTGGTTTGGAATTGAAATACATTAAGTAGTCATACTAATGTAGTTCTTTTGAGCATTAGAAATTTGATTGGTTGGGGAAGGAACTAAATTCCATTCAAGGAAAAAGTTAAAAACTGTCCTTCAAGGTTATTTTTTTCTGTATCCCATTATTTTCTCCATTTAGAGGACTATGCCGAGTCTCCAAAAAACAAAGATGTTTTCTAAAACAAAAATCAGTAGGTTTCCTGTGATTCTAATATCACTAGTGTCATGGACTTGGAATGAGTGATTTACATCAGAATCTAAGCACAGCTCTTCTAAAAATGGCTATGCAGTCCATTTGCCCACCTGCTAATGATTAAGCAATAAATGTATTAGTAGCAGTTACTACAGGATGTCCTACACTTTGGCACTGAGACTTTTACTTCCAGGGGAAAAGATAATTAAATATACTGCCAAATAAATTCAGGGAAAGCTTTTGTGAACATCATACTTAACAGACACATGTTAACAAGGTAAGAGGGTGCTTTCCACAAACTTCAAACCTCAATTAAACCCTGGGGAAGGGATATAGACTTGCATTGAAAAGTTCATTGTCCTATCTTTTATTCTTTTTTTTTTCCTTTGAAAAGAAGAGTTCATATTTAGAAAATTTGGATGATGAAGAACATGAGTGATTTCACTAATTTCTCACTCTGGTTCTTTTTGAAGAACAATGAGAAGGAAGCATGAGAAATAATTCCCTTAGAGAAAATAGAGAACATTTTTTCTCTTGCTACAGATATGTCAGTTAATAAATAAAATCAAAAGTGGAATATGCCAGACTGCCCAAATAAAGACTTCAGTGGCACTAACAATAGAATAAAAATTAAGATTCTGACCTGTCACACAGTAGATTCATTTTATTATCATATTGTCTTTGGGAAATGCCTCAGATATATTGCTGTGGAAACAGCATGGCTATAGAACAATATTTTACAGGACTATAGGCTTGGTAACAATTCAAAATATTTAAAAAACTGTATCAGTTCTTATGACTTAAAAAAATTTCATAGCTTTGAAAAATAATCAATTTTCAAACAAAGTGAAGAAACTTATCTTCACATATTGTCAGTTTAATTTCTGCATGTGGCCCTATGTATTTAATAAAGAAAAATACAACTATCATGTTTTTAATATTAATAAATGAAGGCAGATGGAGAATATAAAATTTTTTTTTATATTTCATGTCACTTCTTATGACAATGGAAAATTAAGAACCTTTAAAAATAGTATTTTTTTTCTACTAGTATATATCAACATATAGTTATAATTTTCTATCAACTTCCCTAGTTATGAGGACAATCTTTGTCCTGGAAAAATGATAAGAATAGTGAACAAACCTCAAACATTTTGATCACTATGCAGTAAAAGATATTTTGGCATTTATAACTGCTTATTATCTTTTAAAATGTAATTTGGGGAGAAAAATGTTAATTATTTTTGGGCAGGGGCTGAAGAAATCCCAGTGAGACATTCTGTAGAGAGGTCTTTCGTTAGTGTAACATCTGACCTTCTATATCTTTGGAAATCATGCAACTTGGCTAATGTAGTCCTTAAAGAATTAATCAAGTAGATTGTTAGGCCCGAGTTACAGTGGAGCCAGCCAATTATGAGTTGCTCAGAAATTCATCACTGGCATGTCCAACCACATTTTCCCACATAAAGATTAGTAGAAATATGTGAAGACAGGGTCCATTCCCACCCCAGCACAGTGTTCAGTGAAACAAATTTCAACAATGTTTTCCCTTAGCAGAAACAAACAATTTATTTGGGAATTTTCTTGATTCCTGTCTTTACTCATAACACCGTTTATGTTTTGTTTTGTTTTTGCCAACATTGCAAAGGCTGCCCTATTTAGTTAAAACTAAACCAGGGATTTTTATATGCAAACACACTTCTGAATTAAGAGCACCAAAGTCACATGCCACAAGCCTGAATTCATCACTGTTACTGAAATCCCCAAAGACCAACACTATCTTTTCACTGCTGTGATAACGCCCTCCCAAGGCTTACTGAGAAGAAAGCTTGGATGCAATAGAGAAATGAAAGGAGCCAGAGAAGGTGAAGATTGGTTCTCTAAGGAGAGGACAGTGCTGCTCTTGCACAAAGAAGCTCCTTTCAGATAAGCAGAATCAGATTCCAGTCCACTTGTTTGCTGGCTACCCTTACTTTGAACTCTCATATTTAACCCAGCAGGCTTCAAAGCAGGTGAGAAAGTGACCTACCACTTAAAAGCAATTTTTCCTTTTTCAGGAATTCTGGCCTTGGAGAATATCAGCTCTAATATCAGCACATTCCACATCTCCAGGGATTTATGCAATTTTTTCATTGCTGTATGTCTAATGTCAAGTTTTATCTCAGCCAGGAAAAATAAATCAGAAAAAAAAGTCCTAACTCACAGAAAATGAGGTCTTATTCCACATTATTTTATTCTACCATACAAAGGAGAAAGGGAACTAAATTCACGAACCATGCCATTGGTTCCCTTCCATTTATCAAAATCTGATGTGCCGTGTGGATTATTAAAAATCATTGTTCCCTAGTGTCTTGCTTTGAGAAAAAGCAATCTTTGTTAACAAATACATTTTAACAAATTCAAACTGAATTTACTCTAGCATGTACGCTAATATAAAAAGATATTAGAAGAGGAAGAGACAATGGTGACAACTAAGGAAATTTACTTAAATTGCTTTGCCTTACTAAACAGAAAAGCAGTATGTTTCATAGAAAAGTGTTCATTCATTTCTACTATATCTGACTTAATTGAAAATCCTAACAAAGGCAGTTTGAAAACTTACCAATAGGTTCTATTCTATGAGACGTTTGCCATGGCTAGAAGTTGAAACATTTTTCCACTTTCTGTGGTCCACATATATACTTAAAAGGTACCAGAAGTATAGCACTAACAATATTGTTTACAGATTTACACTGTAGGAAATGCATTTTGAGTTTACTATTAGTACATAGCTCTCCCAAAGAGGTAGGGTAGGGTCTCCTGCTATAGCTGCGCTTTGGTAATGATGATGACAATGACAGTGGCGACAACAGCTAACACCTAGTTTTTACTATGGGCAGACACGGTTCTAAACACTTGACATATTTTAAACACATTTAACCCTCACACACAGAAAAGACCCTGTGAGGTAGTACTATTCTCACTTGACAGTGAGGGGGAGAAAAAGTTAAGTAAAGTACTCAACGTTGCATAGCCAATAAGTGTCAGGGTTAGAATCAAAGAAAAGCAGTCTGGTTCCAGAGCCTCTGCTCATAACCACTCAGGAATCCTGCCCCTTCTCTACCTTGAAAAGGTGATACTAACCAGGTGTTCTAAAATCCTCTTTTGGGGGGTAAAGTCAAGCAGGGCTTCTCGTTTTAATATGCATATAGGATGGCCTGGGAACCTTGTTAAAATGCTGATTCAGGCAGTCTGGAGTGGTGCTTGAGATTCTGCAATTCTAACAAGCTCCTGGGTCATCAATGGTGATGATCCCAGTGCATAGAACAAACTTTATTAAGTGGTGAAGATGTAGGATGTGAGCCTCTTGTTCTCTTTCTGGCTGGCTGGCTATTTAGTCATTTATAGGTTATGTCTATACGCTGGAGACTTTCCATACCGCAATCATTTTCCATCCATTCTTAAATGGAACCTGCCCTTAAAACTGCTGCATACTGAATATTGGTTTGCAGGTAATTTCAGTAAATACTTAGCTTTTAGGAACTTAAAACATATATATGAAAACCACAGGGATTGGTTGTAAAAGTCTGCTGTTGGGCACATTTTTAACACTATATATCACCAACTATACAAATACCAGAAGACAGAAAATAAATGCCTATTCGTTGTTCATCAACCAGAATCACTGTGAATTAATATCTTTTGGCCTAAAAAAGGAGCTTCCACTTTAAAATCATAATAATTCATTCTCAGACTCTGCTAGAAGAGTGCTAAGGAGCTTGTACTATGCAATCTTCAAGGCTCTTCTGGTATATCCGTGATCTCAATAAAGGCAGACACTACCTACTAATACCAATGGACAGAGCTGATGATGAGTACAATCCACATTAATTTTAGCCAGTGCCTCATGGAAGTACACCACTAACATCTGCCACATCTCTACTCCAGACTGTACATCTCCCTCCTCGCTCTAGTTCACCTCCTTCCCACTGCCCCGAGACAAACCCAGTATTGAAGTAGCTCTCCCATTGCTTGCCTATGGTCTCAAATGCGAGCTGCATATTTTTTCCAGTTGCTAAATGGATGGGATTCCCTTTCTAGGCCATTTTTTCCATGCCAGATTACACAGTAAGGTCATTTCAGTTTGAGATGCACTCACTCAATCAGCACCACTGCATACAACAGAGTTATGGTATAATCACTAAGCTTCCTCTTTACACCAAAAGAAAAGAGGATAGTCAGCTTCCAACCCAAATATCTATAATCCCTGAACAACAGAGAAAGTCATTCTTCTTTAAGTTTGACCCAAAATCAAGTGTGGTCTCAGACTCCTAGGCCTACAGCCAGTGGCAACTTAACACATTATACAGTTGACCTTCAGGGAAAAAGGGAAACCAGTGCTCTTACTACTGGTGCCAGAAGAAAACCAACTAATCTTTAAGGCACAGAACAAACTATTCTTAAGGCAGGAAAAGAAATTGTGAGAAAACAGGGAGTTCGAATGGAGGTATTTAGAGAAAAATACTGAAATCACATTACCAAGTAAGGGCTAGTGTTTCTATGGTTCTCAGTGCTCTTCTATTTGGGAATAAATGAATCGTCATTTTCTTTTTAGGTTTGAACTCTTATTACCTGGTAAAAGTGCAAAGATGTACAAGAAAGACACATTTTTTTTAAAAGGCTGAGAGACTTAACAAGAATTCTCTTTGGTAATTTTACTTTGAGCCAGTGATAGTAATTTATAAGTTTATGTAGAAGAGTAAATAACCATGGGAGACCCTCTGTAGAATCAGTCCTCAAGTACTTCCTGGACCTGCATAAGGAAATGGGGAAGTAGTTCAAAACCAAAGGGTAAAAATAAAAATAAAGGTCTACACATGGTTCTACACTCCAGGGCAGGGAAGGTCAATAAGAACAAGCAGATACTATAACAGGGAGAACCTCTGAGTAAAGAGGCACATCTGTGCCCAGTGTGAATGTCCTAACTGTCCCATATTACTTACTTATTCTCCATCTTAGTCGCACTCTTGAATTGAAAGTTCAGCAAATACTTAGAACTAATAATTTCATTTAAATGGAAAAATCAAATGGCTTGTTTATAAAATAGGATTTTTTTTTAAAATGCCAAGAAAATACATTTAAAAGAACTGGATTATTCTTTAGCTAGTAACAAGTGCTATGTTTACTACCAAATGTGATCTACAAAGACCAATTTTATAATGTTATGCCATTGTTTTCTTCAAACTTTTAAGCAACAAAAATATAGCTCAAATCACCGAAAACTTGTGTTTGACATATTTATGGCAGCAAGTTTACAAATCAATTCCTGTAATTTACTATAACAAGTATCATCCACCATACAACTGGTTTAGCACAAACACATTAGAGATGGGTTTTTGTGTGTTTTACAAATGCTCTACACAAGTCCTTGAGATCATACTTACAGCTTTAGCAAAAACACCCATGATTTCAGGAAACTGGTGTGTGAGAAGAGCTATCATTGCTGTAGAAGAACACAGTCCTGCTGTGAAATAGATGAAAAAAGGAAGCTCCTTCTTTGGGTAAACAGATACTTGATGAAAGGCTGCAAGGGAGAAAAGGTAGAAGTAGATTTTAGTTAAGACTAGAGTGTAAGCCAGTTTTAATATTTTCAAGCAAAATCTATTTTCTAAAACTAAAAAGAAAATTAATTAAAAAACAAAAAAGAACAAGAAGTCTCTGGCTAAGCAAGGTAGAAAAAAGTTATCCATTATTTATTCCAGTATCCACAGGGTATCCCCATAGCCAGAGGACTGTGCTGGCCACTGGGAATAGGATGGCATCGTGGGAAAGAACACTAATTGTAAAGTCATGCTGAGGTGGTTCTGAAAAAGAGCTTTGTCACTTATTAGCTGTGTGATCTTGAATAAGTTGCTAAACCCTCTATTAGTTGCTAAGGAGTTGTTATGATGAACATTGTAAGCCCTTAATAAGTTATTATAATTCTTGCTCTTTGGGAACTCAGAGGGGAGTATAGAGATCAAGAGACAGACATGTGGTTGGAGATTTTCCAAAACCATCAGTTATTTATTTCACCCAGTTATTCTATACTAGAGGCCCGGTGCATGAATTCATGCACGGGTGGGGTCCCTCTGCCTGGCTGGCGTCTGGCCGGTGGCCGGGGAGGGCTCCAGGGCATGTCTAGCCCTATCTCGCTCAGTCCCCATTGGCTGGACCCCAGCAGCAAGCTAACCTGCTGGTCGGAGCATCTGCCCCCTGGTGGTCAGTGCATGTCATAGTTACCGGTCGGTCAACCACTTGGTTGGACACTTAGCATATTAGGCTTTTATATATATAGATGTGGCATCTTATTGAGCAGTATAAAAATTGAACTAGAATACCAAAGCCCAAGCCCACCCCTAACTGTCTCCCTCTCTGTGTCTTATTTTACCACATACAAACATTTACTCAGGTATTACTTTTCTAATATTGGGTATTTCATTACCCATAGTATTCAGTACTTATATTTTATTTAAATTTGAAATACTTGTATA
>NW_005871149.1:1700495-1739567 GCF_000147115.1 Myotis lucifugus | reverse complement strand
CAAGCAGGGTCGATGGGGAGGTGGGGCGCTGCCTTCTGTCACGCACAGAGCAAGGCCAATCAGGGGTTAGGGCGCTGCCCCTGTCACTCACAGAGCAGGGCCGATCAGGGGGTTGGGGCGCTGCCCCCTGTCACTCACAGAGCAGGGCCCATCAGGGGGTTGGGGCTCCGTACCCGTCACACACAGAGCAGGGTCGATCAGGGGGTTGGGGAGCTCCCCCCTGTCACACACAGAGCAGGGCCGATCAGGGGGTTGAGGAGCTCCCCCCTGTCACTCACAGAGTAGGGCCGATAGGGGGGTTGGGGCGCCACCCTCTATCACCCACAGAGCAGGGCCGATCAGGGGGTTGGGGCGCCACCACTGTCACACTCGGGGCAGGGCTAATGGAGAGGTTATGGCTCTACCCTGTCACACACAGAGCAGGGCCCATGGGGGGCGGGCGTTGGGGCACCACACCCTGTCACACACAGAGCAGGGCTGATCAGGGGGTTGGTGCGCTGCACCCTGTCAAACACAGAGCTGCAGGGAAACCAGGGGATTGGGGAGCTCCCCCCTATCAGGCACAGAGCAGGGCTGATCAGGGGGTTGGGGCGCCTTCCCCTGTCATGAACAGAGCAGGGTGGATAGGGAGGTTGTGGCCCCGCCCCCTGTCACACACATAGCCCCAGGGCGATCAGGGGGTTTGGGCGCTGCCCCCTGTCACGCTGATCCCGGTGCTGGGAGCCTCGCTGCTCCGCTGATCCTGGTGCCGGGAGGCATATTACCCTTTTACTATATAGGATAGAGGCCTGGTGCACGGGTGGGGGCCGGCTGGTTTGCCTTGAAGGGTGTCCTGGATCAGGGTTGGGGTCCCCACTGGGGTGCCTGGCCAGTCTGGGTGAGGGGCTGAGGGCTGTTTTCCGGAAGTGAGTGACTGAAGCTTCCAACCGCTCCTTGTTTTCTTTTTTTCTTTTTTTTTTTAATTCTGGGCCAGCTTTAGCTCTGAGGCCTCGCTGCCGAAAACATAGATACAAAGTTTCGGTCCGCTGGCTTTCAGTCTGGCTGGTTTCTGGTGTTTTGTTTAGCTTCTTATTTGCAACATAGTACATAGTTGCTTAGAGTTGCATCTGAGAGGCCAGCAAGTGAGGCGGGGAACGTTGGAGTCCGCAGCAAGCAAGCCTCATGCTCACTTCAGTGCCTGGCTGCCGGCCACCATCTTGGCTGACAGTTAATTTGCATATACTCACTGATTAGCCAATGAAAAGGGTAGCGGTCGTACGCTAATTACCATGTTTCTCTTTTATTAGTGTAGATGTGGCATCTTATTGAGCAGTATAAAAATTGAACTAGAATACCAAAGCCCAAGGATTCTGGACATAAGTGAAATCCTGTGTCTTATTTTACCACATACAAACATTTACTCAGGTATTACTTTTCTAATAATTGGGTATTTCATTACCAATAGTATTCAAGTACTTATATTTTATTTAAAATTTGAAAATACTTGTATAACAATGCTAAGATGAGCCTATGACAATGCTTGGCACACAGTAGGTGCTAAATAAATGTCTGTTGAACTAAAAGCTATTCTGCGACTTCATTAGTCCAGGAAGTTGACTGCTCAGAGCTGGACACAAACCCGAGGAATTCCTAATGTAATATCCTACATAAGTAAGGGATGACTAATTCAGTGCTGAATCAAGGTCAGCTATAAATTTCACTTTTTTAAACATAATGATTCACAGAGCATATTACACCTAAGTTTCCTTCAGTAGACATGATATTTTTAGGTCCTATACTATATTCAGAAAGTATAGACCCAAAACCAAACTCATTAAAAAATCCAAAAAATGTGCAGGGCCTTGAGTCATGTTTAAAGTGAAAGCACAACAAATCTGACTTTTAAAAAAAATTATAAACATTAGAAGCTGTGGACAACACTATGCTTTCAGCACCCAAAAAATAGCATTCCCTTATGCCCCATCCCTCAGCCATGAGAGGCCAACCTCTTCTAGCAAACCACGAGAACCAAACCATGGTATTCTCAAAGATGGGAAAAAATACTTACCAACTGGTAAGTACACCAATGGCTACTATAATTGCTATCATTTGAGATACAGCAAAATTAATATTAATTAAACTGTACAGCATTTTATGGTTTACAACCTGCCTTTTCATTTATATTACTTTTATATCTTTTAACGTAAAAGTAATATAAATTACTAAGAAACAGACATTATTCCCACTTTATAAGTTAGGAAACTGTATAGCTTTATTAAGATAACTTCCTAAAATATGAAATTTTTATACTGTAGAAGAGACCTAATTATTTATTTTTTGATTGCTTTCTATAGATTCATTTCAGTCAATGTTTAGCTAATACATCAATATAATGGATGACTAGTACAGAAATACTCCCTTGGAAGTAAGTTCAAATTTCATCACTGGCTTGTAGAGAAAAATTTATCAGGAGGCATAAAAGACAACCAAAGAGCTATGTGAACTAAGGGAATAGTTCAAGTCTGAACTTATGAGGCTCATAGCAAATTCCAGAATGCTGTAAGTCATATCAAGGTTGAAGGAGAATTGAAAACAAAAAATATTAAGTACTCCTGAGTATTAGAACTCTACATTATTAAAAATGTGTTCATTCTACCACAGTCAGAGACAGAAAAAAATACTCTAAGAACACACAATATAATATATCCCTGGAATTTGCATATGAGTCGCACCCTAGAAATAATGAAGTGCTGCCAAGAAGCGAACTGACTGTTCTTATAGCCTATGGCTCTGACAATACATGATAATAACCCTGGTTTTAGTCATATAATTACTATGTAAAGTTGGCCTTATATCAGGCAACCTTTGTGATGATTTGGGGGATATTATTTTAGGCTAAATGTATTAGCTTAATATAATACACTCTTAAATACTGATGCTCCATAATTAAAAATATGTTTCTTTGCCTTAAATATCTTTGTTCCTGTTAAAATGGAAAAACAGTAATAATTACTACCACCACCATCCTAGAAAAGAAAATTTCTCACCCATGACCTGCTAATTGCTAAAGTCAATGGATTCTTCTCAGTAATTACGTACCTTACTTAATCTCTCAGATACTCCTCCTCACTTGGAAATATTTTCCTCCTTTTAGTTTCTAGGATATCTGCTTCTGGCTCTTGTCCTGTCTCTCTGACCACTCCTTCACACTGAGCCTTCCAGACTCCTTATCAGTCACTCATTCCTGAGACATTTTTGTGCCCTCACGGTTCCACCCTTAGTTTACTTCTCACTCTATAGTTTCCCTTAGTGATCTCGTTTATGCCTAGAAAATTATGACTGTGTAATAAAATATTTCATTTTAAATGAACATGTATATGTGTCTATATAGGTGAGATGTAATACGTGCAACATACTCAAAGTCTGAACTCATTTACTCCCCGACTCTTATTCCCAAACCTGCTCCTCCTGCTATATGATGGATTTACCATTCAAGTCTCAAGTCACCCGAGTCAGATTTAGGAATCATCCCTGACCTTGGAGATCTAGGCATCCCCCATTCCAGCTTCCTAATAATCTATTCCATACATACAGCACTCAACTCATTGTTTATCAGTCTTTCTGTTAACCTGTGAGCATCTTAGGTGTTCAGAGCAGGCTAAGGAAGAAAAGGTACTAATAGTTAACATTTCCATTGAGTACTTATAATGATCTTGTCATGTTTATAAGAATAAATTAATAAACATGACTAATTCAAGTAATATTTCTTGAAAATCAATTTTATGGTGATTGTTACAGAGATACATAGAGGGACAATAAAGAGAATCCTGGCTTTCAAGCTTAAAATCTAGAAGGGGGAGATTAAGAAGTACACAAAGTAGTTTGATAGTTCAAAGAAAGGAAGAAAAATATCAGCACACCCAACTTCTACAATCTCTCCTAAATTGTCATTTGTCTGTTTGAACTTCTCAGCTCATTAAGTTTGAGGCTTGTGAAACGGCAATTTTTCTCCTTAGACTTCAATTCTAATGGCTCCAGAATTGTAAAAACTGTGGCACAGGTTTAAATCATATAAGGAAACATGGTACTAGTGTTTACTAACCTTCAGGTTTAACTGGTTAAATCATAAAAAGAAAAGTTTAATAGAAATTTATCAGTTCACAGAGAAAAACAGTGAGTGGATGATACGGACTGAGACAAAAAATATAGACTATTCTTTTGAGAGTCCAGCTTCCTGAGAGCAAGAACGAGACAGAAATGCTCTCAGCATTATAACCCTACACAGTTCAGGTTCTTCTCCTAACTTTTCGACTGCTCTTTTTAAAATTGGGAAGTGTAGTCAATCCAACTTCATTTTTCTTTGTAAAGACTGCTTTGCCTATTCTGGGTCCTTTACTTTTCCCTACAAATGCTGGGATCAGCTTGTCAATTTTTGCAAAATCCCTGCTGGGATTTTGATAAGGATCGTATTAAATCTACAGATCAATTTGGAGAGAATTGACATATAAATAATGTTGGGTCTTCCATTCCATAAACATGGAATGTCTCTCCATTTATTCAGGTATTCTTTAATTTCTCTCAGCAATATTTTGTAATTTTTGGTGTACAAATCTTACACATCTTTTGTTAAATTTATTCCTAAATTGTTTATTCTTTTTTATGCTACTGTGATTAGAATTGATTTGACATTTTTTTTTGGACTGTTCATTACTAGTATATAAATATGTAATTGAATTTTGTATGCAAACTTGCTGAACTTGTTTATTAGTTCTAATAGTATTTCTATGGAGTGCTTAGAATTTCCTACATGGAAAATCATGTCATCTGTGAATAAAGACAGTTTCACTTCTTCCTTTCCAACATGAATGCCTTTTATTTCTTTTTCTTTCTTGAAATGAAGTCTAGGGAGGAAAGTTGCAGATCTCCAAATTGATCTATAGGTTTAATATAATCCTTATCAAAATCCCACTAGGGATTTTGCACTGACCAGACCCTCCAGGACAATGGTGAATAGAATGGTGAGAGCATATAACCTTGCCTTGTTTCCTGATCTTAGAGAAAGCGTTCATTCAGTCTCCCACCATCAAGTATGGTGTTAGCTGTGGGTTTTTCATAGATGCTCTTTATCGGATTAAGAAAGTTCCCTTTTATGCCTACTTTGTTCAGAATTTTATTTTATTTTTTTAAAAAGCTGGATTTGTGTCAAATATTTTTAAAAATCTATTGCTCTTTATTCTATTAATGTGGTGCATTAAATTTTCAGATGCCAATCAACCTTGCATTTGTGAGGACAATCCCACTGTCATGGTCATGGAGTATAATCCTTTTTATATGTTACTGGATTAAATTTGCTAATTTTGGTTGAAGATGTTTATGTCTATATTCATGAAGAATATTGTTCTATAGTTTTCTTTTCTTATAATGTCTTTTTGTGGATTTGGTATCACAAAATGAGTTGGGAAGTGTTCTTTTTTCCTTTATTTTCTGAAAAAAATTTTGTGAAATATTGATATTTCTTTCTTAAATGTTTATAACATGCCCTCTCTTTTTAATATATTTAATCTTTGTGTCCTTCACTGCCCCTAACACAGGGTTCTATTCCAAAAATATTTGGGAATGAATTGTATTATGCAAGTACATCCAAGAAATGGCTAAAATAGTATTTAAACAGTATCCTGAAGTTCAACCAAATGTACTTTGAAAATGGGGTAATACTATGAAAAGCAATCTCACAACTACTTTTTAAAAATCTTTTAAAAAAAGCTATTTATTTATTTATATATTTATTTATTTATTTATTAGAGAGAGAGGAAGGGAGAGGGAGAGAAACATATCAATCTTGGTTGTCTCCCATATGCACCCCTACCGGGGATTGAACCCACAACTTGGGTATGTGCCCTGACCAGGAATCGAACCAGTGACCTTTCAGTGCATGGGATGATGCTCAACCAACTGAGCCACACCAGCCAGGCCTCACAACTACTTTTAAGTTTAGGAAAACTAGAATATTTACTTACTAGGTAATAGCTCCTTATCAGCAGTCTCTGTGCAGCTGGGATAAGGGTGAAATAGATGGCCTTTCTCTAATGGATATGGAATCATTCTAAAAGCTGAGGAAAAAACAAAACAAAAACATGTTGACGTTCAATTCAGACTCATTTTCATCTTAATTACCTATCAAAGCTATTTTTAAGACATTTTATAGATTTTTTTCACATAACATTTTCTTTTCTTTTTTAGAGACATATTCTGCTTTTCCTAAATGTGGCACCAATATAAGTACATTAAACATCTGTTCTACCAATAAACCAAATTAATATCACTGAGTTCAATCTGAACAACAAATCCTATGGAAACTCAGACAATCTCACTTAAAAAGGCTGCCTGTGAATGCAGTGAATAGTCAGCATTTGGAAAAGAATACTTACTGCCTTCCCATGTACACTGTAACAGATTAAGAGCACCTTCTATTCGCTTCCAGTGCTGAAGATGAAAGAAAGCATAGGCAACTGCTTCACTATCACCCCGTTTCTGAATGTGTTCTGGAGGTAAAATTAGACTTTTCATCTCTAGTAAGTACTAGAAAAATAACACACACACACACATGTAGACACACCACAGAAAAAAGAAAAATTATGTTAAATTCAAACATCCACAAAAATGTAAATTCTAATTTTATAAAGTCAGTTTTACTTAAAAAACAATCCATTATTAAGCTAGTTGAAATGACATTAAGGTTCTACTGATAAATGTGTATAAAATGCTTTGTAAGCAAATTCCAATGACATTATTCCTACAGGTAAAAATAAGGTGATAAATGGCTTATATGTGACCTTGCTAAATATAAAATGGAAACTTCAAGTGAAGAAATATTTACTTCAAGTGAAGAGCAAATATTTACTTTTTGCAAATATGAATTAAGTGTAAAAACTAGAAACTACAGTTTGGGCACAAGACTTTGTGGCAACATTTAATTATTTTTTTCTCATTCTCATTTTACAGGTGAAGGAACTTAATTATGAAGAAGTTCAATTGAATTTATATTCACTGAGAGCAAAGCACTTGCTTGTTAGGGAATAACAAAAAAACACTCTATTTTTTGGAACTTCCTAATGCAATGAGAAAGACAGATTTCTTAAGTTAATAATTATGACCAGACTGTGCTACATGTTTTATTAGAGGTATAAACAATGCTTACAGGAATATGGATAGGAGGTATTAATTTTTAAATTTAGTTTTTATAACTGCTTTATTGAGATATAATTTACATACTTTATAATTCATCCATTTAAAATACACAATTCAATGGCATTTAGAATAGTCACAGATATGTGCAACCATCACCTCAAAAGGAAACCCTTGTACTCTTTAGTTACCACCTTCAACTCCACCATTCCCGCTAAGCCCTGAGCAACCATGAATCTCCTTTCTGTCTCTATAGATTGTATAGGCAAATCTATACAAACAAAATCACATAATATATGGTCTTTTTGTAACTGGTTTCTTTCACTTAGCAGAATGTTTTCAAGGTGTATACATGTTACAGCGTGTATCAGTCCCTCATTCCTTTTTGTGATTGAATAATATTCCATTGTATGCATATAATATGTTAGTTTATCCATTCATCATTTGATGGACATTTGGCAGCTTTCACCTTTAGGCTATTTGAATAATACTCCCCAAAACATCCACGTACCAGTTTTTATGTGAACATCTGTTTTTATCTCTCTTGGGTATACACCTAGGAGTGGAATTGCTGGGTCATATGGTAATTCTAGGTTTAGGAGGTATTGATTCTGCTTAAGGGGCTGAAAATAAACCTCTTGATGGAATTTGGGATTGGAGCTGATAATATATAACGTTGGATGGAATGTGGATGGGCGGATTGGGGGTGGGATGAAGAGAAGAACAGGACATAGTCAAAGTACAGGACCAACTTGAGCAAAGGCACTGAGCCAAGAGAACAAGATGCACTGGAGGGATTAGTGAGTATGCTTGTTAAAGAAGCTAGAGCATGTGAGTTCTTATTCATAGATGAAATTAAATCCCACCTTAAATTCTTGAAAAAAACGTTTGCCTTAATATTATAATCCATAACAAAAGCAGTATAATCACAGTTATCACACTAATAAACTTATTACACTAATTACATGAAGATACAAAATTAATCACTTGTACATAAAGTGGATATTTATATAAAGTGGTCAACTGAAAACAAACTCTTTTAGTTAGCTAAATACTTTCTGCAAACACTTCCCCTACTAAAACAGGTTTGAAATCACCTCTTTAGTTTTAAATAACTTGATACTAACTTATGTGTATAAGGTCCAAACCACATTAACTTCTGTTATAAAATAAAGAGAAACATGCCAGAGGTGTCTCAAAATATATATTCTCACATTTCAAAATCTAAATTCCTCAGACTGTTACACAAACTAATGAGAAAAACAACATAAATTAAATAGTTGAATTTGTGAAACTCACTTTGTAAAACTGCTACAAGCAGGAAGAATCTTAAAAACAAAAAAGTGCAGTTGTTTCAAAATTTAAGCCTTAAGTTATTAATCAATATATATGTATACATAATATTAATATATCTAAATAATTTTCTTATATTGTGTTTCTTATAATGTGTTTTCCAACACTTACTGAGCTTAATGCCTATCTTTAATGACTCTTACTCCTATATCTCAATATAGCTGAAACTTTAAAGAAAGAATAATTACTCTTAGTTTTGATGTAGCTGGCCCCCTCCTCAAAGTGTAAGAATGCAATTTGCTCATCAATTTACTTTAGCAGATGTCACAAGCTATGAGATTATTTACTAATCCAGTTTGGGGACTTAACATTTCCCATTCAGTTTCTTAAAGGAATGCAGCAGAGGTTGTGTCCTGGTCAAGCAAAGCCCATTTGCTGCCTGGTTGGGTTTTCTCCCCTTAGAGCCCTGGGCCTATATTCAAGAGGGTACTATTCTTCCTAATCCTCTCTAATCCTTGCCCATTTTTTTAAAACACAGTAAAAGATCACTCGCACCAGGCAGCTGTGGGAAAATGGACTCAAATAGCTGACCTCTGACATGACTGCTTATGCTCTTTGTAAGTGCACAGGGAGCTTCTTCAGTAGGAAGCAAAGAAAATGCAGCAACCACAGTGACGTCTCCATCATAAAAGAGAGTATCTCATTTTCAGAAGAAAATTGCTTAATACTTAAACCAACTTATTTCTATTAAAATTCTGCCTCATTTTACAGATAGAGACAAAATATACCAAATTATTTTCACTGAGTTTTAGAATCCTGAAGTTTTAAACTAACTGTCTTTATAGCCACTTAGCAAGAAAATACTTTTTGAACAGCAACTATAATGTATATTTTCACTGTTGAATGATCTAAGTGACAATTTGGATAGTAATCAAACACACATGGCATGCTTACTAGAAAATGATACTTCAGGAGTTTATATTTTAAAATCTTTGTCATTAAAAAGTCTTCCTTATGCTACCTTATTTTTTTATTATGATATCTTGCCTACTACCAAATGTCCTTTCCAATTTGACTTTAAAACAAAGCAAACCTTACTTTTCAGTTTCCAATAAGGCACTAAAATAAAATTTCACCCTCAAAATATAAGGAAAATTTCTGGTTCAAGGAAAATATATTTAAAGAAGGAAATTATAGGATTATGACTTATTTTATCTTCTTCACAAACTGCTACTCAGGAATTTCTGCTAAGGGGGAGACATACAGACAAAAAGAAAAGGTATGATTATGGTACTAAAAGAACAGAGAGGAGAGAGCCATTATCTCTGCTTGGGAAAAATGAGAAAGATGCTTCTATAAAGGAGGCCACAGATAAGCAGGGTTTTGAAGAATAAGAAACCTGATGATAGAGAAGAGATGGGGCATATGTACAAAGGTAGGGAGATATGATAAGACATGACCAATCCAGGAAGTAGTCATGCTGGAGATAAGGAACAAGGCAGATGTGGCAAGGAGTAAGGCTGGAGATAGACCATGGGCCCAGACTGTGAAGGGCTTCTGTATGCAATATTTAAGGGATTGGTCCTTATCTTATAGGGGGTGATGGGGAACAAGCAGAGCTCTTTAGCAGAGTAAGATTTGCTGTTTAAGTAGATAACTTTGGCAATAACCAGAGTGGAGAGGGGTTGATGGCAGGGAGACCAGTGAGGAATCTGTTTTTGTTGTTGTTGTTGTTAATCCTCACCCAAGGATATGTTTTCCAGTGATTTTTAGAAAGAGTGGAAGGGAGGGAGGAGGAGAGAGAAACATTTTTGTGAGTAGTCAGGGAACAAATCTGCAACCCAGGTTCGTGCTCTTGACTGGGAATCAAACCTGCAACTCTTGGGTGTGCAGGCCAATGCTCTACCATTGAGCAACATTGGCCAGGGTGAAGAATCTGTTTTAAGAGTCCAAGCAGCCGAGACCGGTTTGGCTCAGTGGATAGAGCGTCGGCCTGCGGACTGAGGGGTCCCGGGTTCGGTTCCGGTCAAGGGCATGTATCTGGGTTGCGGGCACGTCCCCAGTGGGGGGTGTGCAGGAGGCGGCTGATCGATGTTTCTCTCTCATCGATGTTTCTGGCTCTCTATCTCTCTCCCTTCCTCTCTGTGGAAAATCAATAAAATATATTTAAAAAAAAAAAAAAAGAGTCCAAGCAAAAGACGGTAAATAGCCCTGACCAGTTTGGCTCAGTGGATAGAGCGTTGGCCTGCAGACTGAAGGGTCCAGGGTTCGATTCTGGTCAAGGGCATGTACCTTGGTTGTGGGCACATCCCCAGTAGGGAGTGTGCAGGAGGCAGCTGATCGATTTTTTCTCTCTCATTGATGTTTCTAACTCTCTATCCCTCTCCTTTCCTCTCTGTAAAAAAATCAATAAAATATATTTTTTAAAAAGACAGTAAATATCTATAATAATAAAAGCATAATACGCTAATTAGACTTGCATGAATTTCGTGCATTGGGCCTCTAGTATCTATGTATTTAGAATGCTTAGAAAATATCTGGCAATAAATAAACCAAACAGAAACTATGGTTACTTAAGAGAAGTAGAATTGGGAGGGAAAAACAGGAGAAATTTTAGTTTACAAACTTTTGATTTTTTTTGTAAAATGTGCTCATTACTTTATAATAATAATAATAATAATGATAATTTTTTAAAGAATAGGCAGTGAAGGTGCAAGATGGTGACCATGGGGGTGGAGTAGATGGCTAAATCTGAAAGACATTTCAAAGGTTACAATACAAGTTGGTAATTTGGAAAGGGCAGAAGTAAAGTTTAATGAAGAGAAAAGGATAATGAAGTATTAAATTAGAATATTTAAGAAAAGACAAGTAAGATGAAGAAGAGACTTAAATTTTTAAAAATTCAGTTGCAGACACATTAAAGTATCTGAAATACCTATTAGATATCCAGTTAAAATTTTTCATAACTAGACAGAAATGCAAGTCTATAAATGGGGAAGCCAGAGTTAAAAGATACAGATTTGGAAATTATCAATAAATAAAATAGAGTTGGGGACATAATCCAAGGGCAGTACCTAGTATGTGCTACAGGACCTTACGTATTACCTCCAAATCAACTTATGGTTATATATAGAATAAATCAGAAACTGCTTGGAACAATTTTAACTAGTATTAAACTATGGACAATATAATATACTCAAATAACTACTCATGCCTCTTGCTCTTCACTAAAAATATAAAAAATTAAGGCTACCTTGGAAGCTATAAAAAACACATAACGATGTATGGTCTGATGGTTTCTCTTATAACTCTAAAACCATGCCTTTGCTTATACTCAAATTCACTTTAATTTTGAATTGCTTTGATCTTTATAATTTATCTTTAGATTACTTTGTTTCTACTACTTTGTAAATCTTACAACAGCTTTTGACCAAAAGCAATATAATTTTGACCTGAAGTAATGATAATGCTTTATAATCTTCCTCTTAAAAGCAGGTTAAAGAAAAATCTCTCTGAAGGCATCTGAAATTAAGGTACTTTGGCCTTGATCAGTCATGCACACCAAGAACCAATTTATCTCTGCAATTAGTTTTCTCAGTGCACATTCTATGAGATTGGACAGGCAGGCCGAATGCATAAAGTCCACATGGGTGTGTATTAGGGGGGAGACTAGGGACGGTTCCCATATAGAAAGTAAACAAATTCTCTATGAATAAACTGAAAACAGAATACTACCTAACAGCCTCAGGAGCAAAGGAAAGTGATCTTTTACTGAAAGGAGATGGAAGGGAGGCTAGAGAGGACATTAGCCGCAGGAAAACTCCTTTCCACATGGTCCTACAGAGCAGCATCTCAGCGGGTGAGCATTTCACTTCTCAACTCTTTCACCTAGGCCACAGTATGGCCTCCCTGTTTTCTAACTTTGGGTCCTAGACTTCAACACCACTTCCCCATTTCTCTTTTTACTACTGCTATGCCACTCAGAATCTCAATAAGGTGCCTGATTCCCTCTTATCTTTTAAATATGCTGCTATAATATAGGTAGTTTGGCCAATGAAATGTAAGCCTGCTGCTAAAGAGCTAGTATTTTCTATGATGAATGGGACAAGTGTCATCCTACAGCAGTGATGGCGAACCTATGACACGCAAACTCATTCTTTTGGTTGATTTTTCTTTGTTAAATGGCATTTAAATATATAAAATAAATATCAAAAATATAAATCTTTGTTTTACTATGGTTGCAAATATCAAAAAATTTCTATATGTGACATGGTACCAGAGTTAAGTTAGGGTTTTTCAAAATGCTGACACGCCTAGCTCAAAAGGTTTGCCATCACTGTCCTACAGGCTTCAATTTCTGATCAACCAGACACATGGAGTGTCATACTAAGAACAATTACATCAAAGAGTAGCTCACTAACATTCATGGATTTAATGTTTTCAATTTCAATCATCTGGCTATCTCTAAACATCCATGACTTATAAAGCCAACATTTTGCTAGGGCACACATTTGAGTCACAAGGCTTGTGTACACGTGTGAGTAACTTACCTGATGAATAGCCCTCGCTGGCTCTCCAACATCCACATCTCAGCAAGTTCCTGACCCAGCCTCATGTTTACATTTCATGGGTGAAATTGCATGATGTGATTGCATTTTTAACTATGGAGATTCACAATGGTTTTAGACCATACTAAGCAAGAACCTCGATGGCCTACTGTAATAAAAATGCTAAAGAATACCTTCTATATTAAAAAAACAAATTTTAAAAAATGTACAAAGGACCTGAATAGACATTTATCCAAAAAAGATACACAAATGGACAATAAGCACATTAAAAGATGTTCGGGGGGGGGGGGGGGGTGCTAAAAAAAAAAGTAAAAAATAAAAATAAAAGATGTTAAACATCATTAATCATTAAAGAAATGCAAACCAAAACCACAATGAGATACCACTTCACACCTCCTAGGATAACTATAATAAAAGGACAGACAATAACAAGTGTTGATACAAATGCACAGAAATTAGAGGCTCCCTCACACATTGCTGGTCGGAAGGGGGGCACAACCACTTTGGAAAACAGTTTGGCCGTCTCTCAAAAAGTTAAACATATAATTACCATATGATCTGTCAATTCCGCTCCTAGGTATAGATACGAGAGAAGTGAAACCATATGTTCGTGTAAAAACTTGCACCTGAATATTCATAGCAGCATTATTCATAATAGCCAAATAGTGGAACCAACCCAATTGTCCATCAATTGATAAATGGAAAAATAAAATGTGGAATATTCATACAATGGAATATTATTCAGACATAAAAAGAAATGAAGTATTGATACATGGCACGCTATGTTGTGCTAAGTGGAAGTCAGACACGGAAGGCCACATATTGTATGATTCCAAATCCATAGAGACAGAAAGTAGATTAGTGGTTGCCAATGATTGGAGGAGGGAGGAATGGGGAGTAACTGATAATAGGTTCAGGGTTTCTTTTTGGGGTAGTGAAAATGATCTAGAATTTGATAGTGGCGATAATCATACAACCTTGTGAAGATAGTAAAAACCACTGAAATATGTCCTTTAAATAGGTGAGTTTTGTCATATGTGAATTATCTCAATTAAAAGAACACTTTTTATAAAAGTCCTTAATGGTGGGATAATACAGAATATGAGAAATCAGAATGACTGAAATAGAATGCTGTGAAATCATTGAAAGATATGAAAGATTTTCTATTGTAAAATAAAAAATCTGACCATTTCTATAGTTGCTTAAAGATAAATAATCCTTTTTTTGTTTGGTGACTAAAAAAGAAAATGTTTGCTGAACCAAAGCCATAGTTAGGTAATGAAGAACAAGTCAAAAACCATGAAAATATACTGTTCTAATTTTTAACTATTACTATTATAGTTACTGTACACTGAAATTCATTCAGTAGATTAAAAAAATCTGTACAGGCAATCAATATTAATGAAATATCTAAAGCAAATTCATAGCCTGAAGAGATTTATGTGATCTTTCTCTATTGCACATCTAATAGTTTCCAGCTTTAACAAATTGCATAGCTCTAGACCTACAGCCTTTCTGTTGTAGTTATGTGGAAAGTTGCCAAAAAATGTTTCCTGCTAAAATAGCTTTATCCTTTGTCATTTTACTGGTAAGATTCATATAACATTTGACAAATTTGCATAATAAATTTGTAAGATTAAAAGATTTAATATATATATTTAAATGTCACTGTTTGTCAAGTTAAATAAATTATGACCCACAGTTGAAGTTTGAAGATAAAACCCATAAAGCCTTTATGTTTGCTTGGCTGTAGCTGGGAGTTAGGAATAGAGACCATAAGGGGGGTTGGGGTGGGGAGAGAACCTTTACATACTTCATCACTTGTAAAATCCTAACAAACACAGACAGCCACAAATTCCAGAGCTCTCCCAGTTCATATAACACTAGTGTTATTTAAGTGGGATATTATCCTGTTTGATAACAGCCTGCTTAAAATGTCTATCCACAAACAATAATGTAAGGTGATACTTAGCTGGATATTTTAATAGAGGTGAATTGTCAACTGGCTGTGACATAAAGTTGGGGGGGAAATAGGTAAATTTCTACCTATAAATAAAAATGATTTTAAATTACATACACATTATATATTTGTATATATGTGTACATATATATTTAAAAGTTTTATTGAGGTATATTTCACATATAACAAGATCACCATGTAAGTATAGCATATACAGTTCAATGATTTTTAGTAATTTATACAGTTGTGTAACTATCACCACAAAAAGTTCCCTTGTTCCTGCTTGCAATCAATCCCCACTCCCACCGCCAGTCCCAGGGAACCACTGATCTGCTTTTTTGTTTCTACATTTTCACCTGTTCTAGAAATTGCATATAATAGAATCATACAATATGTTGTGTCTGATTTCCTTTATTTGAGGTTTATCTATTTTTGTATGTATTATATTTTGTTCCTTTTCAATGCTAAGAAGTATTCCATTTTATGGATATATCACAATTCATTTATTTATTCACCTGTGTGGATTATTTCAGATTTTTGGATCTTGTGAACAATACTGCTATGAACAATTGCATACAAGTCTTTGTATAAAAATATGTGTTCATTGCTCTTGTGTAGATACCTAGGAATGGAATTGATAAGTCATACAGTAAGTACATATGTTTAGCTGCAAAACTGTTTTCCAAAGTAGTCATACTATTTTACATGTACAGCAGCAATGTATGAAGTTTCTCCACATTCCTGCCAACAGCTAGTATTGCCAGTCTTTGATAATATGGGCATTCTAGTGGGTATCAAGTATATCATACTGTGGTTTTAATTTGTATTTCTCAATGGCCAATAATGCCGAGTATCTTTTAATGTGCCTATTAGCTATTCATGTGTTTTCTTCAGTAAAATGACTATTTATATCATTTGCCAAAAATATTTTTTAAAATATATTTTTATTGATTTTCAGAGAAGAAGGGAAAGAGGGAGAGAGAGAAACATCAGTGATGAGAGAGAATCATTGATCGGCTGCCTCCGCATGCCCCCTACTGGGGATTAAGCCTGCAACCCAGGCATGTGCCCTTGATCAGAATCAAACCCAGGAAGGACCCTTCAGTCCACAGGCCAATGCTCTATGCACTGAGCCAAACTGGCTAAGGCCCAGAAAGATTTTTTAATACTGCTTGTATCAGCCAGGGAAATGCTCCAAAACACAATTGAGATCTGTTGCACTGGGGAACTTATTTTCTACCCCCATTATTGACTCCTGGCTTCCATCAGCCAAGCTTACCTTGGCATGGTTTGGATTCAAGACCTAATTAATTCTGTGCTGGTAGCAAAGAGTTCATATTGAGATGATTTTTAAAAATACTTTTTTATTGATTTCAGAGAGGAAGGGAGAGGCAGAGAGAAACATCAATGATGAGAGAGAATCATTGATTGGCTGTCTCCTGCATGCCTCACATTGGGGATTGAGCCTGCAACCTGGACGTGGACCCGGTCAGGGAATCGAACCACTGTGACCTCCTGGTTCATAGGTCAACATTCAACCACTGAGCCACGTCAGCTGGGCTTGAGATGATTTTTAATACCCAGCAGATTATCTTTCTTTATGCTGTATCTCTTATATTGCATATTACTTTTGGTATCAGCTTTATTCTTTGCCCAGTATACTGGTATGATAGTTCTGCTGATGTTTTATTGTTTATTGGTGAACATAACTTCATTAAGAGTTTTTGGAAAACTTGTCAAACTCAAATGAATAAGTCTTCTTCATAACCCATTTGGAATTATTCTTAATAAAGTGCTAAAATATGTAAAAAATATTTTGAACTAAATTATGCACAAATATACATAGTAAGCAGTTAAACTGTGCTTTGAAAGAGGTTTATAGACTTAAATAAAATATATTAGTAAGAACAAATGCTGAATATTAATGAATTAAATACCTCTGTAAGAAGATACAGGAAATAAAAAATAATAAAATAGGGCCAAAGAAAGTTGAAGGAGGTCATAAAGAGTAGAAATGAATGAACCAGAAACAAATAGTAGAGAGAAACAACAAAGCCAGAGCTCAGTTCTTTGCTCCTAATAAAATGGATAGATCCCTGGAGAATCTGGTTGAGGAAAAAAATAGGTAACTAGTGTTAAGAGTAAAAGTGGATATTATAACTAATCCCACAAATATTAACAAGGTAATAAAAGGATTTTATGAAAATTCATGCCAATGAATTTAAAAATTTTGATGAGGTAAATTTCTAGAAAAATACAACTCACCAAAACCAACACAAAAAAGAAATAAGAAATTTAAATAGTTATAGAATGGTTGAAGAAACTGAATTTGTAATTAAACTATTAAACTAAATAAATAAAATTTATAATAAAAATCCTTCTCAATCTGCCGAAACCGGTTTGGCTCAGTGGATAGAGCGTCGGCCTGCAGACTGAAAGGTCCCAGGTTCGATTCCGGTCAAGGGCATGTACCTGGGTTGCGGGCACATCCCCAGTGGGAGATGTGCAGGAGGCAGCTGATCGATGTTTCTCTCACCGATGTTTCTAACTCTCCATCTCTCTCCCTTCCTCTCTGTAAAAAATCAATAAAATATATTTTAAAAAAAAAAATCCTTCTCAATCAGATGGTTTTATCAGCTAATTCTACCAGTTGTTTAAGGCAGAAATAATTTTAATTTTACACGAATTATTCCACAGAATAAAAAGAAGAGGGACCATTCCTTGTTTTATACAGCCAACAACAACAACAAAAAGTATAAACCAAAAATATAAGAAAAGAAGGAAATGAACACAATTAAAGTCAGAATAATGGGTAACTTTAGGTAAGAGCGAAGAAGTAATTTGGAAGGGCAGTCAGGTAGGCTTCTGGGGCCTGGCAGTGTTGTTTCTTAACGTAAGAGGTAGTTTCCACTAATTTGCTTTATAATAAATCATTAAGATGCACATTTCTGTGCATAAACTTTGCTGTATGTGTATTATAATTCATAATAAAAATTTTATTTAAATGTATGGGACCAGTGTCACTTAGTAAGAGAATAATATAAATATTTGTTGACTCTCATTCTTAGATTTCAGTAGTTTTCTTGACTCTATCTTTACTCACTCTAACAGATTTACAACTTTCATTTCTTGGAGATAATTTTTTAGAGATTAATCTCTTTAATGTTTATTAGCCTCCAAATTCTATCAACATACATTATACTGAAATAAGTCATTATAATTCACATTTTCTCATAAATACATCTATTGAATATTCTATACTGCCTAACAAGGGACACTGTTTTTAAAACCCAAAATTTAATTATGGGTGATAACACACAGAGATTAACCAATAATCTGTATGTCTGCAAGGTGCATATTATAAAGACAAATGAAATGGGACCAAATAAACATCAACTCAGCAGTTTTTCTGGGGACTTGTACAATCTATTTCCTATCATTGATCACTTTAATCTATTTGTTTTCAGTCTTTGTCTGTTCAGCCATAGTTCAAAACCCAGGCATCTGTTTAGATGTAAAAAGCTCTCACAGTAATAGGAAATTTGATTTAATGATCTAAAAAATGAATGATCTTTAAGACCAAGCCATTTTACTTCTTTAAAACTATACTAGAAGGAACAGCTAAGTGAATTTCAAATTCTATTTTGACAGCAATTACAAAGCCTATAGTGAACTACTGTTCCTACCCGCCTTTCTAAACAACTTTTAACATCTCCTTTAAGGTGAATAATAAGCATCAAAATATAGTGGACTAAAACAATTCCAACTCAAATTATGGAGACGAAAAACCAAAACTTTGTCTGTACACTGTCCTGAGTTTGATAAACTTAAATAAAAGTAATATTTTTATCATAAAGTTTCTCACTTTTGGAACATGAGGATTAAATTCCACAGCTCTATGAATTGCTTCCACAGCATTAATTTCCGCTGTGCTTAAACCTCGTCTGGAGGCTGTTTCTGGAGAGAATCTGTAAGAAAACCACAAAGTTAAGAAATGAATAATAAAAAAAATATGGATTTAGATCATAATCTAATCAGAGTTTCTGGTGATGATCAAAGACAAAACCAAATAACTACTAAACATCAAATTAAAGCCTTGGTCCAACGTATAATAAAGGCAGCATAAGAAATGGAAACCTTCAAATTTAGGTAACGAAAGACTTCAGAAGATCATTTAAGGCACACTTTGGGAAAGAGAATAAAATATGAAAGGCTACATGGGGATATCCAAAGAATCTCCCAAAAGAGAAGTACATTCTTATCAAATTTTCACGAAAAGGAAACAGACTGTGAATACTCCATTTTAATTCATGTAAATAGTAATCTAAAGTAACCAACCTTTTGGTTGGTTTCTGGATATCTTATTTGTGGAATAAAGTGAAATTCGTTAAAGGCAGCCACAAATGCAAGGAATACAGAACAATTCAGAATTATAATCTCAGAACAGATAGTAAGAAATTGTTTCCCCTATCACACATCTTATCATTATCATCATAGCTACTGTGTACTATACTAGTATGTACTTTCTGTCTAGCATTGTTTTAGTCATTTAGCACATGTAATCCTCACAGAACCACCCTAAAGTACTATTATTCTTAGTTTACAGATGAGGAAGAGACTCAAACTGATTAACTTGCCCAAAGATCCACACCTGGCATATGGTAGACTTGAATATGAGCCCAGGTTTACTTCAGCTCTAAAAAAGGTTTACTTTGCTCTTTCCACTACACATAGTCAGAAATCTCAGAGTCTCCTAAGATCAAGGTTATTCAGAAGGAAGTAGAGAGGAAAGTGAGCATTGCTCGAAGTCAGTGGATGGCAAACGTAATACTGAGTTCAGCAGTCTTTCTAAATTATTGTAGTTCCCATAACTACTTACTTATCTGAAACAGTCCTTGTCTTCAACAGTGCTGCTGTATAACAGATTGCTGCTGACTTTGGAAGGCTTATATCTGTAATAATAATTTTCAGTTTAGGTAAGAATTACCAAAAATATCTCAAGACAATTTTTAATAAAAATAATTCATACGACAAATTCAACAGCTATAATATACTAGTAGTACTAGAAGCATGTAGACATGTAGTTGGAAGACCTGAGTTCGAATCTTGATTCTACTATTTACTAGCTATGCATCCTTGAACTAGCCATTTTTTTTTAGTGTTGCTGTCATACTTTAATTCAGAAGTCAGTATAAAAGTTTAATACATGTAGCGAATTGCAGTGAGACAGGAGTAGGTTTTGTTTTTCTATAAGTAACTTCTTTAACCTCAGTTTTCTCTTCTCAAAATAGAAAAATGGTACTTTTCTGGAAGAAATTAAATTAACTTATGTCTGTGAAAGCCCTCAGCATAATGGTAAAAAGTACTCAACAAATGTTTATAATAATCTGCTTTCAAAATATACTATTCAGGGGGAAAGGCACAGTATAGCTGAAACTACTATGTAAAAACTCTACCTATTCAGAGAGAAAAACTAAGATTCAAAAAACAATAGAAATATTTAAATCCAGGTAATACAACCATGGGTGATTTTAATTTTTTCTTTTCCCCATGATTTTACATTTTCTACATTTTCTTAAATGATAATTTGCTAGAAAATAAAAGATTAATTTGGAACTATAATAAAATTAATTATATAAATATTTCCTAAACAATGCACAAAATAGAAAATCAATTGTGATACACTTCATAAACAAAACAAAGGATAAAAATTCATTTGATAAACAATAAAATAAAATAAAACAAAAATTCATTTGATGACATCAACAGATGTAGAAAAAGCATTGAAAAGATTCAACATCTATTTATGATAAAAACTCTCAGCAAAGTGGGGATAAAGGGAACACACCTCCAAATATTAAGGCTATATATGAAAACTACAGCTAACATCATAATAACAAAGCGTTGGAAGCTTTTTCTTCCTCTAAGATTGAGAATAAGACAAAGATGTCCACTTTCACTACACGTATCTATAATAATAAAAGCATAATATGCTAATTAGACCAGACAGCCGAACGACCTTTCAGACATCCTTCTGGACGACCTTCTGGACGAAGCCGGGGCTGCGAGGGCCGAGGCAAGCCGCCGTGGCTGCGAGGGCTGAGCCCCTTGCACGAATTTCGTGCATCAGGCCTCTAGTTCAACATAATTCAACATAATATTGGAAGTTCTAGTCACAGCAATCAGACAGAAAGAGAAATAAAAAGAAAATTGGAAAGGAAAATGTAAAAATGTCACTATTTGCAAATGACATGATACCCTAAAGATTCCACCAAAACTACATTAAAACTAATAAATGAAGTCAGTAAAATCTGAGAATGCAAAATTAATATTCAGAAATCTATTGCATTTTTACACACTAGTAACAAACTATCAGAAAGAGAAATTAAAGAACACAACCCTAATTATAATTGCATCAAAAAGAATAAAATACTGCCTGGCCGGTATGGCTCAGTGGTTGAGCATTGACCCATGAACCAGGAGGTCATGATTCGATTCCCGGTCAGAGCACATGCCTGGGTTGTAGGCTTGATCCCCAGTGGGGGCATGTAGAAGGCAGCCGATCGATGATGTTTCTCTCTCATCGATGTTTTTAACTTTCTATTCCTTTCCCTTTCTCTTTCTCTAAAAATCAATAAAAACACATTTTTAAAAAAACAGAATAAAATACATAGTAATAAATTTAACCAAAGAGATAAAAGATCTCTGCTATTAAAACTATAAGACATTGATTAAAGAAATTGAAGAAGACACAAATAAATGGGAGGATATACCATGCTCATGGATTGGAAGAATTAATATTGTCAAAATCCATATCACCCAAAGCAATCTATGGATTTAATGCAATCCCTATCAAAATACCAATGGCATTTTTCATAGAACTAGAACAAATAATCCTAAAATTTATGTGGAACCATACAAAAAACACATAGCCAAAGCAATCTTGAGGAAAAAAAAAAGTTGGAGGTATTATGCTACCTAAATTCAAATTATATTACAAAGCTATAATAATCAAAACAGTATGGTCTTGGGTGGCACAAAACAGATCAATGGAGCAGAATAGAGAGCCCAGAAGTAAACCCAAGCTTATATGGTCAAATTAATCTATGACAAAGGAGGCAAGAATATACAATGGGGTAAAGACAATAGTATTGGAAAAACTAGGTAGATACATGCAATAAAATGAAACCAGACTACTTTCATATACCATATACAAAAATAAACTCAAAATTGATTAAAGACCTAAAACCATAAAACTCCTAGAAGGAAACATAGCCAATAAACTCTTTGACAATGGACTTACTAATATTTTTTTAAATATATCTCCGAGGGCAAAGATAATAAAAGCAAAAGTAGACAAATGAGACTACATCAAACTAAAAAGCTTTTGTACCACAAAGGAAACCATCTACAAAACAAAAAAGCAAACTAGTGACTGAGAGATCTTTAAAAAAGATATCTCTGATAAAGGGTTAATATCCAAAATATATAAAGAACTCATACAACTCAACATCAAAAAAACAATTCGATTAAAAAATGGGCAGGGGGCCTAAGTAGACATTTCTCCAAAGAAGACATACAGATGGCCAACAAACACGTGAAAAGATGCTCAACATCACTAATAATCAGCAAAATGCAAATCAAACCACAATGATATATCACTTCACATCCGTCAGAATGGCTATTATCAAAAAGACAACAAAGAATACATGTTGGAGAGAAGGTGGAAAAAAAGAAGCCGAGGGACTGTAAACTGGTATAGCCACTATGGAAAACAGTATGGATGTTCCTCAAAAAATTAAAAATAGAACTACCATATGACCCAGCAATCCAACTTCTGGGTATTTATTCAAAGAAATCCAAAACACTAATTCAAAAAGATATGCACCCCTATGTTCACTGCAGCATTATTTACAAGAGCCAAGATATGGAAGCAACCTAAGTGTCCACTAATAGACAAATGGATAAAGATGTCATACATAGTATCTACACTAATAAAAGAGAAATATGCAAATTGGTATCACTCTGCTACGCCCACCAGCCAATCAGGATGAGTATGCAAATTAACCCAACAAAGATAGCAATTAATTTGCATATACAGGCACTGAGCGAAGACTGAAGATGACTGAAGATTGCAGTGGCCATGGAGCTGGAGCGAGCAGGGGGCTTGGGTTGCTCCCGGCGACGGAGGAAGTCAAGCTTCCAGCCCGCCCTGGACTCTGCTCAAGGAGTGGCCCCCGGCGACCCAGGCTTCCAGTCAGTCCTGGCCTCCGCTCGAAGAGCTGGGAGCAGCCAGAGCAGAGAAGCCAAGCCTCGCTGCTGCGGCTGGACCAAAGGCCTGTGTCCTGGGTGCTGGAGGAAAACCGGTGCCGGCAGCCAGGGGAAGGAAGGCCTATTGTGCGAATCTTTGTGCAACAGGCCACTAGTATACAATAAAATATTATTTGGCCATAAAAAAAGAAAGAAATTTTGCCATTTGCTACAACATGGATGGACCTAGAGTATTATCCTAAGTGAAATAAAGCATAGTGAGAAAGACAAATACTATACGATTTCACTTATATGTGAAATCTAAAAAACAAAATAAATGAACCAACAAAAACACAGAAATAACCAGATAGATACAGAGAACAAACTAATGGTCGCCAGATGGGAGGGGGTTGGGGAAAATGAGAGGAAAAGGTGAAGGGGATTAACAAGTATCAACTGCCAGTTATAAAATTAGTCTTGGAGATGTAAAGTACAGCATAGGAAATATCTATATATATATAAAAGCCAAGTGACCGGAACGACAGAATGACGAGTCGCTATGACGTGCACTGCGACGGCCAACCGGCCCAATCGGCCCCAATCAGCAACCCTGCAACCACCTGCAGCCCCTCCCCCTAGCCGGCCCTGCCCCCGATCCCCCCCCACCCCAATCGGGGGCAGGGCCAGCCGACCTACCTCCTGCATCCCCTCACCCCCAGTGGCCCCCACCCATACATGAATTTGTACACTGAGCCTCTAGTAGTCAATAATATTATAATAATTATATATGAAGTCAGATGGGTACTAGGCTTATCTGCTGATTGTCTCATAGGTATATAAATGCCTAATCAATATGTTATATACCTGAACCTAATTTAATATTGTATATCAACTAAAATAAAAAATAATGCCTAAAATAATATTATTAGGAGAGTAAGGCCACAGAATTCCTTTCAAGTTTTCGATTTTATAGATGTTCCGGCAAATGAAGAACTAAAGAACTAAATTGCTTTTAACTTCACAAGTCTAGAATGGTAAAAACTGGGGACTCATAAAAATAACTGAAAACACAGAAGCATATCTAAGTTGTGAGTTTTATTTTAGATTTAATTAATCAGGTCCTATCTGCTGTTTTATATTTGGTTCCTAAGCTTGTTCATCATAAGCATCATAAGCAGGCCATGCATCTGATCAGTTACATATGGAAAGAATTTCTCATAAATTTCTCCATGAGCCCACAGTATTCTGAAGCACTTCGTAAGAATTCCAGATGTTTAAAAGAAATAAACTTCTCTTTCCAAGTGTAACACATTTCAAACCTGCCAAGTCATAAGGATTCCCAAGCTAATGGGTAGGAACTTACAAATGGACAAGTGTGAATAAAACTAGTATGTCCTCTTATAGTGAAAGATGTAATCAGAAGCATTATGCTAGTTAGGATATATGCAGCTTGGGTTTAAAAGCTGATGACTCACTCAGAATGAGGAGAAAGGCTATGCCTTATAAAATTCTCCCAACTCCATTTGTGTTAAATTTGCACTGTTAATAGTATAACTAAAGGCCTGAAATTCATGCATGGGTAGGGTCCTTTGGCCTGGCTGGCGATCAGGGCCGATCTGTAGGGTGAGGGCGATTGGGGGGCCCCTGCTGGCACTTGCCTTGGCCGGCCTGGTGCCACCCACTAGCCGGCCCCGCCCCCCCCACCGCCGCCACTGCCAGTCACCTCCCTCTGCAGGGCTACAGGCAGGGTGATGGGGGAGGGGACTCCCTCTGGCACATGTCTTGGCTGGCCTGGGGCCTGAGGGCAGCTCCTGCGTTGAGTGTCTGCCCCCTGGTGGTCAGTGCAGGTCATAGCGACCAGTCGTTCCACCGTTTGGTCAATTTGCATATTAGGCTTTTATTATATAGGATAATAAAAATAGGCATTATATTGACTTCTTACTATTAGAAGACTAGTACAAAGAAATGGAATACCTGGATTTAAGTTCAGGCTTGCCACTTCCTGGCTGGGAGACCTTAGACAATTACTTAACCTTCTTCAACTTCAGTTTTCTTTTTACTAACTGGAGATAGTAAAAATTCTTGTTCTACCACATCACAAGATTATTATAAATATCAAATAAGATAAATTATGCTTTGTAACTAAAAAGCATTGTAAAATGTTATTCTGAATTACTCCTATACATACATATTGCTAAGCAACTTCTGTTAGCCTTCCCTGACACTCCCAAACAAATGAGGTACCATCCTTTGTGCACAGCACCTCATACTTTTCCAATTATCTCAGCTAACACATCATGTTTCAATATAACTACTATTCATTTGTCTGTCTGTTCCACTAAACTGTAAATCGTACGAGAGCTAAGTCCATGTCCTTTTGTTCACTACTGTATGCCAAGTGCCTCACTCATAGTAGGTACTCAGCAAACAAATATTGACAGAAGAAAAGTTCCTCCTTACAGGCCTTTGCTTCCAAAATTCCTGATAAGGAAGATTCTTTTTTAAAAACTATTTATCAAATTTATTGGAGTGACATTGGTTAATAAAATTATATAGATTTAAAGTGTACAATTCTATAACACATCACCAGTATATTGTACTATGTGTTTACCATCCAAAGTCAAATCTCCTTCCATCACTATATATTTGACATCCTTTTTCCTTGGCTACCTCCCCCAACTCCTTTTTCCCTCTGGTAACCACCACACTACTGTCTGCATCTATGATTTTTTTGTGTGTGTGTTTTTTGTCTTGTTTGTTCATTTGATGCTTTTAATTTTATATCCCACATGAGTGAAATCATATGGTTCTTAAGTTTTTCTGTCTGACTTATTTTACTTAGCATGATATTCCCAAAATCTTTGAAAGACTCTTTTTAAAAAATTTTGTATTAGTTTCAGGTGTATAGCATAATGGTTAGACAATCATATACTTTACAAAGTATTCCCCCAATATTTCCAGTACCCATTTGGCACCATGCATAGTTATTACAATTGAAATGACATTTCCTATGCTATACTTTGCATCCCCATGACTATTTTGTGAAGTAGTGCCAATTAGTACTTCTTAATCCCTTCACCTTTTTCACTCAGCAACCATCGATCTATTTTCTGCATCTATGAGCCTGTTTCAATTTTGTTTGTTCATTTATTTTGTTCTTTAGATTCCATATATAAGTGAAATCATAATGTATTTGTCTTTACTGACTGACTTCTCTAAACATAACATTCTAGGTCCATCTGTACTGTCGCAAATGGTAAGATTTCATTCTTTTTTATAGTCGAGTAATCGTCTATTGTATATATGTACCACAGCTTTTTTTATCCACTCATCTATTTTTTTTAAAATATATTTTATTGATTTTTTACAGAGAGGAAGGGAGATGGATAGAGAGTTAGAAACATCGATGAGAGAGAAACATCAATCAGCTGCCTCCCGCACACCCCCTACTGGGGATGTGCCCGCAACCCAGGTACATTCCCTTGACCGGAATCGAACCTGGGACCCTTCAGTCCGCAGGCCGACGCTCTATCCACTGAGCCAAACCGGTTTCGGCTATCCACTCATCTATTAAACGGCACTTGAGTTGCTTCCAAATCTTGGCTATTGTAAATAACACAGCAATGACCACAGGGATGCATATATTTTTTCAAATTAGTGTTTTGGTTTCTTTGGATATACATCCAGAAGTGTAATCGCTGGGTCATAAGGCAGTTCCATTTTTAAAAAATATTTTATTGATTTAGAGAGAGAGAAAAGGAGAGGGATAGAGAGATAGAAACACTGATAAGAGAGAAACATCATCGATCACCTGCCTCCTGTAGGCCCCCTGCAGGGGATGAAGCCTGCAACCTGGGCATGTGCCCTGACCAAGAATGGAACCCGTGGTCTCTTGGTTCCTGGCTCCACACTCAACCGCTGAGCTACACCAGCCGGGCAAGGCAGTTCCATTTTTAATTTTTTGAATAGTCTCCATACTGTTTTCCATAGTGGCTGCACCAATCTGCATTCCCACCAACAGTGCATAAGGGTTCCCTTTTCTCCACATCTTTTTTTTTTTTTAATATATTTCTTTATTGATTTCAGAAAGGAAGGAAGAGGGAGAGAGAGACAGAAACATCAATGATGAGAGAGAATCATTGATTGGCTGCCTCCTGCACACCCCCCACTGGGGATCGAGTCCGCAACCCAGGCAAGTGCCCTTGGCTGGAATTGAACCCGGGACCCTTCAGTCCAAAGGCCGATACTCTATCCACTGAGCCAAACCGGCTAGGGCATTCCCATCTTCACTGACAGGTGTGAGATGGTTCTCATTGTGGTTTTAATTTGAATCACTTAGAAGATTCTTAATAGCAACTTGCACCCATGGATTCTAAATATTGACTGGTAAGAATGATAAAAGAAAATCACAGAAATACTAGAATAGGATTGTACTTATGATTACATAATTTTAAAAAATTCTTTAACCATGTGATCAACTAAAACAAATATCACTCACCATCATATTTTGCTAGGACTGCCTGAACATCTGCATAGGCCTGTAATTCTAAAAGTGATTCTAGGAGATTTTCATGGATGTTCCACATGGTAAGAGGAGGAAATTCTTTCATCAACTGTATTGTAAAAGGAAAAAAATATTAAAATTACAGCAAAGGAACTCAATGGAGTTGAATCAGATTCACTGAAATAAAAATTCTTTTGTTTCTTAACAAAACTGTGGGACTCTATCCTTAAGCAATAATATCTTTTCATAAAAACTATCAATTAAAAAACAATGATTCTACATTAAAATAACTGGCAACTCAAACCACATTTTTAGTTTTTTGAAGAATATGAAGGTCCAGTTATCAAATTCACTTACATCTCTCATTATTTTTACTGCTTCTCTTATTCTTCCTAATTTTCTTGCACACATTGCCAATCTTCTTTTAATATAAGCCAGTACATTGGTATCTCTCCCTATTTAAAAAAAATGACACAGCTATCATTTTTGTATTATGATTTTCTATTTCATTAACATATCCATTAATTTTATTTGCTTACTCTGGCAGCTTTAATTAAAATTAAATGTGTCAGAATGGAAAAATATTAATGATTGTTGTATTTGGGTGATAAACATTAAATGTGGGTTCATTATACTGCTCTATTTGTGTATATGTTTGAAGTTTTTTATATTAAAAGCATAATATGTATATATTGAATTACTTTTACCTCTATCAAAAGGTAACCTGAGAATATAGAAAATAATCTGTGTATACTTGACAAATGCATGTTAATATTAATATAAAAGAAACACATACAATAGGGAGAAGTAACATTAACCTATTATTTTACATGTCTGCATAAACAATCTATTATTTTAACATTATTTATTGTTTTAACTGAATAAAGATTTTAAAGACAAAATTCCCATGGCTAGTGCAAACTTTTGCTCAATAGATACTAACTAATAAACTATAAAACTACTTCTAGAAAGAGCAAACTAATAGTTCTGTAACTATCTCAACCATATTTGAGATGATACAAGGACAAACGGCTAAACTTTTTTTATAAATGCAGTTTCATTAGTTCCAGACTGCAAAATTATATATTCTCACAGTTGTGTTTTATAACAAGCATTAATGAAACATACTGTATACATCAATATTTAGTTAGAGAGAAAACGTAAACCAAATTTTAATTTCCACAAATAAAAGATTTAGAACTTAACTGCTAGCAGATAATGCATTATGTACACATATGTCAATTTATGGCCCACTATCTGCCAAAATCATGAAACTAAAACTCTCTGGCCACACAAAAAAAGCAGGAAGCAGCAGTACTACAGATTCTAACATCTTTGGTAAAAGTGTCTCAATCATAATTGGGAGAGTATCTCTGTAAGGAGAAAGAAAGGACCTCAGTTGCTATGGCTCATAAGATCTCAAACACAACAGAGAAAAATCAACCACAGAAAGAATCCATGCCAAATATGGCTGGTTTTTGTGCTAAAGGGGCCACTCCCTGGCACTATATAGAGATACATATAGTCTGAAGAGCAACCAATTGATGTTCCCCTACGATTGCTTGGGGTAAGGTAAGGATAAAGGTAATAGCTGCTTGTCATTACTAGAAGGCTCTCGTGGTTCTAAGTTGTGTTCTCCAATGACCAGCCCAATTCTCACATGAAATAAATTACTATTAAGTCTTAGAGCAGCACATCTCTCAATAACAAGAGCAGATCTGTTTCCTTCCACAAGCATTCTCTAGCCAATATGTACTTTAGTCTTTCTGGCTTGTAGATATTATGAATAGATTATCACTTAGGAAAAGTAGCTACCTCTAAGTATTAAGTTTATTATTGTTGTTTTGTGTTTTAAACATAAAAGAGCCAATTGCAGGAAGTAAAAAAACAGGTAAAAATTCATTCTTATTTGCTTACTCAGTTGGGCTTCATGCTGAGGACTTTGGTGCTGACACTGCTGCGACCGCTTATAAATCGTTTCTCCTGCCTTAAGTGCCTGCTTAAATAACTTTTCAACATCAACAATAGTTGTTGCTTCTTCCTCAGCCAGTAGAATATATGCAGAGGCACAGCTATGGAGAAAGCAAGCAAGACAATTTTAAGTAAAACAGTAAAGCAAGTATATCTCTTGGGTATGTCCCTTTGTTCTTTGTTATATTTCCCTGCCTTTCCCTACATTTTCCATCTCTTGAAGAATAAAAACAACTTCCATCAATATTTTAATTTATTAGGGGCATACTGGTATAGTCTTAATGTCTTATTTGCACATTTTTTCCTTTCCTATCTTTCTTTCCCTCCCTTTACTTTCTTTTACTTCTATATTCATTCTGATGTTATCCTGTATTTTCCTTTTGTGGAAGAGGGGAGAAAAGATATATAAAGAATTATCTAACAGTTATTCAAGGGACTATGTACTCTAGTGGTCATGCCTGCTCTAAGTCACTATGTACTTTGTAATATCCATCAAATGGATAATGGAGGTATAGGAAAGTGTGATGTTTGACAAGAATATCACATGGCCAATTAGGCACCTTTCCAATTCGACTCAAAAACATATTCCAGGACTAGACTTTTTTCACTACACTGATATTTCCTCTTTGTGCTGCCCCATCCTCTCTCAGCTTTATCAACAATGGCACTGCAACAAAACATCCCTTGATCTGCAGCCTAGCCTTTCCTCCTACAGTCCTCCTCTCACCTGTCACACCCATGCTGACTCCAAGTTTCCCTTTTCTTCACCCCACCAAAACACAGATTTCTCTTTATAGCCTTTAAGTCAAAAGCTGTCTAATAAAATAACTTGTTTGAGGACAAAAAGAAAGAGAAACAGAAAGTTTCCTTTCTATTCCCAGAAATAACTAGTTCATTTCTCTTCTAGAGACATCCTAGTTCTGATTATCTAAGCATAGATTGTCCAGTATTGTGGTCACTGGCCTCATGTAGTTACTGAGCACTTGAAATGTGTCTAGTCCAAACTGAGATGCACACCAGTCAGTGTATGGTCAGTGTAAAACGCACACTGAATTTTGAAGACTTAAAAGAATATAAAATACTTAATTAACAATTTATTTTTAATGTTGAATATATTTTAAAACATATTAATATGTTGAATGTAGCTAAATAAAATATATTATTCAAGTTAACTGAATATATTTTTTTACTTTTTAAATGTGGCTACCAGAAAATTTAATGTTACATATATGATTTGCATTACAATAGGGGAGAAATTATTAATAAAAGTACAAGGTGAGCATGGAACAAAAGTGATGGCAAGATAGCGACAAAAAATTGGAGACAAGCCTTGGCTGGTATGGCTCATTTGGTTGAGCATCATCCCATGCACCAAGAAGTCATGGGTTTGATTCCAGGTCAGGGCACATGCCCAGGTTGTGGGCTTGATCCCCAGTAAGGGGCATGCAGAAGGCAACCAATTGATCAATCTATTGGTGTTTCTCTCTCTCTCCCTCTCCCTTCCTCTCTCTCTAAAATTAATTAAAACATATTTTTAAAAAAATTTTTTCATTGGGGACAAGACAGATCTTTCATTTGGAAGATGTAAATCATACCATTTCAGCATCCTTCAACTAATACCTTAATTTGAAGCATATAATAATTTCACTAATCAACAGAGACTTCTTCATTACATTGGATTAAATTAATCTGTCTATCCTTATGAATTAATTATTTTAGCTTCATAGTAAGTTTTGAAATCAGGAAGTAAGTCCTCTAACTTTATTCTTCTTTTACAAGACTGTTTTGGCTATTTGAGATCTCTTGCAATTCTAAGTGAATTTTATAATCAGCTTGTCCTTTCTGCAAAAAATAGCAACTGACATTTTGATTGAAATTACATTGAATTTGTAGATCAACTGGAGGAGTACTGCCATCTTAACAATATTAAGTCTTCAATCCATGAACATGGGATGTCTTTCCATTTATTTAGGTCTTCTTTAACTTCTTTCAACAATACTTTTTAGTTTTTAGTGTACAAGTCTTCTACCTCCTTGGTTAAACTTTTTTTTTTTTAAATTGATTTCAGAGAGGAAGGGAGAGGGAGAGAGATAGAAACATCAGTGATGAGAATCACTGATCGGCTGCCCCTCACTGGGGATTGAGGCTGCAACCCTGACATGTGCCCTGACTGGGAATGGAACCATGACCTCCTGGTTTATACGTCCATTCTCAACCAGAGCCACACCAGCTGAGCTAAACTTCTTAAGTATTTTAATATTTCTTATGCTATTGTAAATGGAATTGTTTTCTTTTTTTCCTTTTCAGATAGTTCGTTGCTAGTATATAGAAATACAACTTATTTTTATGTGTTGATCTTGTCTCTTGCAACTTTGTTGATGTCATTTATTAGCTCTGATAATTTGTGTGTGTGTGTGTGTGTGTGTGTGTATTCTTTACAATATCCTGCATGTATTATGTCATCTGTGAATAGTGATAGATTGGTATGCTCAATAGTGTACCAAAGGTTTCTTAGGTTCTGTTCATTTTCTTCATTCCTTTATTTTTATTTCTCCTCAGACTAGGTAATCTTAATTGATCTAAATCCAGTTTACTGATTTTTTTCTGCCTGCTCAAATCTGTTGCTGTATTCATATAGAAAAATTTTTATTTTGGTGATATTTTTCAACTCTAGAATTTCTATTTAGTTCCTTTTACTTATTTCTATCTCTTTCTACCTACTTTTTAATGGTGAGGCATAATTCTCCTATTTTCCTTTAATTCTTTGTACATGGCTTCCTTTACCTTTTTGAGCATGTTTAAAATAGTTGATTTAGACCTGGCTGGTGTGGCTCAGTCAGTTGAGCATTCTCCTATGCACTGTAAGGATGCCAGTCTGATTGTCAGTCAGGGCACATACACAAGTTGTGGTTTAATCTCCAGTTAGGATGCATGTGGAAGGCGATCGATTGGTGTTTCTCACATCAATGTTTCTCTCTCTTTCTACATCTCTCTCTAAAATCAATTAAAAACACATTTTAAAAAATAAAAGTTTATTTAAAGACTCTGTCTAGAAAGTACAAAGTCTGGGCTTCCTCAAGGGCAATTTCTATTCATTTCCTTTCTTTTCTGTGTATGGGGCATATTTTGTTTCTTTTGCATGTCTTGTAATTTGTTCTTGAAAACTGGGAATTTTGAATATTATAATCTGGAAACTCTAAAAATCAGATTTCTTCTCCTCCCCAAAGTTTGTTGTTACTGCTTATTGTAGTTGTTTGTTTAGTGACTTTCTGACTTATTTTGTAAAGTTCGTATTCTCTATCATGTGTGACCAATATTGTTAAGATGGCAGTACTCCTTCAGCTTAGTGGGCAGCCAGTAAATTTGGTAAAGATTGCCTTAAACACCTGGAACCAAAAACAAGTCTTTGCAGATGGCTTTGTGTGTGTTTGTGTGTGTGTGTGTGTGTGTGTGTGTGTGTTGGGGCACACCTTCAACATTCAATCAGCCAGTTTATAATTCTGCCTTAGCCTTCACTTTCTGTTTGTACAGAAGCTGAGAATTAGACAAACATGGGAGCTTAGGGTCTTCTTAAGCATGTACCTTGGGCAGGTGTGCAGCCTTTGAGATTTTCAGGAATATGTGGTAGCTTTTCAAAATCTCTATTTCCAAAGTATCTCATTCCCCAGCTTTCCTCCAAAGCTTTGATTTGTCTATTTTTTGCCCCAACTTTTATCCCTTGCCCCAGGCAGCAGGAACTAGTGTATTTGCCTTTAAATGTTTTAACAAATGCCCCTCCACCCAATGTAGTTGTGTCAGTACGGGGTGAGTTCCAAATTATACTAAAGAAAGGCAAGTCCCTTGGGCTGGTCCTTCAAATAAACAACCACAATTCTTTGAGAATTAGGTCCATTCTACTTCTTCTGGAAGTAGGAACCTATTACCAGGATTTGGACTGTTGTTTCCAAGGGTGCCACTGAACTAGGGAGTAGGGGATGGGGCCAGTGTAAGTTAAAACATTACAAAGCTCTCTTACAGAAATTCAACTGATTTTTTTTAATTGATTAAGCATTCTCCAAGTTGCTATAAAGTTTTGATTAGTTTCCAGAGTTTCAATAAAGTTGATTTACTGCTTTTGGAATTCCCTATACTACCATTTTTCTTCTGCTTTGGGAAGCTCTTCTTAATAAGGATAATATATCTGGGGAGAGAGGGAAGGAGGAGGAACACAGGGGACAATGCTAATTTCACATTATTCAGGAAGTATACCCTGATTAATCCCAACTGGGGCCATATTTTAGTATTAGATTAATACACATTGATCTGTCTCATTTAAATATTAAGTTGACTTCTGATTTTACATTTTGTCTTTTCAAAATATAAAGTTAATACAAAGAGCTATAAAAAATGCTTGTTAACATGAAAAAAATTAAGTTAGAGCTACATTTTACTTATCTTGAATCCCCATCTCATGCTTCCCATCCCATTAGTAACTAAAGTTCGCAGGGCTGAATGAATGCTTTAAATGAATGATTTAAACGAAAAACAAAATTAAAACAAGTGGCATAGTATTTTAGTACTCTTTAATATCAAGTATTATCACCAATTAGATCAGCACTCTCCGTTTTTAAAGTATTGCTAGCATAATTTCTATTCAATGCATAGATAAGTTTACTTTCGGAAGCAAAACACATATCGGTGAACATGGCAAATTTTGTCTCTAGTATGCAAAAAGAGAAAGGGGATTGCTAATGACTCCAAGTATCTAAGAAACAGACAAAAGGAAACATTAAATCATTTGCCTGGGTTTCCTTCAAAACAAATTTATTTTCCATATATTTCAAACTTACTCATTGTTTAATTCTAAAGCTTGGTAGGCTGCTTTAATTCGAGATAAAGGATTTCTTTCCCTCCATGCCTTCTGCATAACTGTAGGAAAAATATTTCAAAAAGTAGATGAGATGTAAACATAAATAATCTTATGCAAAACACATGAAGAATGAGCTAGGAGAGTAAACAAAGACTTAAATAACATGTTCTTAAATGTAAGAAAGAAGAAATTGGGGTGCTAGCTCACATTAACTTTATGAGAAATTTATATTAAATTTGGAAGTTTCACATATAATAAAAAGAAATATACTGTTTTTCTGGTCTATTTTAATAACAACACATAAGGTACTTAATCAAATTAATCACATCATTATACATGAACATTTACATACTATATGCATATAAAAATAGAGTTTGAGTGACATATTATAATCAATATGAAATATTCTAGCTCTTTATCATTTTGAAAAGGTTCTTTGGAACTGCTAGAAATATATAAAAGTTAAAAAATAAAGTCTTTGTCTAATCAATGATTCAATCTAGGAAGAATGTCTGAATTTACATTTTGTATTCAAAGGGGGGGATTAATTTAGAATATAGTACATTTAAGGAAAATGTCAGTTTCTACAAAGACTCAACAAAAGCCTGAATTAGAATCTCTCTGAAATAACAATATCAGCTATCATTTACAGTACCAAATGAAAATTTCACACTAAGTAAAGTTTCTTAAAAATTAAACAAATAAAGTAGATTCATGAAACTATCTGGCCTATTTCAAGGTTGATAAGAAAAATAGAGAATCTATAAATGTTGTTTTTGGAATAAAACCCACAACTGTCCAGAAAGAATAATGTGGAAAATGTGTGAGTTTTCCTTTGGAAACAAAATATTAGTCTTGGCTTAGAAAATAAGACAGTATATTCTACTTGTGTAACAAAAATACATTTCTAATATCAAACATGTCACCAGCTAGCTGACAGCTAATGCTTCCTCAACTTGACAAACTGATGCACATCAGCACCCATCTGATAATAACCAGGTAAATAGCATTTTACTGAAACATTAAAATACAACATAAAATTAAATATAATATTAGATTTGCCATTTTTGATGGTGGGTTCTCTTCTATAAGTTACATGATACAAGTCAAATTTTGTGAATCTTTACCAATATTTTATTTTTAAATTTAAAAATGTATTTATTTAGAAGCATTCAGAATGTCAACAAAACAGCTGCAACTTTTTTGCAATTACAGAATGGTATTCAGTTAACAGAACAAGAATTATTTCATATAAACTGCATCAGAGACAACTGATGATGAAAAAATTGCCATCCCCATATATAATTTGTGCTGTGCACCAACAAGAACCTGCTTTAAATTTCCATGGCAATTTACACCTCCATACTGTACCAAGCAAGGTTAGTGGCTACTGAGAATATCACCAGGACAGGACTGTCTAAAAACACATTTGGTAGTGTGTTAACCATACAAAAAAAGGACACAAATCTTACACAGCCTTACATTTCAATTTTTTTCTTCAGAAGGAGTGATTTGTGTATGGGGGGGCGGGTTAAATGCTTTAAAGACAAGAAAAGAAAACTACGCTAGAACCAACTTATTTAGCATCATCCTCTTCTTCTTCCTCCTCCTCCTCTTCATCTTCATTTTCTTGCTTTTTTCTTTTTCAGTCTTAACAACTCCCTTTTTTGCCTCATCAGGCTCTTCTCTAGCTCGATATGCAGTAATACCCTTCTTGTAGTTCTCCTTCAGCTTAGCAGCCTTCTTTTCATAAGGCTGCTTGTCATCTGCAGCAGTGTGATTTCAAAATCCCCAGCTTCTTTGCAACATCACCAATAAACAGGACAGGATGCTCTCCTTTGATTTTGGAGCGATACTCAGGACAAACAAGAAAAAGGCTGAAGGAGGCCTCTTGGGTGCATTGGGGTCCTTGAATTTCCTTTTTGTTTCCCCTTTAGAAAGGATATAAGTTTTCATTTCTCTTTCATAATAGGCCTTGTCCACCTTTGCCATGTCTTCAAATTTTCCTTTCTCTTCAGCCGACATGGTCTTCCACCTCTCTGAGCACTTCTTAGAAAACTCTAAGAAGTTGACTGAAGTACTTGGGCACTTCCTCCCTGTGCTCTTCCTGGCAGGTTTGCACAAAGAAGGCATACGAAGACATTTTGCCTCTTGGCTTCTTAGATCTCCTTTGCCCATTTTCAAAAAAAAATTTTTAAATTGATTTAGAGAGAGGGAGAGAGAGAGAGTAAAAGAGAGAGAGAAGGAGGGGGAGAGAAAGGAGGAAGAGAGAGAGAGATGAGAGAGAAACATCAACTGGCTGCCTCCCACATGCACCCCAACTGGGGATCAAACCCACAACCAGGCTATGTGTCCTGACTGGGAATCGAACCCCTACCTTTTGGTGTACAGGACGATGCTCCAACCAACTGAGTCACACTGGCCAGGAACTGCCCATGTTTAATTACTTTCCTCAGGGAGCACACAGTCGCCAAGGGCCCGCACCCACCCTGACACTGTCTCTATGGAGCTCAATATACTGTGATGGCGCTCTTTACCAACATTTTAAATGGTTTGGTATTCTAGTATATTAAGAATATATCTCAATTTATTTAACCAATTCTCTTTTGATGGACAATTAGATTACATCCAATTTTTTTGCACCAGGCCTCTAGTTTTTTTACTAAACAGAAATATTGTGAAAACACATTTCAATATCTACCTTTGTATACCCGACCAAGAAGTGGAATGGTTGGTTAAAATGTATGCATCTTTTAAAAGATTCTGAATTTATACTCCAAAATTCCTCCCAATAAAATTGCATTAATTTACATTATTTCAGGCAGTGTAGAAGAGTGATTGTTTCCCTACTGCCTTACCAACACTGAATAATATCAGTCTTTATTAATACATGAAAATGACCTCATTTGCATTTGCATGTCTTTTATTTCTAGTAAGGTCATCAAATCCAGCTTTAAGCATTTTTTCTTATTCTTTTGTTTTCAACTGCACTATCCAGCCTCTCAATATTATTCTTCACAACCAATGCAGTTCTAAGTCAAAGGGGAAATAAAGTAAAGGAAGAAAAATATGTATTTCCTTCTAAGAAAAGGTTAAGGAATAATTTAAAGTAAAATGCTGATTTAGTATTCACCTGTCCACTTTAAGAGCTCTCAATATGCTTAAAAATAACACAAGCAGTTAGCAATTCAATCAAATTTATTTATTTTCAATTTAAATAATAGTCTAACATGCTAATAAACAGAAAAGACACTAGCATTTATCTCAAGATCAGGAATCACAAATATTAATGTCTACAAAGGCTAGGCAAAAAACATAAATGAATGAACTAAAAACATATGCACTGTCTAAAGAAGAATCACAGCTCAGGTCTAACTGATTAATGCCAAGTAGAAATGTAGGTCCAAGTATGCCATATTTTCCAAATTTCTAAAGTGTAAATCTGAATTTTAATGTTGTCTCCTAGTTTTTAAATGTTGAAAAAAAAATACCATGAAAATGAATTATCCAAAATCACTATTGGCTGGCCTTGAGGATATGTTTGTTCTGTTTTAGATAAATCAACAGGATGAGAACAAAATCTACTAATGTAGTAATTTCTGATGACAATATTCAAGAGAAATTTATCATATCACACATATATACACATTTGTCTGAAAAGATCAATATGGAACCAACAGTCCATTTCTGGATTAGCATTCACAGGTAAAGTCTGTCCTTGATTTTGGTCTTTAGCTGGGATTATGTGTACCTCTAGAAGTACATGACGACCAAAGTGCAAGGGCCAAAACAAGATGCATGGTTTTAAGAGAACCAGTTTCTAAAGCCTTAACTTAATGACTCTTTCCTATAACTAATCTATCTGAAGAATGTTCCTCTGATTGGTCTATGCATCATGCAGGTTTTCCATTCCTACCCAACATCCACTTTCTCACTCCCCAAAAGATATATTCCTTTCTCCTACTTTGTAAAAGTAAGTCTTACTTCTCACCTATCCTGAATCTTCCCAAGGTGCATTGCTCTACAGTATAAAAATCTTCAGGTGCCAAAGGGACAATTTAAAGTTCAGGTTTGGGAGTAGCCATTTTTAATCAAGGAACCTATAATAGGGTTTCCACCTTTAACTTATTTTTTTTAACAGTGAAGCTCATCATTATTCTGGCCCTTGGATACACTGAATTCAAGTATATAGTAGAGTAGGGAGGGAGTGATAATGTTTACCAGTTCCATTTATCAGCATCCCACTCCCCTTACTATCAAAGAATGCATTCTCCTACAGGAAGGTCCCCTCACAATAAGGCCAAGAGGGCATTAGTAAGAAATAATAAAGGCAGTGGAATCTTATTTTGGCCGAGATAAGGTCTAGGCCAGCTGTGGGCAAACTAGGGCCTGCGGCGGATCCGGCCTGTTTGAAATGAATAAAACTAAAAAAAAAAGACCGTACCCCTTTTATGTAATGATGTTTACTTTGAATTTATATTAGTTCACACAAACACTCCATCCATGCTTTTGT
>NW_005871149.1:1686523-1700395 GCF_000147115.1 Myotis lucifugus | reverse complement strand
CTCGAGTCAAAAAGTTTGCCCACCCCTGGTCTAGGCAAAGCTACAAGACTCTGAGACTCTATCTCTCTATCTTATAATCTGAATTCAGAAGAGAGTGGCTACCATAGGATGCATGTTAATATGTTTATCTGAATTGACAAATGAAGTCAGACTTTGTCAGAAAATAAGTCTGATATGGTTAGTAGGATTGACAATGAGAACTCAGCCAGCCAACTAGATTATACGGAGGACATTTTCCAAAGTTGAAAGAGCCAAATATGGAGCTCCAAGGATTTGACAAAAATATAATTAAAGTACACAATACCATTTAGAACCTTATGGTCAAAGAAAATTAATTTTTTTATTTATACTAAAAATTTATTGTGGAAAACTCATATATGTGATAAAAGACTCTCAAGCACAAAATAATCATATTAAAATCATATGAAGCTTGGGATGGATATAAATTCCAGAACAAAAAGGACTTATATAAAATCTACTACTGTTAAAGGGTATTTATTCATGTATTTTTCAACAGATAATGGTATGTATCAAGTCATTACATTCTTGAATTACATTCAAATATAGGATATTCTAGTTTCGTTTTCAAATTTTTATATTTATAATATGTCAAAAACCATATTCTTTGCAATTATTTAACCTTATGATATCAACTTAAAAATATGTGAAGGGAGCCCTGGCCAGGCAGCCCAATTCATTGAAGCATCATCCCATACACCTAAAGGTTTCAGGTTTGATTCCCAGTCAGGGCACATACCTAGGTTTCAGGTTGGATCCCATGCCCTACAGGAGATAACCGATTGGCATGGATGTTTCTCTTTCTCTGCCTGTCTCTTATTCTTCCTCTCTCTAAAAACACCCTTCAGTGGATTTTTCTTTTTTTAAGTGAAAAGGGATACATCGTTTTTCAAAATTCTCTTAGGAGGTATGTGAACAAAAATGTTTTAAGACGACAGCTTTAGTGGACAGCCATGGTTGCTATACTTTTGCCATTAATGTAAACATTAAGCATATAAACATAAAAGCAATTGCTTTTTCAACTATTTACAATTAAACCCTTTAATGTAAGAATACCGAATATCCTAGGGTTTCCTGCTACCACCCATCCTTAGTATATTTAATCCAGCAAAGAGATATCACAATGAACTCACTTCAATGCTGGAAAATTGGCTATTTTTCAGACCCTCGTTATTAGTGGGTGATCTTTTTCTGCCTGTCGATGTGATGAGTAATAGTGGCAATGTGGCAGTAGTTTAGTGGTTAAGAGCTAGACTTGAATTTGAAACCTAGCTTTATCATTTAACTAGAGGCCCGATGCACAAAATTCGTGCAAGAGTAGGCCTTCCTTTCCCCAGCTGCCGGCACTGGCTTCCCTCCGGCACCCAGGACTCGGGCTTCCATGGCAGCCTCGGCTTCCTCCGGAAGGACGTCCAGTCTAATTAGCATATTATGCTTTTATTATTATAGATAGCTAGATGACTTAGGCATGTTACTTGATTCCCCTTTACCTCTGGTTCTTTTTTTTTTTTTTTTTAATTGATTTCAGAGAGTAAGGGAGAGGGAGAAAGAGATAGAAACATCAATGATGAGAGAGAATTATTGACTGGTTGCCTCTTGCATGACCCCTACTGGGGATCAAGCCTGCAACCGGGCATGTGCCCTTGACTGGAATCGAACCCAAGACCCTTCAGTCCACAGGCCAACACTCTATCCACTGAGCCAAACCAGCTAGGGCTACCACTGGTTTTTTATTTTTAAAATAAGGCTGATAATAGTACCTACCTCATAAGATGATTAGTACATTTATATAAATTTCTTAGAACAATGCTTGGTGCATAATAAGTGCTTTACAAGTGTTAACTATTATTAGTGAAATTGCTGAAGACATCTGTGACACCAACACCACTCATTCATTCATACTTTCATCAGATAATAAATATTAATATTTACAGTATGCCAGGCACTGTGCCAGACGATAGGAATTCAAAGATGATGGAATATATTACCTGCTTTCCAAAGTTTCATACCCTAGTGGGGAGGACAAACATTAAAGCAACACAAGAACATTAACAAATAATTGTTTGTGGTTGAAAATTGTTTCATTGAGGTTTGAACTAAGCACTGTAGAACTGCAGAGAAGAAAGAAGATCCCAGAGAAGACTTTCTAGAGAATGTGACTTTTAATTTGGAGCCTGAAGGATAGAAAGAAGCAGAAGGATAGATAAGGAGGAAAAGGGCATTCAAATTAGAAAGCTAGCCGTACATTTAAGAGTCTCAATATTTTTTCTATAAAGAGCTTAGAGAGAATTAAACAGACATTTCTATGATCTTCCACCACTTTAAATGCATCTCTAACTTATAACTGGAATAAAATTATGTCCCATTTTTCTCTACATGCCATGCCCCAATGTTTATACTTTATCTTACTCTTTTCTCGTATGTATAATTGCAGGTGTTAATTTTCCAGACCAAACTGGGTACATTTTTCTCTGCATAAGCAGTTGCTGCAGTTTATCTGAAAGATTTTTTAAAGTGATAGTAGAAGCAATATTTTAATAAAATAAATTCCTTATAAGAAGGAAAAGTAGTGTAACAGCCTAGTTTACAACCATAATTAGTCAATTTAATCTGGCTTTCTTATCAATAATGCAAACAACTCCAAGCCAAATAACTTTGTATATTATAATAAATAACTATAAAGAGCTTTAAAAATAATCTTCATGACCACTGCTTATCCCATGAACAGAGATGACACATACCTGTGTCTGAAGGACGTAAAAAGTCTGTGTCACAGGTGAAAAAGGTCTGATGGTCCTGAGCTGACAAATTCATGTCATAGTATGTAAGTGGCTCTTTACCAGTCACCCAAGTGAGTCTTTACCAAAACAAAAGAAAATATGTAAATCAAACATGAGAGAGTATTGATTTGCTATAACAGACACTATTTAAAATTCAAACATATGCTGCTAAAAATTCCATTTCAGGATGTTTTAAAAGCTTATTATAATGAATAAAAAAGAGATAACCTATACAAACTACTTAGAGTAGAACAGAACATAAAAAATGAAAAGGGAAAGGCTAGATTATTCAACAAACACTGTTTCAAAATTGGATTTGAAGGGATAAGACAATTTGCCTCAGATATATACCTTTTTAAGTATACTTCAGTACATTTTCAGTGAGTTAGAATGATTAAAAGTAAAAGTACAAAGAAAGAAAAAAACAGGTTGATTTTCACTAGATATCAAGATGGTAAAGGGCTTTTAAAGCATAAAAGCAAAGAGGAACTTTTCTCAGATGTTACTAAATTAGAAATTTAAACTTTCATATTCCCCCGAGACTCACAATAGCACGTTAACAGATTGGCTAATAAATACATTTTAAAATGTGCAATCTCATTAGTCATTAACAAATAGCAAATTAAAACAAATAATTTTTACTTTCACCTATTAAATTGGCAAATATGTATATATTGTTAGGTGGAATATGGACTCACACATACTGCTGGTATCATGTAAATTGGCATTTATATTTCTGGTTCTAGAAATCAATTAGGCAATATCTATCAAGAATCTTAAAAATATTTACACCTACCTAGGGGATGGGTATACTAGTATATTATATTATACCATCCTCTCTACTTTTGTTTATTTTTCAAATTTTCCATAATCAAAATAAGATTAAAGGGAAGGGGAAAAAACTGTTCACACCCCTTGATTCAGTAATCCCAGTGCTACAAATCAACTCTAAGGAAATAATCATATATGTGGTTAAATATTTATGTAGAGAGATATCCCTCTACTGTAAATGTTAACAGTGAAATCTATGACCCAGATAGGCAAGCAGTAGAGAAGGTATGGTAAATACAAGTACTAAAAATCATGATTTTGAAGAAATTCTTTGGGAATTCCACACATTGTGATGTTGAAGTTTTGATTCTATACATGCATACAGAAGAGAGACTGGATGGAAATACTAATAGTAATTATTACTTAGTGGTAAAAAGAGGTGATCTTTACTTTCTTTTTCATACATCTCTGTTTTCTTCCCATTTCCTACAATGAATATACGTACATTTTATAATCTGAAGAAAAAGCACTTTAAAAGCACATTGTAAATATTATTTATATAAGTACTAAAGATGTTAAGTTATTTAATAGTATGAGTTGCCTTGTTATTTAACGTTTTTAGCTATTCTGCAAGAAATTATCATAAAGAGAAAAAGGAAAAGAAAATTCTTATTCACTTAACAGTTTTGCTATCCATTCTAAAACCATAAAAAATTAATTATTAACAATCTACATTATTCCCAAAATGATTTAAAGCAGTTAAAAATATAATGTATAATATACTATATAATAAAAGCCTAATATGCTAAGTGTCCGGTCATCTGGTTGGCCATTCAACCAATTAAAGCATAATATGCTAAGGCCGCTCAACCGCTCACTATGACATGCACTGACCACTAGGGGGCAGATGCTCCAACCAGTAGGTTAGCTTGCTGCTGGGGTCCAGCCGATCAGGACTGAGCAAGACAGGCCGGAAATGTCCTGGAGCCCTCCCGCAGTCCCTCCCCGGCTGGCCAACCTCCCGCGTTCCTCCCCAGCCCCGATCATGCACCGGTGGGGTCCCTTGGCCTGGCCTACGCCCTCTCACAATCCAGGACCCCTCAGGGGATGTTGGAGAGCCGGTTTTGGCCCAATCCCGCAGGACAGGCCAAGGGACCCCACTGGTGCATGAATTCGTGCACTGGGCCTCTAGTCCAGTGATGGTGAACCTTTTGAGCTCGGTGTGCCAGCATTTTGAAAAACCCTAACTTAACTCTGGTGCCATGTCACATATAGAAATTTTTTTATATTTGCAACCATAGTAAAACAAAGATTTATATTTTTGATATTTTATATATTTAAATGCCATTTAACAAAGAAAAATCAACCAAAAAAATGAGTTCGCATGTCACCTCTGACACGCGTGTCATAGGTTCGCCATCACTGCTCTAGTCAATAACATAAACTAGAAGTAAATTAAAAACACTAAGTAAAGTAAAAACTAGGATTGGGCCATAAAATGGAATCTGGAATGAGGCTAACATGAAATATATACACTTGCTAAGGGTTAGCTACAATATGACCACACAATTATTATCATTGCAATTTGGACTTTTATATTAAGATAAACTAATCATTCAAAGAAGCATACGTGTTCTTGATACTAAGAAAAGAAACTTCTCTTTAAAACCTTCATGAAGTAGACACTATAAAATATAACAAAGAATAGCCTAAAACCTTTTTTAATAAACACAGTGAGAAGTTCAAGGATCTGTCTCTTGCAGAATCCCTTAATACAGGCTAGTGGCATCTCTCATAAAAGCCTAGTTTTCACTTCCCAGGACTGACTGTCCTACACTATCAAGTCCTTAAGCACAAAGATTATTACTTAATCATTTAGTATCCCCATCATTTTACACAGTGCCCATACATAACAGACACATAACGTTTCTTGTTCAATGAATTAAATAACATGCCCAGTCTATCTCCAGGTAAAACACAGCCCTTCTCAAAATAAAAGTAAACTGCCCTAACCGGTTTGGCTCAGTGGATAGAGCGTCGGCCTGCGGACTCAAGGGTCCCAGGTTCGATTCCGGTCAAGAGCATGTACCTTAGTTTTGGGCACATCCCCAGTAGGGAGTGTGCAGGAGGCAGCTGATGGATGTTTCTCTCTCATCGATGTTTCTAACTCTCTATCCCTCTCCCCTCCTCTCTGTAAAAAGTCAATAAAATATATTTTTTAAAAATAAATAAATAAATAAAAGTAAACTATCTTTGGTCATAAGTTTCAAAAGATGTTTTCTCATTTAGTGTATAAACCAGGAGAGAAATGGATACAGTAGAGCATAGAAAATGGCAATATAAAATACAATATAAAAGTATTACACCCTGGACTGTGGCACAAATGAAATTCATATTCACATTCAGATTGATATTTTCTAGTGAATGTTCAAATAAATTTTGAAATCGAGTACATATGCACAGGAATATACTGACATTTGTAATTTTTTCTTAATCTTATAAATTCTTTGAAAAGGCTTTCAGCCATAAACCGGGGGTCAAATGTATACTTATTATGCATTATGAACACTATTATAATAAGTACTATCAAGATGCTGACAACTAAACTGCTAATCATTTTATCTTACTAGTATATATCAGTATCTCCAACTAAAAGGGCTATGATATAGTTATAAAAACAAGTGTTTCCATAATACTTTTACTCTAAAACCAATGTTGTAATTATACTGAAAGCAAAATGTATTACCTCCTATATTCTGCTCCTCTGAAAAGGTTTAGAGGGTTTCTCCATACCTTGCATTCTAAAAAACAAAGGAGAAAAGGGAGGAAGTGAGACAATTTAATCAAATGCTGTTAAACCTTAATTCGCCAACATTTATTGTATAGTCACTGTATACTAAGTACAGTGCTAGCCACTGATAGCACAAAGATAAGTAAGGCATGGATCACCCTACTGTCACGGAGCATACAATTAAATCTAGTCATTCCCTTATTTCTGTCTTCACAGCATTTGGTTCATAATTCAATTATAGCACTTACCATATTATAATGTGATTATCTGTTTGGTTTTAAGTTTCTCCCTTTTATTTCTTTTAAATGATTTATCGATTTTAGAGAGAGAGGAAGGGAGAGGGAGAGAAACATCGACGTGAGAGAAACATCGATCAGCTGCCTCCAGCATGCCCCCTACTGGGGAGGAGCCAGCCACCCAGGCATGTGCCTTGACCAGGAATCGAACTGCCGACCTCTCGGTACATAGGGAGGATGCTCAGCCAACTGAGCCACACCGGCCAGGGCCCTTTTATTTTTGTAATTGATTTTTGTTTGAGAGAGTGAGAGAGAGGAAGGGAGAAAGATAGAGAAACATTAATTTGCTATTCAACTTATTTATGCATTTATTGGTTGACTTTTGTATGTGCCCTGACTGTGGGGATTGAACTCACAACCTTGATGTATGGGGATGACATTCTAACCAACTGAGCTACCCAGCCATTATTTGCCTTTTGAATTGTGTTGACTTGAACTCAACCCTGAGAGTGAGGACTTAAATTTTGTGCCCAGGCACCTGACATACTTCACCCTAGTCCCAGTACTGCAAAATTGAGCTGATGGTATAAAATCAATGGTGGGTAAAACTGCTAGTACTTTAGCCCGAGTCAAGGCAGCGACACCAAATCATACTGGTCGTCATTGGATTCGTTACTGGCTAGCCCAGTAAAACAAGCAATACCAAGTATGAGGATTGTCCTCCTGGCCTAATCTCCTTCCTGCTGATTGGACTGTGGATATGATAGGTGGAGCCAGAGTGGCTGTCTTAGACCACAAGGCCAAACTGCATTTGGAGACGGCAGGCTAACAAAATAGGAGTCTGGGTCTCTGATGATCCTCACTCTCTAGATCGATATATACATGGATAGACAAACTTCTCTCTATTGTTGTGAGTTTCTATCTCCCACAGCTAAACACAACCTTAACTATACAGCTCTAAAGACTAACTATATAGCTCTGAAAACATTAGATAAGTAATCACCTGACACATTCTGTCGGCTGTTTTCACTTTCTCTGCTGCTGGAAAGAGAAGCTGGCTCTGACATGCTTCTTTCTGTTCCTCCCATCAATGGTCGCAAATGGTTTACCGACACTTGCTCAATAAAAGATGTACCATGTTTATGGAAGTACCACCATTCAAATATCTATGACAAACAGAAAACATCTTTCACTTAATACAGAACTAATAAGCAGATATGAGCTCAAATTAAAACATTATCTCAAGATGTTCCTTTAATTCAGCATTTTAAATGTACTCTCCTTCCAAAAAAATAAGCCAAATATAAGATTACCCAATAACATATGCGAGCAAAAGTGAAATACTTCATAGCTTTGTCATGAAATTTAGACAAGCTTAGGCAAAATGAAAAGAAATACATCTGTAAATAAAGCATTAAAAACAATAAAAAGGTTTAATCTATAGATTATGTTATATTACATTGTCATTTTATTCTATCTGTAGTATAATTGAAAAAAAAATAAGTTTGAAACAACTAGCATGATGGATTAGACTAGGTTTAGAATGCCCCCATTTGACTCCCAATTTTGCTATCTACTTATTAGCTTTGTGCTTTGGGCAAGTCACTTAACTGCTAACCTCTCAGAACATCAATGTCCTATCTACTAAATATGGTTAATAAGAATTATAAGTGTCCCTTGAGAAAAAAAGTACTATTCCAGTCTTTGACAGTATTATCAATGTAGGTTAAGGATCAGGTTGATTCCAATTTTGGACCATTTAAAAATCAGAATATTCACTTTTTTCTGTTTCCATGGTTTATCACTATTACAAAAAGAGGAATCAAAAGAAGCTCTTTGTGCTGAATTAGCAGAAAGTTTCACATTTGAACACTCCAACTTTCTCAACTCCCTTTGCCTGACTCTTTTGGGTTACAGCTTAAATGACACATCATTGGGGAACTTTTCCTGATTCACAAACAGAAAGCTGTACTCCCACTGGATCTTGTTATTATCCTTTGATAGTAATAGTTTCACTTGTAATAATTAAACAACTGATTTTGTTGCTATCTTTCAAGCACCCAAAGAACACTACCCCTTTAGGAAGGAGTAACACAATCGCACAGCTAGCTTCCTCATTTCCTTCCTTACTAAAGAATCACTATTTCAGTGAGGCCTTCCCCAACTTCCCTGTATAAAATGTCAGCCTTCTCCTCTGACACTTCATATGCCTTTTTCTGCTTCATTTTCTCCTTTAGCACTTACCACTAATAGTAAGAACATACTATTTGTTTTACTTATTTATCTTTTATTATATATTGCTTTAATATAATGTAAGCTCCACAAGGATTTTTTCCCGTTTTGTTCATTGCTACAAGCTCAGAAACACTGTGTGAAACCCTCTAGGCACTAAATTTTAAAAATGTCAAATGAATCAATGTCCATAATCACCTGTAGACCACATTTCGTGAGGACAGAGCTGTGTTTATCTGCTTACCATGGTATCCCCAACATCTAAAAGAGTGCCGAAGAGATAAAAGGCTACTTCTAAATATTTGTTAAATGAATCATCAATCAATCAGGGACTTTATAGATTAAAACTGTTCAAATGACTAGTAACTAGTTTTCTATATTCTGACTGTAAAATAACTTTAATACCTTCCTTCTCTTGTTTGTGGACCACCTTCCCTTACAAAGTCAACTGATAGACTATTCTCTACCCTGTAGCAGACAAATGTGCTGGTATTACTTTACTTAAAGAATAAACAAACATATCCACACTACTTAAGAGACTACAATCTCTTTAAAAACTATTTTGCTATGATCTGTGAGACAGAGAGAGAGGTATCAGTTTTTAAACCTTTAAGAATGTTATTTTTTGCTTCAGTAAACAACAGAACAAACATGTTAAAAAGTTGCCAAAAGTATGATGTCATTTTGTACACTGCAGCCCAATTACTCCATGGACCAAATGCTGTAACATTTATAGGACAGTGCTAGAAAATCAAGGGGCAGAATTTTTTCTATCATGCCACTAACGTCTTATGCTCAGTCTATAATGGCTTTTCCTGCTTTCTTTTACTGAGTTAGCAGGCAGTTAATCACCACCAAATATAGCCCCAGATTGGCTTCTTTTACTAAGAAATGGGATGAAACTTCTTTAAAACAACCAAACGAAATCACAAATCAGAAGTTATTCATGTGACAGAAAAGACAAGATTTATATTACATCAGTCAGGGACATTAATCATAAAGGCAACAATGACAAAATGTCTGTCCTTCACTATATGAAGTGTTGGCAGTTTTTTAATTAGTTAATATGTTAGTTGTTTTTATTCACCTTTTGAGTCAACTTCTTAACACAAATGAGCAATAATAATTGCTAATACTTACCAAGCATTGTGCCAAGTTCTTTACACGCATTCTCACAACTGATTTCAGAAAGAACATCTATTCCAGCTTTAAATAACTAGCTCTGGTTCACACCATCCATACTTGGTAGAGCTAGGATTCTTACTCAGGTTTACCTGACTTCAGAGGTTCTAACCATTACACAGACTACCTCTGAAACATACCACAGTGTATGTATATATGTAAGTGTGTGTGTATACACACAAGTTTGGTAAGTCCAGGTGGTGAAAGAAATTATAAACATAACCTTTGCTAATGAAAACTCATCAATTTTGCAAGAGTGATGACAAAATTTAACCTTTAAGATGTTTCCTAATTTTAAAACTTTGGTTTAGCCCTAGCCAGTTTGGCTCAGTGGATAGAGCATCAGTCTGCAGATTGAACAGTCCCTGGTTCAATTACAGTCAAGGGCATTGTACCTCAGTTGCAAGCTCGATCCCCAGCCCTTGTTGGGACATGCAGGAGGCAACCAATCGCCGTGTCTCTCTCACAGTGATGTTTCTGTCTCTCCCTCTTCCTTCCACTATCTCTAAAAATCAATGAGTAATATCCTCAGGTGAGGAGTAACAAAACAAAACAAAAAAAAACTTTGGTTTAAAAAGATCGTATGTATCCCTGCTGGATAGCTCAATTGGTTAGAGCATGTGCCAAGTTTCGGGTTCAATCCTTAGTCAGGGCACATGCAAGAATCAACCAATGAATGCATAAATAAGTGAAACAACAAATCGATGTTTCTCTTTTTCCTCTCTAAAAATCAATAAATAAATAAGATTTAAAAGATAATATATAACATATATATAAATTTCCCCTTATAAATCAGGAAATTAAGACTCAGAATTTAGCCCTAACCGGTTTGGCTCAGTGGAGAGAGCATTGGCCTGCAGACTGAAAGGTTCCAGGTTCAATTCCAGTCAAGGGCATGTACCTTGGTTGCGGGCACATCCACCTAGGAGATGTGCAGGAGGCAGCTGATCGATGTTTCTCTCTCATCAATATTTCTAACTCTCTACCCCCCTCCCTTCCTCTCTGTAAAAAATCAGTAAGATTATTTTTTTTAAAAAAGGCTCAGAATTTATGTGATTTGCCCAGTTATAAGCCAGTAAGTGGCAGAGTCAAGACTTAAAACCACATCTTCTAGTTCTAAAACCAATGCTTTTTCTATTACATCAGCTGTTTAAAGATCATTTTCTTTATTTTGACTCATACTGATTGACTAAATATGCTTAATTATGAATGGACTTTATAAATCAATACATTTTGAGGCTTACTGGTATATTAACCCATAGTTTTCATCCTGAATTCCTCAATAACTTTTTTTAAGTCAAGAGGAAAATCCCTTTCTTGTCTGGCATTTCACTTTAACAAAATGGTCAAGTGTTAGTCCTTCTAAAAAAAAGACAAAACCAAAACACTCCAATACAAATGCTGTTATTTCTACTATAGCTGGAGAGCACCACCTAGAGATGAGAAAAAAGTACAGAAAAATTCCTTGGCCATGCACACCATAATACTTCCTAAGATTTGTATGTGTAGCAATACTTTTCCAAAGTTTCTTCCATTACTAGGGATGTTAACAAAAAGTATAAACTTGAAAAAAAATTTTTGAATTAAAAATGCAAGCTGGATGAAATAAGACAAGAAAAAGCTGAATTAAAGTTAAATTGACTTCTTTATTGTAGGACTTCTCAGAATAACAATAGCCCAAATTCATTAAATGTTCACTCTATATGAGCTACCAGTTTGTTACTTTTACACACCTTACCTTATTTAGTCATCATAATCCTATGAAGTAGATACTATTATTACCCCCCAGTTTACACTTGAGAAAACTGGGGGATAGAAAAGTTAATTAATGTGCCCTAAGTCACACCACCAAAGTGCGGGTTAACCTGATTCAAATCCTGCTCTTAAACACTCCAGAGAAGATGACTGGCAGCCTATAGGCTGAATTCAAGACACAGATAAATTTTTAGTTTGTCCAATGCTGCCAACATTAACATATTGTGAGATTTTATATAAAAACTTGTGTATCCAGGTTCTCTTGGGATCATTTGGAAAATCTGGTAATAATGGTCCACAAGTCTACATGGCAACAATCAGCTTTAGCCCTTCCTAGAAGTAGCATGCATTGTCCAGTCTACCCAGTGTTCAAAGTAAGAATTCAGTTCTTACACTGTGCCCATTTCACTCATTGTTGTTACCAAGATGGGCCCTGCAAGCATTTAAATGCAATTCACCTCTCAATCCCCTACATAATGTAAGTCTTTTATACACAACTGCATACTGTCAATCTCTAAAAGTGGAGAGGAGATGCGGTGGCTTTTTCAAGATACTGAACACATTTTGAGGATGCTGATCTACACGTATTTATAATTATTGTAACTGTATAAAGAGTTGTGCTCTTTAGATAAATACAAAAGCATGAAGGAAATGGAAACTACTTACAAATATTAGTCCTGATATCAAAGAACATGTCCCTGTAAGTGCCACATAGAATTTGGACGTCAGTGAATTTAAAAATACTGTCACTGCCAAAAGGAAAAAAAAAAAAAATCAAAGTTTAAAAAAAATGCAAATTCAAAGTACTCAAGTTACAAATACGCAGGTGTCTTTACAAGTGGGGGAACATAAGTGGATTAATATCTAGTATGACATTCATTTGAGAAAGTTGTAATTTTTTAGAAGCTACTTTAACGTCCCATTGTATGCTACCCTCAAAAAAAAACTTGCTTTTCCGTGGCCAGGAGCTGGACTGGTGGAGTAGCTGGGCTGGTGGAGTAGCTGGGCTGGTTCGAGCAGGGAAAACAGCCCAAGGAGAATAGCAACAAACCGAGAGCTCAAAGTCTGGGTCAGACTCTTCAAATAAACTGTCTCATAAATACTTTGGATTTTAGACATAAAAATGCATAATACTTCACTAGTCTCATCTAAATGGTGTACCTGGTTAACAGGTAGGAAGATAAATGACACACTTTCACTGAGTGGAATAACCACCAGTGGGCACTTCATTAACCGGTTACAGAGACCGCCGCATTGGCTCCACCAAACCGGGTAGGAAGGCCCAGTTATTTAGCATGTTTTTGTGTTCGCTGTATCTGAATGTACATAATAACTATGTTCAAAAAAAAAAAATCAAAACCATTTCGGAGCATTATCCCAGCATTCCGTGCCATCTCATGGAACAGAAAGGGGGGCATTTAAACTGCAGTCGCGACCTAACAGAGCTGCTCCCACCCGGGCCGAGGCCGCCGTCCGGGCTGCAGGAACCTCCGCCCGGGCCACGTGGCGAGCTGTCCGCCGACGTGGCGAGGGCCCACCGCCGTGTGGGGCTCTCTCTCCCTTCACTACCTGCATTTCTCTAGTTTATTACCGAAGGTAAAACCCTAACAACGAACAGACAAAAAAAAAAAAATCTCACGAAAACTTTGTGCTGACAGAACTATTTAAAACACGAGGGCGGTTGGCCAGGATCCGGGGCCTCATACACTCGAGTAGAGGAGCGCTCGTCTTCGTGGGCTCGGCCGGGCACGGCCCGGGGGAGCGGCGGGCCGTCGGGCGGGCAGCTCGCAGGCCCGATTTTCCCGGGATCCTACCAATGGCGGGGGTTGTGTGTCTAAGTCCTGCATCCCGGTCTGCGAGGGCCCCGGTCGGTCCCGTCAGGTGGGGGGCTCCGCCCCGGGGAGACGCGGGCAGCGGGGAGGCGGACCTCGGGTCCGGGAGGAGCCGGTGGCCACGGCCCGGCGTTGACAGGCGGCGGCGGAGCGACGGCCCCAGAGAAAAGAAACCCACGGAGTCCCCGCGCGCCGCCGCCTCCTTCCCCGGAGCCCTCCAGGGACCACTGAACCTCTGCCCTTTGGCCTTTGACCCCCCCCAACACCCGCTTGGC
>NW_005871149.1:1643178-1686423 GCF_000147115.1 Myotis lucifugus | reverse complement strand
ACCCCCCCCGCCCCAACCCAACCCCCGGAAGTCTGGGCTTCTCACCCGCGGCCACATTCTCACACAGCCTCAGCGGGACCCTCAGAGCGTAAAGCAGCCCCAGCCCCACCACGAACCACAGCGAGGCCCACGTCCCCACCAGCCCGGCCCGCAGCCGCTCCCTCCAGCCCGGCGGCGGGCTTGGGCCAGCAGCGGGTGCCTGAGGAGAGGCCGCGGCCGCCGCCGCAACACCGGGCCCGTCGCCGTCCGCCATCTTGGCGCTCCCCGGGCGCCGGCGCTGGGAGGGAAGCCGGGCAGGAAGCCGGGCGCCGGGAATCCTGGGATAGTGGCGGGCCTGAGGCTGGCCGCTGGGAAGGCCGAGCGCCTCGGGGGTCCGGGACCGAGGTTTGGAAGGTGAAGGAGCGTCCCTGGGCGGGGGCTACCTGCTCCTTCCGAGGGCGGCCCGGGGCGGATAGCGGCACCTCCTCCGGAGAAACTGGGCTGGGATGTGACCCCGGAGTGAAGTGATTTCGCTTCCATGCGAGTGAGGGTCACCCTTCGCCCCCATTTCCTGGGCTTTGAGAAGCCACCGGCCCAACAGGGACCGAGCAGCACTTAGCCCCTTGGACGGGGAAAACTTAGAGGAGTAGCAAGTGCTGTTTGGTCGGATGGGGCTCGGGCGCCAAGAACAGTCGAGACCCGCTCCCCGCGTCCCGCAGATGAGAGGGGAAGTGAATGTAACTCAGTGAGGACGGCATTAGACTTAAAATCACTTCAGGCAAAGGCGACTGACTTCCCGGCGCGGGCGCTCCGAGCCGTTCCCGCCCCGCCCCGGCGCCCGTCACTGACTGGGTGCCCTCCCGGCCCGCGTTTCCGGGTGGGCCCTTCCGCCGGCCCCCGCGGCGATGCCGTCACTCAGCTTCCTTCCCGGCCTGCCTCGCGCCCGGCCGGGCTGGGCCAGAGCAGCCCAAGATGGCCGACTTCGAGGATCGGGTGTCGGATGAGGAGAAGGTAAGGGGCGCGCCTCTCTCTCTCACCTCCTCCCGCGCCAGGGGTGAGGGGCCCCGCCCGGCCGCCGTGGGAAGCCCTGAAGGGCCCCCCGGGAGAAAGAAGCCGCTCAGCCCTGCAGGCGTCCGCCTCCCGCGCTCGGGACGCTTTCCTCCCGAGGGTCTTCCCCCTGGCGCCCCGTGGCCCCAGTTCCCCATTTCTCAACTCTCTTCCTCCCGGGCCTGCGGCACAGCCCGCTGGCCTTGCAGCCAGAAAAGAGACTTTTCCCTTATGGAGTCGTGGCTGCGGACTCGCCTCTGTAATTGAGAGAGGGGACGATGGTGATGTCGCGACCTATGAAGCAGCAGTTGTACCGCCTTGAGCTGTTGGGGCTCAGCCCGTCCCCCCACCCCCACCCCCACCCCACCCCACCCCACCCTACCCCACCCTCCTCGTTAGCCAGGATTGAGGCTAGTTTAGGGCGGGTCACTTCCTGGTCTGGTGGCCCCTTCACTTCCCTTCCGCCCCTCCTTCCCCTGGAAGTGATTCTGCTGTCACGACTCCTGGACAGAGCGGTCCCTCCGTGGTGCCCGCCTCTCCCCGGGTCCCAGGAGCTGGGCTGTCCGCAGTGACCCCCGTGGAAGCCTCCGGGCGCCGGATGTGAGCACCGTCTTCCCTGCAGACGCTCCCTGGATCGCCTGGGTCTACCCCGGGCCCCGCCGGGACTCCATCCCTTACGTCTGATAGCCTCTTGATAATAGTTGAAAAATGGTTTTCGGTTTCTTGTTAACCGATTAAGATTCGCCAACGGGTTTTTGTGTGGGTGTTGTGTGTGTTTTTTTTTTTAACTCCAGAAAGGTTTTATAGAGCACGTAAACCTCAGGGTAACGCGTTCAAGCCTGGGCAACAGCATCGCGCCTCCTCTGATGCTCCCCTGCGATGTCTGATTACAGTGGAGTTTGTCAGTGTGTAATTTGTGTGTTGCTTCCTTCAAAAGTGTCTTAAATGCAAGAGCATATTCTGTCAGGCGGAATAACTTTTTTTTTCCTGACAGCTGCGCATCTTTCTTAACAGCTTGTCAGGCTTTTCGGTAACTATGAGATTTTAGGGCCTGCGGAAATTAGAATTATTTCATTAGGTGACCAACTTTATATCTTTTTAACAACTTACTGTGTGTGTGTGTGTGTGTGTACATACACCCCCTACACATACACATGTATATATATATATGTGTGTGTGTGTGTGTGTGTATATATATATATATATTTCAGAGAGGAAAGGAGAGGGAGAGAGAGAGAGAAACATCAATGATGAAAGACCATCATTGATCGGTTGCCTCCCGCACGCCCCTTCAGTCTGCAAGCTCTATCCACTGAGCCAAACCCGCTAGGGCAGTTGACTCACTTTAGGACAAGAACTATGTCTTTTGTTTCCTATAGTGGCGTGCAAAATGTGCACGCTTGAGTGCTTTGTAAATGTATTTCAGCTCTTCCTCTCTCTTTTTTTTTTTTTCAATAAAAAGATTGGGATGGTGGAGGGGACTATTTATGCTCCAGGAGTCCTCTGCACAGAATGATTTGACACAGTATACCTACATATGGCATGCCATTTTGAAATACTGAGGAATGTGCTAAACACTCACAAGCCATTGAACAGCACTTTAGCGTTCAATTTTCTCGTTCTTGGAAATTCCCATAAACATATAAGTTTGGGGAGAGAGGAAGCATTTTATATGAACTTGTGCTGGAGAGAAAACTATAATAAATGCTTTTTCTAAGGCAAACAGTTATGATTCAGATGAAGTAAAATACAGTGAAAATCATAGGATAACAAAATATTTTTTAGTCCAACTGATGGGTCACTTATTTTAAGCAAAAATATTGTTACAACAAAATATCATTAAGTATTTAAATAACAATAAACAGTAAAGTTTGAAGTTTATTGTGCCCAAACAGTACTACATTTTCAGTGCTGTCAGGTTTTTGTCTTTGACACTGAGTTAGAATGCCTTTTTAATTAAATTTGGAAAATATATGTGTATTTCAAAGTGCAAATAAAAATACCTTTGAATATTGTCAGTGTTTAATAACATTCATAGTATTGATTTTATAATAATAGATCTGACCTCAATAATAGATGAGGTTCCTTTCATCTCCCAGCATACCTGATGTGTTGCTTAATTTTAATAATGACATAGTAAGGAAATCAAAATTAGTAAGGTAAAGCTGCCAAAAAAGCTGATGAATTTCACGTTCAGTAAACAGTTTTTAAATTAACCACATTGTCTTCATTAGTGTGGATAATTAAGAATAACTGCTATAGTAAGTGTCTCAGTAAATCCATATGATTTGAGATTTCTGATATTTTGTTAGATTCTTATTCACAGACAGAGATGAAACTGATAGTATTTCTCTGTTGTGGATCTATAAGTAGAAAGGAAGGGCTTTGGCTTGTAAGATTTCTTCACTTCTCTTCAGCTTCATACCCTACTTGCCCCCTTTTCCAGGCTTCTGCATCCTTTTAACTGAATTCAAGAATTGAGAAAGTATTTTTCTAACAAGACTTGTTGATATGAATATCTTAGGATTCAGAAACATAAGTAACTCTTTTTTTTTTAAATATATTTCTTTATTGATTTTAGAGAGGAAGGGAGAAGGAGAGAGAGATAGAAACATCAATGATGAGAGAGAATCATTGATCGGCTGCCTCCTGCACACCCCCCACTGGGGATTGAGCCCGCAACCCAGGCATGTGCCCTTGGCCAGAATCGAACCCGGGACCCCCCAGTCCGCAGGCTGATGCTCTATCCACTGAGCCAAGCGGCTAGGGCACATAAGTAACTCTTAAATGAGATTCTTATCCTATAAAATTTTCACAACCACAGCACTATTACAAACAAATATTTAAAAAGATTATTAGCCTTAATTTGGATTGGTTCTTCCATGAAGGAATTCTAAAGTTTCCATTTTTTCTGTTTTTAACGGAGACCTCAACTGCATTTGATTTGGGGTTGTTTTTTGTTTTTTAAGGGATATATGTCATGATGCCAGTACAGTTTTTTATTTTTGTTAAATTTTCTGAAAGCAGTGAACATAGAGGTGAATTTCATGATGATGGTCTCTGATTTCCTTGCAAGTATTTCTATAAAAGCTAGTAAGATCAACCATTTTCATAACTAACTGCTGAAGTTTTTATCACTTTATAAAGAGGAAGTTGGGTTTTTTAACTTCTGCATTGTTACCTGAAATGGTCATGATGAGCTGCCTAAATAAAACAGGAAGTAGAAAGTGTAATAACTTGTAGAAATAAGCGCTTTCAGTCTTATCCTCCCGTTCAGTTTCTGAGAATGAGCTCTACACTTCTAGTTACTAAGACCCTTCAGTTACTTTTTGGTTCCAAAAGCTTAACAAGACCAAAATGACAAGATACGGTAATTAGGAAACTTGAAATATGAGATGAGCAACTTGTTTGGGTTCTTTGCATGTCTGTTTCCTTTATTTCATGATTCAGCATTTTTCTTATCCTCAAGATTTTATTGTCACATAATAAAATAAAATATGAAATTTAGAGCTGGATCAGTGGACTCTTTTTCTTATCTCCTCCCAGTTCAAAATGCTTGCATCTCTTAATAGCCAGCATTCTCTTAGATGGCAGTTGGGCTCAACATACTCAGGCCTCAGCACAATCTTCTTTGTAGTTTTAGCCTTTTTGCAGGAAACCGGCTTAGTCTGCTCACCATAGCCACTCTGCTTCCTGTCACAACGCCACTGTCCCTGCACATTCAGGGGATCATTGCCCTTCTCATGCTGTGTTACTTTCTCGTGTTGGAGCTTGCCACACTTCTTACAGAAAGTCTTGTGTGTTTTAAGAACATTCACCGTGTTTGCGAGAGCACTAAGGGCACAGAAAGCTGATTCAGCATCTTAAAAAAAAATGCAGAGAGAATTTTAAGGCTGAAAAACAGTGCAACTGGCATATTTTTCCCCTTCAGCCTAACTAGTGGAATATTTGTGTACAACCGCAAAAATACCATAACTGAAAAGTGGATCTGTATGCTTTAAGTGTAGACAATGATCCCATCTTTAAGGCACTTTTTGAGGAACAGTTTTATCAAAATTATTTAGGAGAGATGTGGAAAATGTTGTATATGAATGCCAAAAGGCCCTATTAGAGCTCATGAAACTACTTACACTTTTAAACTGGATTTCCTTGATTTTGATTACCTCCTTGATTGACTAGAGGAGTTATTACCCTTATCAAGTAAACCCTGAAGCTTATTTGCCGTGGTCTTTTCTAACAAGTCATCAATTAGTATTAACACTACTATTCTTTTATCTTCCGTTTTTCCAGTTCGCTTTGCTGATGAATATTCATATAATCTGTTATAAAATCCTTGGACAGGAGCATAAATTTTCAGCAAGTACAAAATCAGATGCCCAGTCTTTGGTTAAGTATAGGTTTATTATAATTTATTTTAGAACATCTAGCAATTTTATTAGGACCAGCCTTAATGCGAAGCGAAGTAATGTAATATGTCAGAAAATTCAAACCCCAGGTTTGTCTGTTTCAGAAGCCATGCTTTTTTCACTACACTTTATTTCATGTAACAGTGATTGAAAAGAAAAACAGAATAGGAGGCCTTCATTTACTGAATTATAAATGAGATACTGTGATGTAGTGGGAAAGAATGATTCTGAGAATCAGGAGATTTGGCCTCTCTCTCCCTGCTGTGCTTTTAGCCATCAGTGTGATTTTGGAAAAAATCACTAACCTCTATAGGCCTCAGTTTTCCTATAAAATTGGGAGATACGAGGAATTGGATGAAACCAGCCGAACAGAATTAATGAACTTTTTCAAACTCTGATTTTTAAAAAATACATTTTAAAATTGAAACATTAAAATGTTCGAGGAGTTTCTGTCATTATCTGCATTTGCACATTTGCCCTAATAACAAAACGGAATTCCTTGGTAACTGAAACCATGTTTTTATCCAATGCCTAGCATAGGACCAGGTAGATAGTGTAGGCACGACCTATCGGTATGAATGAGACCAATTAGTTACACCTTCATTCATTTTAATATTTCCCCAACTCATGCTCCTTCATCTCTCTCTTCTCTCCACCCCCAACTGTTTCTGATAATCTCTAGATATTTCTTATGTTCAGGTTGTGTCCACACTCTTGGTGCCTCTTTCAGTATTCATTGTCCTTGAGCATCTGCTGCTATTATTGGTGCCCTGCCTTGTCACTACTGGGAACATTTGACACCCCTCCATCCCCCACCCCCCGGGAGCATTTTTCCTAGTAAATCCTATAAAGCTGCAAAGCATTATGCATACCAAAATGACTATGTGTATATACTTCTAGCCTTGCAAAACCCCAGATAAAAGTATTTCCTTCATCTGCTATAAATCCCCTCCTTTAGAACCCAGAAAAACACTAGGATCAGATATCATTTGCTCTTTCCTCTCTCCAGTGCACAAATCTAAGAGTATAGGTTCTCTCATCTTTTTGAAATAAATAAATATCCTTATATGGATCATCTTCTGAAAATAAGCCTGGATAGGGGAAAATAGTTGTGATACTGAAGACAATGTGACTGCTTTGGGATTTCTGAACTAGGTGATAATTTTAATATGCACTTACTGTTATTTTCCTTTCTGCCTGCATCAGAACCTCCTGTTAATCTCATCATTTCTGTTCATCCCATTATTCTCTTTTAATCACACAAGCTCAGAACATTGGCATTATCTTTTTCACTTAGTCTTTCCTCTCATGTTCAATTAGTATTCCAATCCCGTTCATTCTTCCTTTTATTAGATTCTGTTCCTTCATTTAAAAAAAAGTATTTTAGGTATATAGGAACTATAACCACATGCTTCAAATTAAAATGGTAGAAAAGGCTTAAGTAAAAAGTCCCCTCCCACCCGTTTTCCAACCGCCCAGTTCCCCTGAGAGGCAACCAATATACCAATTTCCTTTGTATCTTTTCAGTTAACAATATATCTAACCTGTCCACATTCCTACTACTATTGTCTGTATTCACATCATCTATACACTGTGTTGTGTGTTCACCACCCCAAGTCAAGTCTCCTTCCATCATCATTCCCTCTATGCCCTCCTCTACCTCCCTTCCTCCCCCACCAATTACCACACTGTTGTCAGTGTCCATGAGTTTTTTCTCTTTTATGGAAAACTTTTTTTTTTTGATCAGTAAAAAAGTTGCCATTATTTACAATTATTGATGAAGATTGTAATAATGGAGAATATAAGGTGACTAGGACCTAAAGGTTTAAACAAGGGATATATTTGCCCGGGCTGTGTGCTCAGTGGTTGAGAGTTCAATTCTTTTTTTTTTTTTTAATATATTTTATTAATTTTTTACAGGGAGGAAGGGAGAGGGATAGAGAGCCAAAAACATCAATGAGAGAGAAACATTGATCAGCTGCCTCCTGCACACCCCCCACTGGGGATGTGCCCGCAACCAAGGTACATGCCCTTGACTGGAATCAAACCCGGGACCCTTGAGTCCACAGGCCAACGCTCTATCCACTGAGCCAAACCGGTTCTGGCGAGTGTTCAATTCTTGGTCAGGGCATATGCCCGAGTTGCAAGCTCGATCCCCAGTGTGGGGTGTACAGGAGGCAGCTGATCAATAATTCTCTCTTATCATTGATGTTTCTATCTCTCTCTCCCATCATACAAAAAAGTGTATTAAAAAAAAGTAAACAAGAGATATCTATCTATCTATCTATCTATCTAAAAGGCTAAGTAATCGACCGTGCGTATTCTGACTGGCTGGCCAGCCAGCACATATGCCGTGCACTGGCAGTTTCTGAATAAACGATGACTACTGCATGCGCGATACATATAAAGCTCTTGCGCCAATCACACACGTGTTTTAATTTTATAATACTATATTATATATACTATTTCGACATGTAATTTTTTGCAGTAATGTAATTACTGCACGAATCTTTCTTCTAATTAATTTCCTTTCAGTGTGCACAAATCCATGTACCGGGCCACCAGTATTGAAAATGTTATAATCTGCTAATTCCTTTCCTTTTTATTTGTTACTTTTCATAACTCTCTTTCTGTAAATTTTATTTCTCTAGGTACGCATAGCTGCTAAATTCATCACTCATGCACCTCCAGGGGAATTTAATGAAGTATTCAATGGTAAGTAAAAATTATAAGTATTTCTGTCTTAGACCGCGGCCAGCACGGCTAGAGAGCCGACGACGAGTCCTGAGTAGGGGCGACAGGGGATTGAGAAAAAGAACGAGACAGACACAGAGACAGTAGGGAAAGCTGGGACCGGGTGGGACAGCTGCCCTCTGATGAAAGGACAGTGACCCAGAGCTGGTGCAGCACGTTTATTATATACAGCATGAGTCTAGGACAGTGGTTCTCAACCTTCCTAATGCCGCGACCCTTTAATACAGTTCCTCATGTTGTGTGACCCCCAACCATAAAATTATTTTCGTTGCTACTTCATCACTGTAATTTTGCTACTGTTATGAATCATAACGTAAATATCTGATATGCAGGATGTATTTTCATTGCTACAAATTGAACATCATTAAAGCATAGTGATTCATCACAAAAACAATATGTAATTATATATGTGTTTTCCGATGGTCTTAGGCGATCCCTGTAAAAGGGTCGTTCGACCCCCAAAGGGGTCGCGACCCACAGGTTGAGAACCGCTGTTCTAGGATGTTTTACTAGCGTTTAAGACAAAGGAAATTATGTGAAATCATGGTTAAAGATCAAGCTGCAATTCTTCATTCTTGTGGCTTCTTTGTAATTGTCACTCCTGGCTGAGCCCGGATAATTGTGTCCGTTCCTTGCGCCTGGCTGAACTTAGATAATGAAACCCACTCCCTGGTACCTGACCTAAGGGTCAGGCTGACAACATACCTGCCTCTGGCACGGAATGTTTCCAGGATGTGGCTCTGCTGACGCCACTGGATTCATCCGACAATTAGCTCATGTGCCTTCCCAGGCACTCTCTACATATTTTATGTGAGAAAAGATTTAAAGTAGTTTAATATCAGTAAGTGTAGAAAGAATATTAAGTTGTTTTCATGGTTTTTTATCTGTCATTATAAATCAAAGCTTAAGTTTCTTCAGTGCTTTCATTCAGAAAGTGCCATAGTATAGGAGATTTTCTAGAGCCATTGGGACTAAACTGGCTGCATCTGGGAAGTTTGTTATATTTGCACATGTCAGCTTGTTACCCTCTCAAGATTCTCACTCATTAGATCTGGGGTGGAATCTGTTATATCAAGTTCTCTCAGGTGATTCTGAGTCACAGCCAGTTTGGGGATCACTATTCTAAAACATTTACAACCTTCCATATTATTCAGTCTTTTTTTAAAATATGTTTTTATTGATTTTAGAGAGAGAGAACAGAGAGAAAAACATTGAGTGGTTGCCTCCAGTAAGCACCCCAACCAGGAATCAAACCAGAACCTGGGTATGTGCCCTCACCAGGAATGGAATCAGTGATCCTTTGGTGCAAGGAACGATGCCCAAACAACTGAGCCACACCAGCCAGGGCCTATTCACTGTCTTAACACAGCTTACAGCATGAAAAATGTAGATGAGGCATCTTGAACTTCACAATAAAAGCAATCATCATAATCTCAATTTATCTTAAGGGGACCCTTAAGTAAAATCATAATCTTTGTGCATCTTGGTTCAGTTTAGCAAACATTTATTTTGAAATTCTAGTTTTACATGAGAAGGTTACCTATTTGAGAGGGATTGTGTGATATTCATCTGTAACTGACCCAGCATCATAGAACAATTATAATCTCCACTGATAAAATTAATGATGTAGAGAAAGAGTAAGTAGGAGAACATACAAACATTTACTATAAGGAGTAAATAATGCAACAGGAAAATGAAGACATTCTGTTATAGACTTGTTTGTAGATTTTGAGCACTAACAGCAAAGAGAAACAAATGTAACCTTTCTAGTCTTCCACATTGACTGAATGTAAATTTTCAACAACTGAGCTTTTAGAAAATACTCCTTTGACTTGACTTTATCTGACTGATTAGTTCAGATAAATTCTTAATAATATTAATGGTCTTCATAATTAGACGTCCCTTGTTTTATTTTTGAGAACTGAATGTACAGTACCATGAAAATAATTGATACCAAATTGGTGTGACTAGGTTGGGCGCCCTCCAGTGCACCAAGAGGTTGCTGGTTCAATTCCCTGTCAGGGCACATGCCTGGGTAGCTGATCCATGTTTCTATCTCTCTCCCTCTCCTTTTCCCCTCTCTAAAATCAATAAAAACATATTTTACAAAAAAAAGAATTGGCAAGCTACCTGTGACCTCAGGGCTGGTTTTTATTGGCCTGCTACACATCTGGCCTCTGCCAATCCTTTCTTTCAGAAGCCCCAAGAGTCAATGGCCTTCAGTTTGTAATTAGTGTTCCCCCTTGGAATTAATTCTTGGTAGTTTCTAGTAACAAAAGAAAAGTGACTAGACTCTTAACACAGCTTTTTTAAAAGATTGTAGGCTCCCACGTAAGATTATTCAAAGAAAGATATGTTCAGCAACTTCACTGCCACTGACTAAATTGTGCCCAGCTTTCTTAGTCTGATGTTACAGATAAACTTGCATTTCTTTTTTAATATGTTTTTATTGATTTTAGAAAAGAAGAAAGAGGGAGAGAGAGAGACATCAATGATGAGAGAATCACTGGTTGGCTGCCTCCTGCACACCCCTTACTGGGGATCAAGCACGCAACCCGGGCATGTGCCCTTGACCAGAATCGAACTCGGGACCCTTCAGTTCCCAGGCTGACGCTCTATCCATTGAGCCAAACCAGCTAGGGCAAACTTGGAATTCTTAATCTGATTTTAAAGGATTCTTTAGATACAAAATTAACAGTCCTTACTTTAACCTTCTGTAAACCATGTTTTTCATTTGTTAAGAAACTCTGAGAATTGTATGCAAATCTATGAACATTAGCAGCTATTTGTTTGCATTTTTAGAAACAATATATCCAAAGACTAATCTTTCAAAATCTGATTTTTAAAAAGTCAAATTTAGATCCCTGGCCAGGTAGCTCAGTTGGTTAGAGTGTTGTCCCACCAAGGTTGCAGGTTATCTCTGGTCAGGGCACATAGAAGAAGCAACCAATGAATATATAAATAAGTGGAACAACAAATCAATGTTTCTCTCTCCTCCCCTCTCTCTCTCTCTCAAATCATAAATTAAAAAATTTTTAATCTAATTTAGAAATCTGCTTAACTCTCAAGTTTGTCCTATTGAACATTGTAATTTTAACATCTTTTAACAATTTTTTTCTTCCTCAGATGTTCGGCTACTACTTAGTAATGACAATCTCCTCAGGGAAGGGGCAGCACAGTAAGTATCTTTAAAAATCTGTTTACAGTGTTATTCTAACATTGCATAAACTATGTTAATAGTAAACTGACACCCTGAAAACTTAGCTTAAAGTACTTCAAAATGAAGCAGTTTATTTTAGCAGTTTTAATTGTTTTATTCTTAGAGAAAACATGTTCCACCAAAATGTTTACTTTCTTAAAGCTTATTATATTATTTTGCTTATTATATTATTTTACTTATTAGTTATTTATTTTGGTGTGAATTTCCCCCATTACAGCAGAGTTAAATGTTGGCTCTTGGGTTTTCTTCTATAGTTCTTTAGCTCCTGTTGAATTTTTAAAAAACAGTTATAGAAAGATTAGGCTGCAGTTGAAGAATAAAAATGTTTCTCAAATTGCCAAAGAATAGCAGATATTCATAAAGTGAATTTATGGTAAGAATTAACAGTAGAGCCCAGACGATGTGGCTCAGTGGTTGAGTGTCAACCCATGAACCACAGGGTTGCGATTCGATGCCCAGTCAGGGCACGTGCCCTCGTTGTGGGCTCATTCCCCAGTAGGGGGCATGCAGGAGGCGGCCGATCGGTGATTCTCTCTCATCATTGATGTTTCTATCTCTCTCTTCTCTCTGAAATCAATAAAAAATAAATAAAAGAATTAATCATAGAATAATAGCACTGTTATTCTACCCAGTCATTGACTTATCACTTGTCAGGCTAATCTTTATAAAGAAGCATTTTCATTTTGTCTTTGTTTTAAAAAAGTTACAGTGGTAGCCTTAGCTGGTTTGGCTCAGTGGATAGAGCATCAGCCTACGGACTGAAGGGTCCCAGGTTCAGGTCCAGTCAAGGGCGCATGCCCTGGTTGCGGACTGGACCCCCAGAAGGGAGCGTGCAGGAAGCATCCGGTCAATGAGTTTCTCTCATCATTGATGTTTCTATCTCTCTTTCCCTCTCCCTTCCTCTCTGAAATCAATAAAAATATATGTTTTTTAAAATGTTATAGTGGTATAGGTTTGCTTGTTTTGTTTTCATTGCGTCTTCAGTTCTAAATACTGTCTAGCTTTCAAGGCCCCTGGTTATCTGGCTTTATCACTACTCTCCTTTACTCTTTAGTATATTTTATTTAATTTACTCTCTATCCAACTGGTCCAGAGTTTCTTTGTAAAGAGGAAAACATAGTTGGATATGTCTGGGAAAGAGTGAGGTGGGGAGATGGGATAAGGACTTTGATGCAGAACATCAAATAATTATGAATGCATTTGGTATGAAATATAATTGGTTTAGATGTTAACTATAGAAAGCTGTTAAGCTGCTGCCTGGGAAACAGTCATCTTCTGCCCTGTCCATACTGCTTTTTGGAACTCATTTTGGGACCAGATTCTACAAACCTAAAATTTGCACACCATCACTTATAATTATCATTATGAAAAATATCCTAATTATACATTGATTTAGACACACACTAAAGAGACATTCTAATTTCCCTTAGGTGCATAGATTCTGCCATAGAAAAAAACATTAATGGCTGGCTAGTTCAACCCGTTTACCCTGTGCCCTTTCATTGAAAAAATCTTATCTATGTTTTGTCAACATTTGGTTATTCCATCTGAATGCTTCTAATAATGAATTCGCTATTTCACAAGGCAAGTTCTTCAATCTTCCTGCCTTATTGGTCTTAGTTTTATCCTTGAGAGCTACCCAAACTTAACTCTTCTCTGTACTTGGTAAGGGGGATTGGGAGTGGGATGTCAAGATCCAAGGATGAGTACATCCTAAGCCTGTTGTCCATTTCCAGTTAGGAGTGACAGTAGAATTTGGTGTGAGTTCAGATGCTTCAATAGTTTTAATTACACTGACAATAAAGCTTTGTATTTATTAATATTCTGGTTCTTATGGACTCTAGATTCTTGGAAAACCTCTTCCTAAAGGAGAATGTCTTATGCTCAAATACTTGATTTTCCATACAAATGAAGAGTTCAGTTTTATTTCCAATAATGAGGTACTTTGGTCCGTTGGTCCTAGTCCTCATAGGTAGCACTCAGTAAGTGTTGTCCCAGTGATTATCATCCTTATCATTGCCTTCTATGTAAAATGAAGAAGGAACAACCTAGGAGTTACCCTCTTTCCTGGATTTCCACCAGAATCATTCTCTGATAATTCTGAACACTTCTGCACTAAATAGGGTTTTGTAGACCATGTTAAAGAGAAGGTTTTATTCTGAGAGAGATAGGAAATTATTAGTGTTTTAAGCAGAGAATAACATGATGACTCTTACATTTTAGGGTAATCACTGGCTGCTATGTAGGGGTGGGCAAAGATTGAAGTAAAATGAGTGCTTAGAAGACCGAGTGGTTCAGAGATAAATGGTGGTGGTTTGGACTAAAGCAATTTTTAACCAGTGTGCTACAAGAATTTTTAAAACATTCAACACGTGACCATTTATTAGGGAGCACTGACTTCTTTTCCCTTAGATTGTCAAATTTTAATAAATGACAGTAGCCTACACAACAATAGCTATTTGGTGTGAATACCCTGTCTTGAACCATAAATATATAGGTCATATAATGTAGTTGCATCTTATTGGTCACCTTGCATAATAAGGTTGTAACTGATTAGTTAATTCTTGGTACCAGAAATCCTTATATACAAATACAGGCACCTAATTTTTTAAAAGTCACTTTGGAGCAAAAAAGATAGGTAATTAGTGTGTGTGTGTGTGTGTAAATCAAAATTATAAATCAAAATTATACTTAGAGTGACAGTGGTAGAATTGGTGGGAAGGAGTAAGACTCTTAATAATGTACTCAAGGTAGAACTACAAGATTTACTGATGGATTAGATGTGAAGTATGAGAGAAAGAAGAATCAAGGATGATCTGATGGTAACAGATTTTAGTGTTGATATTTGTAATCTACAGTCTAGGACATACCCTAGAATGAAGTACTTATTTATTCCCTATTCTTAAGCTTTTTTAAAAAAATAATAAATATGAACACTTAATTTATATTTTATTCTAAAGAGCCAGTGTATTTAGGACTTATTTTGCTACATGGAGATATGGTATTATAAGGAAATGATTCATTAAAAGACACAACAATAACTTAGGATGAGAAGATTGATGATTAGCCTTAAATATTTGATGTTCACATATTTGTTACTTTGGTTTCTCTTGAAAAGTCTAGGAAAGATTCTATGCTTTGCTTAAAAGGAGTGATCTGGCAGATGTTTTAGCGGGTTAAAATTGGGCTGGAGAGATGTTTAATTCTTCTCTTGGCAAGTGAATTGTGTGAGAGGACTGATACTGCATAAGCATATAAGTGTATTATGGGGTTTTTTTTCTGTTTGTTTTTTTAAATAGATTTTATTGATTTTTCACAGAGAGGAAGAGAGAGGGATAGAGAGTTAGAAACATCGATGAGAGAGAAACATCGATCAGCTGCCTCCTGCACACCTCCTACTGGGGATGTGTCCACAACCAAGGTACATGCCCTTGGTCGGAATCGAACCTGGGACCTTTCAGTCCGCAGGCCGACGCTCTATCCACTGAGCCAAACCGGTCAGGGCTATTATGTTTTTTTATACTGAAGCTTATTTCCATCTTTATTTTGCCTTATCTTTTACTTTAACTTACTTTGTAAGATGTACTAGGAAGCAATTGAAAATGCAGATTTAAGCAAAAGATGAAAACATGAATAATAAAAAATATGAAAAATAAAAAAAGAAAATGCAAAGTTTCATAAATCTAGCACCGAAGAAATAAACAATATGAGGCATGTATTTGAATCTTTATTCTATCCCTTTTTTTTTCTTTTTTTCTTTTTTTCTTTTTTTTATAACCTCTACTCAGCCTTAGGTTCTCCTGTGAGACTTGACTGATGCTCAACTCTCACCTCATTCTCCCCATGTCAGATACATTCCAGTACATTTAATTTTTTGGTATTTTTTTTTAATATATTTTATTGATTTTTTTTTCAGAGAGGAAGGGAGAGAGACAGAGAGTTAGAAACATCGATGAGAGAGAAACACCGATCAGCTGCCTCCTGCACATCTCCTACTGGGGATGCGCCCGCAACCCAGGTACATGCCCCCGACCGGAATCGAACCTGGGACCCTTCAGTCCGCAGGCCGACGCTCTATCCACTGAGCCAAACCAGTTTCGGCAATTTTTTGGCATTTTTTAAAAATATTTTTATTGATTTTTAGAGGAAGAGGAAGGGAGAGAGAGATAAACATCCATGTAAGAGCGGAGCATCAATCGTCTGCCTCCTGCACACCCTCTGATGGGGATTGAGCCTGAAACCTGGGCATGTACCCTGACGGAATCAAACCGGCCACCTTTCGATGCACAGGAGGATGCCCAACCAACTGAGCCACACTGGCCAGGGTGCCTTCCAGAACATTTAATTATGGTCTCTCCTACCTCAGAGCCCAGAACAAAGAAAACAAGATTTCCAAAATAGTGCCTCAATTGAAGATACTTTTTGAATTACTGAAAGCTCCTATCTAAATGATTAAACTGTTGGTAATTCACTATAATCAGATAGCTTAAAATTTAGGAACCATCCAAATGTGAGCTGTGTTGGAGTTTAGGAGTGGAGAGGAAAAGGGAATTTCAGAGCTTAGTGCACTTCTGAGATGCTGTGGAGAGGAGTTCCTGCGGAAAGCTGGAAGACATTACAGTATCACCAGTTGCCTAGAGATAAAGGGGAAAAGACCAGGGAGTGTTTCACCTTCTCTTTTGCTATTATGTGAAGTACATTTTGTGTTTATATATAATTCTTTCTTTTTTATTTTTTTTTTCACTTTTGAAAAACAGTGCATTTGCCCAGTATAACATGGATCAGTTCACACCTGTGAAGATAGAAGGATATGAAGATCAGGTAAAAATTATTTCTATTTCATAGGCTATGCCTGAAAGATAATAGAAATCCTATAAACCAAAGTAGATATAAAAATGGCTAATTTTGTCAACATTTCCATATAAGTAATAACCAACTTAAAAATGTAGTCAAAAGGGGATCAGATTCTTAGCCATAACAGCAAAAAAAAAAGATATTACTTGGACAATTAAAGATGTATGGTTTATTAGATATCATAGCATATAACAAAGAATCAACCACAGTGGGTCAACTAAATGGAGATCTTATTTTTGTTACATAGGAGTTCGGAGGTAATAAGGCTGATATGGCAGGCCTGTGGTGTCATCAGAAACCCAGGTTGCTTCTAGCTCTATTCTGCCATTCTTAGGTATGGTTTTCATTATGCTCTCAAGATAGCTGCTCCATTTCTGGGCAGTGAATCTGTGTTCCAGGAAGGAAAGAGGAGGTAGGTTTGAAACATGCTATTGGTCATTCCAGAAGCCCCTTCCAATCGTATGTTTTTGCCAGAATACATATCATTCCTAGCTGGGAATTGTCATTTTTTAATTGAATACATTACCTTCTTGAAAACCTTTGAGGCTCTGTTACGGAAAAAGGAGAAAGTGGATATTAGATAAGAAACTAATGAGAGTCTTCTGCCATACAGTTCATATAAACTCACACATTTTGATCAGAAAAATAAGTGGAAAACAATAGATTTAAGTGTCATGTTTCTGGATAAGAAATATAAATAATATGGGAAGCTTATCTGAGTAGAAATATCCTATATAATTAAAGGCTAATATGCAAATCAACCGAACGGTGGAACGACCAGTCACTATGAGACACACTGATCACCAAGGGGCAGACACTCAATGCAGGAGCTGCCCCCCTGGTGGTCAGTGCGCCAGAAGCCAGGCTCACAGCTGGCGAGTGCAATAGCAGTGGCGGGAGCCTCTCCCGCCTCCACAGCAGCGTTAAGATTGTCTGACTGACAGCTTAGGGCTGCTCCCCCCTAAGCCGTCAGTCGGACATCTCCCGAGGGCTTCCTTGACTGCGAGAGGGTGCAGGCTGGGCTGAGGGAACCCCCCAAGTGCACGAATGTCATGCACCAGGCCTGTAGAAAATGATATGGGAACATTTGTTTTTCAAATAGATTTTATACAATTCTTGTGAAAATTATTATTGACCATACAGCAGTATTCTGATCAAGAACAACAGTGAAGGGAGACTGCTAGCAAACATAAAGACAAGCAGTGGGTGGAGAAACCTTAAACCTAAGTATCATAAACAGAAGGAAAAGGAAACAGTTCCTAAAATGTATAAGATTAATCTAACTGATTTTCAGTGCCAACTATATATCTAGATTATTTCTTGGGTTTAAAGTTTATCTGTTTTTTTGAAAGAAAAAAAAATAATGTAACGGCAAGCCCATCCCTCTGGGTGTCTCTTAGTGTTTCATGCCAGAGCAAACTGACCTTGAACCATTGCCTGGCCCCTGCTCCTGGGCTGTAGTAGGAAATGGAAAGTGAATCATAACTTGAGTAATAACGAAACATTAGAAAAATTTGTAAAAGAAAGTGGCTTCTGCATAATAAGTTTTATAAATAAGATTTTAAAAGGAGGTAATCACTTCAAACATCTGTAATAATAAAAGCGTAATATGTTAATTAGACCAGACAGCCGAACGACCTTCCGGACAACCTTCCAGACGAAGCCGCGGCTGCGAGGGCCGAGCTCCTTGCACAAATTTTGTGCATCGGGCCTTTAGTAATAGATAAAAAGATTATTGAGATACCTAAGGATGATGTCAAGAGTTCATTGAATAAATAAGGAACAGATATGAACCAACTGCACCCAGTAGGGGAATATAAAGCAAACTTGGAAAAGTGTTAGATTGCCTAGTAATAGTAATTAAAGAAGTGCAGATTAAAATTAATGTGATATATTTACCTTTTAGTTACAAAAGTTGCAACATTAAGAAGAAGCTTTATGAGGGTTAGACTAAAGAATAAAATTACTTGATGGAAATATTGGTAAGGAAGAAATCTGACAATGAAAAGTTAACTGTCTTCTTCAGAAATTTTATTTGCTTTGTAAAATGTGTCAACAACTGTCTTTTTTACAAAAGTTACTCATGATTGTAATTATTCTTTGGAAGGTCTTAATTACAGAACACGGTGACTTGGGTAACAGCAGATTTTTAGATCCCAGAAACAAAATTTCCTTTAAGTTTGATCACTTACGGAAAGAAGCAAGTGACCCCCAGCCAGAGGAAGTAGATGGAGGTCTGAAGTCTTGGAGAGAATCCTGTGACAGCGCTTTAAGGGCCTATGTGAAAGACCATTATTCCAGTGGCTTCTGTACTGTTAAGTATCTGCCTGTTTCATTATGAGAGTATTTAATTGCTTTCCTTTACCCATTCTTTGAGGGCGTTGGCCAGCCAAACATCACTTCTTTCTTCTTAGGTACAGTCTCCTGCATTTTATTCCCTGAATAATGTTTGAAAGGAGTATGAATGGAAAATTTTATATGGAAAATTATTTTCTTAAATCCCAGTTGCATAAAAATTTTAAATCTCAGTCAATGTATCCTATTTCACATTTCGTCAGAAATTACCTCACTCCCACCAAGAAAAAAAAAAGGCCCTAGCTGGTTTGGCTCAGTGGATAGAGCCTGCAAACTGAAGGGTCCCGGGTTGCAGGCTTGATCCCTAGTAGGGGACATGCAGGAGGCAGCCAATCAGTGATTCTCTCTCATCAATGTTTCTCTCTCTCTCCCTCTTCCCCTCTCCCTTCCTATCTGAAATCAATTAAAAAAAATTTTTTTTTTAAGTCATCAAAGGTCTTTAGCTTAGACGTGTTTCTAACTATGAGCTAGACATCTTCTATCTAAATTTCCCAATTTGTTAATGGTACCACCCACCATCTTTCTAGTTACCCAAGCATGCAAGTACTTACTTGCTTTTGCCCTTCACTTGCAGTATATTGCTAGATCTTTGATTGTGCTTCTGCATCTTGCTGTCCATTGATACTACCCTAACTTACTGCCTAGATTAATTCCGTGGCCTCCTGATTAATATTGGTTAATTAGTTCTGGAGGCGATATAACAAAGATATAACAAACCCTAGTTTCTTACCTGAACGTTACTCATCTTTTATTCCCAGTCTCTACTTATGAGACCATCATCTGTCTTACAAGGTCCAGCCTAACTGGCACCCCCTGTATCTGAAACCAGTATTTCTCTCTGTATTCCTGTACCTCTGTCTCATCTAGAACTTAATATGTTCTGCTTAGTGTTCATATCCCATGAATTCTTTTGAATTTTCAGCTCATCCTCTCTGATTCTTTATTTCCCCAAAAGATTTAGTGATTTAGCACACTGCTTTTATACAGCATTTGTTGTTTAGATCAAATGTGTTTTCAGAGTCTAACTTTTTTTTTTTTTAATAATAGGTTTATGCTAAAACTATAGATGGGCAACAGACCATTATTGCGTGTATTGAAAGCCACCAGTTTCAGCCTAAAAATTTCTGGTAAGAAAGTAGATGTTCTATTTGTATCTCATTTATATTGGAAAGGAACCAAACCAGATTCATAAAGTGCCCAGTTAAAAGTCTGAGTTTGCCCTGGCTGGGTAGATCAGTTGATTGAGCGTTGTCCCAACATGCTAAGGTTTCAGGTTCGATCCTTGGTCAGGGCACATATAAGAATCAACCAGTGAATGCATAAGTTAAATAACAAATTGATGTTTCCCTTTCTCTCTCTAAAAAAAAAAAACAACAATAAAGAAAAAAATAAAAAAGTCTGAGTTTTACTTGGATTTGGTTAACAATACTTTGGTTAATTGCATAACACAGCAGCTCATCCATCTGTTTGTGGAAGAGGCACTCATGAACAGATTAACATGGTTTTTTACTCCAATATAAAAAATGAAAGTAAAAATAACTTGGAAAAGGCTTATGATTAGGCCACTTGTATGCAAACATATTTGATTTGTTAAACTAGAAATGATTTGTTTCCTTTTTTCTCTTTCCCAAATTATCTGCCTCAGTGAAAAATCACCTTTTACTTACGCTTATTGCTAATTCTATAGTGATGTGTGTGTGTGTCTTTTAATAGGAATGGTCGTTGGAGATCAGAATGGAAGTTCACCATCACACCACCTACAGCCCAGGTGGTTGGAGTACTTAAGATTCAGGTGAGATTCCCAACATGTTAATAGGCCACATATTAAAATGTCACATCTTCCACAGAAACATTCAAGTTGGAAGTTCTGTTATGAAAAATAAGAAACAACTATATGTAGATGCAAAGGGAGACCAATGGTAGTGAATAGAAATAGAAGCTTCCTTCCTGGGGAAGTAAACAGAGGGAGCTATTCTAGCTTGATAAAGGATAGTCATGTGGAGTGTACTGCTTGCTTGTTATTTTCTTCTCTCAAAGATAATCTAAGACCTTCCCAGAAATTATCAAAAAATAGTTCTAGGAAATAGAAAAATAAGTAATAATTAAGAAATGACTATATAGCAGCTACTGTAACTTAGGGTCTTTCATGTATATTGTCTCATTTAAGTATTTACATATACATAAAACTTAGCTCTTTGGTTTGAAGAAAGCTACATGAATGGGTTATTTTGTTTTGTTTATTTTACAATAGTGACAAGATTTTAAAATCAAGTAAATAAAACAGGAATTTTTATAAAGATAGCATGAGAAAATATAAGGAATAAGTAAAATGTATTACATAATGCCTAACATAGTAATGACTTAATAAATAATGCTAAGGTACTGCAGATTATTGCTCCTTTCTTTTCCTTTTCTGCTTTATCTCTGAAAACATTTCCTTTTATTCAATTATCTCCTGATAGTGTGGACTAGATAAAGGAAACAGGCATTACCTGGACTATTGTTCTGGAATTATGCCCCCAATTTTAGTTCCCTTCCCTTTATTTTGTTCATAACACAAGTATAATCTTTCTAAAACAATCCCTTTCCCTGAGTCCCCATCACTCATAATAGGAGAAAGTCTGAATTCTTAACATGGTTTCTAAGGCTGTTTGCTCTTCACAGTCTATCTCCAGCTTACTTCGTAGCAATGTCTCACAATGCAACGCTCCCCTCCTCCACACATCCTTATCTGCAGTCAGTTCTTTGTTCTTCCCTCAAGGAAACCAGTTGTGCTCCATTCTCTTGTCCTTTTTTATCCCCTTGCTAGATACCCTTCTCTACCTTATCCACTTAGATGACAACTCCTGTTTCCAAGACCCTGTGCAAATGCACTTAACAAAGGAAATTCTCATCTTATTCTGTATGACCAGTTTATAGCCATGTTAAGATGACTGAACCTATCTTGTAAGTTGCCAAGATTTCCTGAGCCTTATGTCATTGATTGATTAGTCTGTCTCTTGTGTATTCCTCTTTTTTTGCTAATTGTTTTCATAATTACAGCACCCACTTTACCTTATATCCTTACAACTGCTTTTGTCTTTCTTATTTTTGTAGCCTAATTTACCAATATTTGTTTTTCAATCCTGTCTTTACCCCTCAAACTTTTCCTGCACTTGGTCAAATCTGCTTGTCAATATTGATGATACTGTATATGGAAAGATGCGTAAGGAATTAGAATCCATTAAAATTCCTTGGTTTTCACAGGGAAAAACTAATGTTTAATGATTTTATTTTAATACTGTTAAGCGTGAAATCATTCAAGTTCTTTGCATCACAATGCCTAGTGTGGTGCCTGAAATGCATTAAGACATAATAAATGTTTGTTGAACTTAATAATCAGTTTTCCCTGCAAAGGAAAGAGAGAATTCTTAAATTTGAGTGTTCTGTGCATTTTAACCGCCATAGTAAATTACCATTGGTAATAATAATTATTCATTCAGAGTTGGTAAAGATTGGGAATGGCTTAAGGCATGGATATGTGCCCTAAGCAACAGGTTTCTATATGAACTACACATAAACTTGCTCACAACATTGTTTCACGCAGGTACACTATTATGAAGATGGCAATGTTCAGTTGGTTAGTCATAAAGATGTACAGGATTCAGTAACTGTTTCGGTGAGTGTGAAGAATTTAATGTCTGTCTCATTTGTGTCTTGTTTCTCTTTTAAAAATTAGTGTTGATCCTGAGGGCTGATTCTGCTGTTAGAAATTCAGTTTGTTTTCAGTGCTTTGATTTTGGCAGCTTATAAGAGTATATAACCAACCAACTATATTAGTTCGAAGTCTTTGACTCAGAATAGTGGCCTTAGAGAATTGAGACTTCCGTCTTTCTCTTTCTCAGTTGTGAGATTTGCTCAAGGACAGCAATATCTTCAGTCAGTAACAACCAGGAGGAAAAAAAGATTGCCAAACTAAATCCTATTGGGCTGCATTCATATCTTTAGAGAAACAACATTTTTAGGAATATTCCATCAAAAAGTATTCTGTGTTCTGTACCTGGAAAGAAGGGATATTCTCACTACTTGTATTCTCACTACTTCTTTATATTCCTAAAAGTTACTGAGCACTCTCATGTAGCTTTTGTTTATGTGTTTTATATCTATCAGTATTTACCTTATTAGAAATAAAAAACTGTATGGTGCCAGATGAATACTAGAATTATTGGGATGATTACTTTGTAAGGCATATAAATGTCCAATCACTATGTTGTGCACCTGAAACTAATAGAATATTGTGTCAACTGTAATTGAAAATATTTTTAAAGAAAAAAATTTCAAATGCAAAAAAATTAAAACAGAAATATTAAATTTTTATTAATTAAAAATTGCAGTAACAAGCCCATTAGTTTTTAACCTAAATAACATTTTCATGGAAAACAACTATGTTTTTCAAACCAAAAATAATTAATGAAAAGAATGGCATTGGTTTACATTTTCACAAATTGTTCAATGTCTGGCTTACTAAAAGAACTAAATCCTCATGTGCTTCACACATGCCATTGGCCTCAGAGTGATCAGATCATCACACACATGTAGCTTCTATGAAACTATACTGAATATACATGAGAGTAAGAGTAAAAAAGGCAAGTAGCTTTCTCTTAGTATTATTATAAAACTAGAGGCCCAGTGAGCAAAATTCGTGCACTGGTAGGGTCCCTAGCGGCTGCCAGCTGCTGGCCGGGTACTCCCTCCCTTCCCCCAGCCCCCCACTCTCCCCCCACTGCTGGTCACTGGTCACCCTGCGATCATATTGGCGGGGCATCGGGTCCCCAGTCAGCTCCCTCAGCACCTGGGAGCCCGTGTCAGTGGGATGATCGAATCAGCGGGGTGATGGGCCCAGCCCGGTGACCAGTGGCTTGCACCAGCCTTGGTTTGGCATTGCCCACTCACCCGCTCCACTATCCCATCCCAGTCCTGCTCTCTCATTGGGGCCCATCAGGGCCTGCAGCACTTCCACTGCCACCCGCTGCCAGTGCCACGTCGCCAATGCTTGCTGTGTTCTGCGCCGCTCCCTGGTGGTCAGTGCACTTATAGCAAGCAGTCAAACTCCCGGCAGAACTCCTGGCTAAGGGGACAATTTGCATATTATGCTTTTGTTATATAGGATTGAAAATAGTTTTGATTATTTGAAAGAATCTGGGGACTGCTGCTCTGCATTAAATCTTACCCTCCTGCCTTTAATTCTGTTGTACTTAATGGTGAAAGGAAGAGAGATTCAGTTCATTTTATATCTGAATCGTGTAAAGCAAAATGTGATCGGTTGGGTTAGCATCATAAATAGTAAATAGAGGAATATATGAGCTTAACTTATATGACCAATATATCTGAGGGCATTGTTAATATCATCTTAAAGCAGAAATATTTTCAAGGCATAAAAATCTACAGATATCACCCTAACCGGTTTGGCTCAGTAGATAGAGAGTTGGCCCTTGACTTGAAGGTTCTCAGGTTTGATTCCGGTCAAGGGCACATACCTAGGTTGCAGGCTTGATCCCCAACCCCAGTCGGTGCACATGCAGGAGGCAACCAATTGATCTCTCTCTCTCTCTCTTTCCCCTCCTTTCTACTCTCTAAAAATCAGTGGAAAAAATATCCTCGGGTGAGGATTAACAAAAATGAAAAAATATGAAGACATCATGATGGTGCCTTATGGGCATACTGTGATAGATTGAAAAGAGCATGGCCTTTTTTGGGCAAAGACCTGGATTCAGATCCCATCATTATCATTCAAAAGCTGTATGATTTTGGTCAAGTCACTTAAGAGGATTCTGTTTTCTGCAAAATGGAAGTGATGATGATAACAGATCTTCACAGGGTTGTTGAAGAGAATCAAAGAAGATAATGTGCATGGGAACACTTGATAAACTATAAATTGTGCACATGTTAGTTAAGATAGACTTCTCACTATCTCTTTATTCACTGCTTTCATATTTTTCTTTTCTCCTCTCTTCACTAGAATGAAGCACAAACTGCCAAGGAGTTTATTAAAATCATAGAACATGCAGAAAATGAGTATCAGGTAAGAAGATTTAGAACTAACTTTTCTAGACTTACTACCTTCTTATTTTGCTGTTAGCATATTTTGTTAGACTTCTCTTTGTCCTTGTAACATAAAAATGTGTTGTTCAGTGTTACTAAGTATGGAGAATTTGCAGACCTTGCAACTTGGCATTGTACTTACAATCAAGGTTTTGATATGGAAAGGGACTGTAGCCCTAGTTTAATAAATAAGATAGGTGGGCTTCTTAACCCACTTCAGAGATTGGAGAGGAGTTCAGTAGAAATAATATGTCCTGTCTGTTCTTCCTAGGGGACTCAAGAATGTCCTTGACCTCATTTACTTTACTTTCTGTTCAAGTAACTTGGCTTTAATTATCCATTGCAGACAGCAATTAGTGAAAACTATCAAACAATGTCAGACACCACATTCAAGGCCTTGCGCCGGCAGCTTCCAGTTACCCGCACCAAAATCGACTGGAACAAGATACTCAGCTACAAGATTGGCAAAGAAATGCAGAATGCTTAAAGGCTTGATCTAAGATTCTTCAGTACATGGAAAGAAAGGTTTCAATGTATGGTCATATGATAAATAAGTGATTTATAAACAAGAGTGATATTTTGCTAGGGCTTTCAAAGTTAACAGGTTTTCTAGCCTCATGGAATACTGTTGAACCTATAGCATTGTCTTGATACTTTTATGTTCTCTGACTTGTAATTTTCTTTTTCACTATATCTACTTGTAAAAATTTTTTTTTTTAATTCTGCCACATTTAATGATGGAGAGAAAGGTCTATCCTGGAGTCATTTTACTGTTTAGAAAATTTTCCTAGCCATAAAGCCCTGTTTCTGATATAGACAGGTAATATGTTCACTGCTTTTATACCCCTGTCCTTCAGAGCACACCTGGTACTTCCATGGTTTATACTGATCATCAACAGCTAAAGAGGCTGTGCTACCAACTGTAGCCAAATGGAAGACACATCCATCCTCTCCCTCAACTGCCTTGATCATCTCTTAGAGCATTGCGTAACTGTAGTTTTCAAAAGTTTGGATCGGGGCTTTTCAGGGCCTTTTGTTGGGCACAGGAAGTTTTCTGGAAATTCCATTATAGCCAGCTTCTCCGGGGAAGTTGTTTTTAAATCCAAAGACTTGAACCACATTCCCTGCACATGAACGTGTTTGCTTTTTTCCCTTCCTTATTGTCTCCTTCCCGTCTAGTACCATTGTAGTTGTAGATATCTGCATTTTTAGCAGAGTTTTACCCATTATTGTTTTTTTAATATTCCAGAACTGCTGACATACGAGGGATGTAGTAGAGTATCAGAGTTGAAAAATGAAGATGAAGAAATAATAGGTATCTGTGCTTTAATACATGTGGCAGGATTGTACTATAGGCAAACAAATCAAACAGCTCTGTAAATCACAAACAAAACCTAAAAATGAACCAAAGTGAAAAGGATAACTTCCCGGCAGTATCTTTCTATTGTAGCCTGTTATTTAAGGGAATACTAGTGATTTGTTCTAAATAGGATGTAAAACTTGTTCTACATGACTTTTCCTCAGTCCTGCCTGCCAAGAACTTAAATGTAACTGTGATATAGCAACCCTTCTAGGTTTATGGGCAGGTATATGTGTGATCTCAGAATACACAGGTGACATAGATATGATATGACAACTGAAATGGTGGATTCATTTACATTGTTTACACTTCTATGACCAGGCCTTAAGGGAAGGTCAGTTTTTTAAAAACCAAGTAGTGTCTTCCTACCTATCTGCATATACATGTCAAAAAAGAAGGGTGTTTGTGCTTCAGCTTTGTTTTTGCTCAGTAATACAGTCAAGCAAGAATTTGTTTCCAAGTGACCTATTGAGCTGTGTAAGCATATTTGTTTATTTCAAATAAAATATATTTGTATTATTTGTCATTCATACTATCCATCCATACCACACCATCCTCTGTATCAGGTAGTCCAATAGAAATATACCTGTTTTGTTCTTAAATGGTCTAAGTCTCCTTTTTGATCCGTCCCTTCAGCCTTAGTTCTCAGGGTAACATGTGGAAGTGTATTTGAAGAAAGCGTTCAAGGGTCTGAAATTGGTTCCGACCTTCAACTATTCTAGTTATAGTGAATAGACAAAGACTTGCAAAGAATAGGTGTGTGTTTGGAGCAATGTCTCTATGGATCATATTGCTCTTCTCTCAGAGACTACCAGTGGTTCAAAGGTTTTGTTTTGGATTTTCAATTTCTGTCAAATAGGAAAATCTAGTGTTCTACCTATCACTCAGGAAGTAGGGCTCCAGTATGGTTGTAGTAACATTAAACAGGACATAGAAATGAAAGAATCCCTGTGCCTCTAACTTAGGTAATATTTTCACTTTGACTTAACTTGAAGTACTGCTTTTCTTCCATACAAGTGTCACTTAGCTACAGGTATGTGGGAAAGGCTTTTATCCTGGTCTCCAACAGAGAACAGAGGAGCTTTGGTACTTCACCCTCCACCCGAGGCCAATTCAAATCCCCCCCCCCCCCCCTTTTTGAGGGACATTTAACTGTACTACACTCTGTACTCATAGTGCAAACAGATTCAAACATTCTGGCCTTTGCCTTTAACTTATTAACTTAGCCATGGGTTTCCTTAGCCCCTATAGACTTTTTTAAGAACTTAATCTCTTGCCCTAACCGGTTTGGCTCAGTGGATAGAGCTTCGGCCTGCAGACTAAAGGGTCCCAGGTTCAATTCCGGCCAAGGGCGTGTACCTTGGTTGTGGGCACATCCCAGTAGGGGGTGTGCAGGAGGCAGCTGATAAATGTTTCTGTCTCATCTATGTTTCTAGCTCTCTATCCCTCTCCCTTCCTCTGTGTAAAAAATCAATAAAATATATTAAAAACAAAAAAAGAACTTGACCATTAAAGCTCTTGGTTACTTGTATAATTGGGAGGAAGTCAACCCTCCTTGCCAAGTCCTACGGAGATCTGACTTCCTCAACCTCCTTCAACAGAATATGTGCTTTGAATTATGTCTCTTTTATCACACGCTGTTGAATTCAACCTGTGATATCCAAGCTGGATAAAACAGAGTTTTCTATGAGGCCTCACTCCTATATTTGGATTTGAAATTACACTACTGATGACTTTTATTTGAGCTTGTATAGCTGTGCTGTAAGTTGCCTGGTTCCAGTATTGTTCTCTATTTTATAATCTAGAACTTTGATGCTGGACTCATCTAGGTTCATGAGGTACTTGGCAAACCTTGACACATTCTCAACAAACTCGCAAAAGACATACATACCTTAATGCCAGTTTCTGATTTTATAATTTTATATAAAACTACCAAGCTACCTACTATGTGGGAAATCAAAAAAAGAAAGGAAGATTGGTAAATACAGAATAAAACTGGGTGGTCCAGCCCTAACTGATTTGGCTCAATAGATAGAGTGTCAGCCTGCGGACTAAAGGGTCCCGAGTTTGATTCCAGTCAAGGGCACATGCCCTGGTTGTGGGCTAGATCCCCAGGAGGGGGCGTGCAGGAGGCAGCCGATCAATGATTCTCTCTCCTCATTGATGTCCGTTCCTTCCTCTCTGAAATCAATAAAGATATTTTTTTAAAAAAACAAAAAACTAGATGGTCCATTAAAATAAATTGAACTAAAATTGACCCTTGGACAGGCTATACATAAAAATGACGGGTTCTAAGCCACCTGAAGGAAGAAATCTATCTCACACTTCTCAAATCCAGTGTCTCAAAAAGCATTCCGTTATGCCCAGCCTGGTATGGCTTTGTCCCATGCACCAGGAGGTCACTGGTTCAATTCCCCCGGCAGGGCACATGCTCAGGTTGTAGGCTTGATCCACATGCAGGAGGCAGCCGGTCAATGTTTCTCTCCCTATCCCTTCCTGTCTCTGAAATCAATAAATATACTTTTTTTTTAAAGCATCTGTTTTGTATATGAATGTACAGTTGACTGGTTAATTCATAGTAGTTATGTTCTATAAAGTTACCAGTGAACAATGAATTCGCAAATACTGAAAAATTGCTCTTCAGAGGAATAAAAAGTTAGGTTCCTGTGAGCTTCTGGTCACATTTTTTTAAACTGGTCAGTACATAATCTTATTCTATAAAGTGTTTCTATTTAAATCAGCTTATTTGACATACATTGTTTATTCATTCATGTTGAACTCAGGGCCAGCAGCACTTATAATTCATGCCTGGAGTGTATATAAAGGAATTTTCTTTGTAAGGCACATCACAGCTTTCCAGTGCTTTGAAATCCTACACAGCAAGCACTTCAGTACTATGCAGGCTTGGGGGCCATTTTAAGCAATGAAATCACCAACAAAAAGGACGAAAATGTGATCACAAAATTGATCACGAAAAGGACATTTGTTTATAATATGAGCTAAAACAAGAAAGGACAGCTGGTAACAGGCACTCTGGGCAGGCAACTCCGCCCCCTCCCCCGTGGACTGGCCCATGAATGACTGCTAAAGTACTTCAAGTATTGATTTCAAGGTTACAAATAAGTTTTAGTGAGTAGGTGAATTTGTGAGTACAGAATTCGCAAGTAATGAGGATCAATTTGTATTTGCCACAGCCTCTCCTTTGATCTACGGTAGACTGACTCATTTCAGCATTTCAGTTTAAGGGCTGTTTCTTGTTGCGTTGGAGAATACAGTCTTGTTTGTATACATAAAGTTAGAAAACATTCATATGCTGAATGGTAGCCATGGCCTGTGTCTCAGTGGTTAGAGCAACAGCCCACGCACCAAAGGGTGTCAGGTTCGATTCCCCGTTAAGGGTAGTACCTGGGTTGCAGGTTCTATCCCCAGCCCCTGTCAAGGACCGTGCCAGAGGCAAACAATCGATATGTCTTTTTCACATGATCTCTCTCCCCCCTTCCTCCTTTCCACTCTCTCTTAAAAAAAAAAAAAAAAAATCCTTGGGTGAGGGTTAACAATTGTAGAACCCATGCTAACTCTGGAGTAATGAGAAAATACAAAGCTTTCAATCTTGCCAGTAGTTATCTTGTGAAGTTATATGTCTATTCCAGTAACATCATCAGGCAACGTTAACTTTCAGATGGCCTTCAGTGCTATTTGGGACCCATACTAAAATCAACCTTATTGCTTTAAAGTCAGCTTCTTACAAGTGCAGAAGAATGTGGGGAAGGCTTCAAGAGAGTGAAGTGAGACCTGAGCTAGATGTGAACGGTGGAAAGGAAGACCATTCTAGACATCTAACCAACAAGTTTGAAAATAGTTACAACTGCGTGTGAAGTGTATTTTTTCCAGATGAAACTGGTTTAGAAAGGTTTCATTATGAGCAAAGCTACATAACATGACAGTACTGTACTGTCGCTATTTGTGTATGTTTTGAGGACATCCAGGAAATAGGCCTAACCAGAGACAGGGAGGAGGTTATGTAACCAAGAATAATGAGGACACCATCCATTTGCTCATCAAAATGCAGTCAGACATTGGATTTGGGTAAGGTGAGTGGCAGGTCTTTGAAATGAGTAACAAAGCGTTTCGGAGGAGTCACTCTCTTTATTACTCTCAGGACCCGCCAGATAACGGGGAGAAAATGGCAAAAAATCCATGGCTACTTTCCCAGTTTTTTCCTCTACGTTGAATAATCAATTGTTTAAGGCAACGTTTGCCCCGTCCCTGTAGCTTTGGTTCCCACTGACTTTGCATTTCCTGTCGCTAAAGCCTGTTGTTCTGGCTTTAGTTGGCTGTTGGCCTGGGGAAAGGTACAGGGATAGCCCAGCTGGAGCACCACCTGGGGTCTGGACATTGCTCACACCAGGTTAGACTGAGAGTGTGACCTCCTCCGGGCACTGACTTTGGAGAGCAACAGTACCTTTGAAATGTTTTTATATGACTTGGATTATCTTGGCTCCATTCTAGTATGTGTTTATGTGATGCCAGAAGATGCAGAGGCTTGTGATATGTTTCTTGTGGTATCCCCGCACCCTTTAGTTTGTCTTAAGTCGTTTTCTGAAGCATGCTGGTCTTTTACTTCTCTTCCTGGTACTGATGCTGTAGCTATTAACTATTTATTGCCTAACGTAGTCTCTTGCACTCAAAAAGTGATTCTGATGATTGGGGCAACCCTTATATATAACAGTCACAAAGAGCAATACAGACTGGAGTGCAATTAGTTTTCCAAAAATATGGCTCAGCCCTAATCGGTTTGGCTCAGTGGATAGAGCGTAGGCCTGCCGACTGAAGGGTCCCAGGTTCGATTCCGGTCACGGGCATGTACCTTGGTTTCAGGCACATCCCCAGTGGGTGGTGTGCAGGAGGTAGCTGATTGATGCTTCTCTCTCATCGATGTTTCTAACTCTCTATTCCTCTCTGTAAAAAATCAATAAAATATATTAAAATATATATATATATATATATATGGCTCGAGGTGTAGTAGGATCACCGGCCTTCCCACATAGCGAAGCCTGTGCGGTAGAGAAAAGCAGTGACTTGTCCTGGCGGAGCCCCTTGTCCCTCCCTCCCACGCGTCCACACCTTTATCTCTGAGACACTTGGTCCTTTCCCTCCAACTTCTCCGGCTCTGACGCCTTCCTCCCAGAGTCTGAAAGCCCGAGAGGGGAAAGTGGGGGAGGGGGGCGTGCCGCGCGCTTCCGTGCTGGTATGTGTCCCGGGCCGTCTGGGGGAGGTGCTGGGGGAGCTGCCCCAGCCCAGCTGCAGCCGACCCAGGTCACAGCCCCTGCCCTTTGCTCTCGGCTTCCCAGTGAATCCGCGGGTTCCCGGGGCTGGGCGTGGGAGTGGCCCCAGCTCGGGCTCTGAAGTCCTCCCGGACCGGTCGGGGGCCCCAGGCGGTAGCCGCGTTCCTCGTCTGGCTGGGAGCCAGGGGAGGGAGCTGGGGCAAGGGGAGGGCCCTGAGGGAGGGGCAGACTCCTTAGGAAAGAGTTAATGGGGCGGGGGGAGGGGAGAGGACGGAGCCTGGAGGGAAGCTCAGGTAGGAGAGGGACGGAGGAGGCTAGCCTGGTGGGGACAGGGGGACCCTGCAGGATCAAGAGTCAGAGTTAGGGTGCTTCCCCCCGCTGCACCCTCTTCTAGGGCAGCCAACTTCCTGCTGCTGCGCCGGCGACTTTCAGTTTCATTTCCCCGGACCCTCTGCCTGAGCCGGAGCCGCCGCCGCCGCCGCCGCCGCCGCCTCCGCCGCGATGCCCAAGTTCAGCTGCCGGAAGCTCCGGGAAACCGGCCAAGCCTTCGAGAATTTCCTGCTCGCGGAGGGGCTGGACAAGGAGACAGATCGCGAGTGCCTGCGGACCATCTATAACCAAAAGTTCAAGCCCAGGTACGGGTCGGCCCGCTCCCTGGCCCCGAATCGCGGGCCCACTTCGCCGCCACGACCCCCGCGCCGGGCAGCCCTGCCCGCCCGAGCGGGGGGATGCAGCTCCCGCGGCGGCTCGGCGGGTCCTGGGGCGGCACGGACATCCCCTCCCGCGCGGTGCCCACGCCCCGCCCGGCCCGACCCCTGCGCCCACGTCCCCGCGAAGAGCCTCCCGCGCATCCCGCGCCCCCGCCGGCCCGGGGCGGGGTTGTTGTGCGTGCGGGCACCCGCGGCTCCTGGGGGCGAGGGGACAGCCCCTGGCCGGGGGAGGGGCCCGTTGGGGTGGGGGTCTGGGGCGTCGCGCACGCGCGGGGAAGCAGCCTCCTGGTGGCGGCGCCGAGCCCCGGCGCGGGCTGCATGGCACCTCGGTCCCCCTGGTTGAGGGGCTGCTTCAGGGTCCACTATGTCTCCCTACCCCCCCCTCCCGCCCCCCAAAGCTGGTGTAGGAGGGAGAACCTCAGGGAGTTCGGAAGGAGAAAAGGCACCAACTACATACGTGCCGAACCTCCGTGAGCACCTGTGGCTTCTCCATGGAGACTCAGGCCAGGCCAGTCCCCAGGGGGCCCCTTCCATCCTGTGGCTGAAGGCTGTTTGGTCGCCTTTCCTGCTGCCATCCAAGTGGAAATCAAAGAGACTTCACTCTGTCCAACCGTAGAATTGTGCTGCAAAAACACCTCTATCAATAGGCTCCAGAAAACCAAGAAACAATTTAACAGGGATAAGTGTAAAGACTTCTACAACTAAATAAGGGGTTAGGCTTAATAACAGACCTGAAAAAGACTGGATTTTAGCCGAGGGAAGGCCAGTATGGTTGCAGAAAGAGTGAAAGAAGTGTGGGATTGTGTTAATAGAAATATGTATTAAGGGGAGGGGGAGTGACTCTATATTGACCAGATTATATCTGGAATATTGGGTTCAATATCAGGTGATACCTTTTTTATTGAGTTTTGAGAGAGGAAGGGAGAAAGAGAGACATCGAGTTGTTGTTCCACTTATTTATGCATTCATTGGTTGATTCTTGTATGTGCCCTGGCGGGGATCGAACCCACAACCTTGGCGTATGAGTGTCACATTTTTAAGAGGGACATTTACAGGCTTGAGCAACATCTGAAGGAGCAGCGAAGATGAGACCTGTTTGTGCCCCCTCACTACACTGGGCACCTTGGGTAATATAAGGATGGAAAATGTATGATCCCAGGGGAGCCATAGAAGCTGTGATAGGCACACGGTATACAAGAGAATTCAGTGGAGAAGGTGGCATTGACCCTGGCTTTGGAAGGATAGAGTTTTAGTATTTGGAGGAGGAGGAAGAGTAAAGTTCTCAGTTGATTCATAGTCAATTATGAGACCCAGTCAAAAGAAACCCAAAAATGTTTGCCTTGATGGGAGGAACAATTGACCTTGAATATTTTAAAGACTTTCACGGTGGAAAGAATTACACTTCTGTCCCTAAGGGGGAATTAGGTTCACTCGACATGCCCCCCTCATGCTCCCTTACTCCAGGTGGAGATTTGGATTCTAATTAGTACTGTCAAGCCCAGGCTGGAATGCTGTGACATCAACCCTCATCCTCCCAGTGGGAATTCAGTGCTGCTTCCCAGGGGCTCTCATAACTCCTTCACACCCTGGTTATAGCAGGATTACACTTTTGTCTTCTTTAGAGCTTGGTAGGGGCGGGTCTTCCCCCCACCAGAGTGTCTAAATCCTCTGAAGACACAGACGGGTTTTTTCATCCCAATTTGCATCTTCCGGGCAGCGGCACCCCCCCCCCCCCCAGCCTTGTATGTAGTAGATGCTCATTAAATGCTTGTGGAACCTAACTGAATTAGTATAGTTGATCTACAAGACAATAGACTGTAGGAGAGGTATAGCTCCTGTCACCCCTGTCCCCTCCAACCCCTCACTGTCAGGAATTCTAGGGAGATTCCTACACTGTTAGGAATTGGCCCTTTCCAACAGGGTTATTTTAGGATGTTACAACATGCTCTGCTCCCAATTCTTTCTTTTTCCCATCTCTTTATTCAGTTAGGAAACCTACTTAAGGAGACTCTGCACTGTGCCTGTGCCTTCGTTCCTGCCTCTAAAGAGTGTATTCCAGCCCCGCCCGTGTGACTCAGTGGTTGAGCATTGGCCTATGAACCAGGAGGTCACGGTTCGATTCCCAGTCAGGGCACATGCCCAGATTGTGGGCTTGATCCCCAGTGGGGGGCATGCAGGAGGCAGCTGATCTAAGATTCTCAGCATTGGTGTTTCAATCTCTCTCTCCCTTTCCCTTCCTCTCTGCAATCAATAAAAATATATTTTTAAAAATAGTAAATAGTGTGTTTGTCATAGTAATAGTGATAATGATAGGAAATAAGTGGAGAGTGTTACAATGTTATAGCAATAGAAAATAATTAAAGAGTGTTATAAGAAATGTAGAAAAATTATTTTTTGTGAAATATTAAAGAGCAGAGGGAATGACCTCTCTGGCCAAGCCCTAGCTGCACCGTATAGATAAGACCGTAGCTGAATGCTGCCCTTAGGAATGACGTATGTAAGCCTGTCAGACACCTTCTGAGTGACACTGTGATAGACAACCAGCTTGTACTCCCATCGTGAGATTTTGGTTGTTCTTCTGCCGTCCGACGTGGAGCAAGGCAGCGTGGAGCGTGGGTCAAGAGAGGACGATCGATGTCTGAAATCAGGGACCCGTTTCTAACCCTGTTCTGACCCACAGCAGTCCAGGTGGCTGTCAGTAACATACGTCATCACACAAGTGTTCATCAGAGTACAAGCTGGTTATTTCCTGTCATTATCACTATTACTATGACAGTATTCTAGTAAGGAGTGGCAGATGTGCAGACCAGGCAATACAGCTGGAGTTCAAATCTAGTGGCATAGATTTTGGACAACAATCTGTTCAAGAACAAAAATCCCACCGAGTACATTTTAAAGATTTAATTGGCTTTAATTGAACAATTCCTGAATCAGGCCGCATCGCCATAAAGACAAAAGCCCTCCAAGAAGTGGTACAAATTGGAAAGTTTCATGGGCAGGAACTGGGCCGGACAAGAAAGTTATTAGCAAAAGAAAAGAAAGGATGTTTCTGGCTGGAACACCTTTGGGGGGTGGGGCCGGAGGGCTGGCGGCAGGGGTCTTATCAGGCGTATTACCTCACCAGTGTTGATCAGGAAATTCCAGGCTGGTTTGAGGTCACATTCCTGGTATTGGCTGAAACTGCCCTCAGGTCTTGGTGTGTTGTCCTGGGGGCAGGCAGCTCTACTTGGGCCTGTTGTTTCTTCCTCTTTAACATCTCTCCGTTTTCCTACCTGAAGTATGTGAAAAATGCCTTTCTCTCAGGGTTGCGGGAGACCCAAATGAGCGATGGTTGGTAAGGCCTTCATCCTGTGTGGCATATTGCTCGGGCTTTGGGAGTTGTGGCTGTCATTTTAGAACGGAGTAGGGCCTGGTGCCCCGAAAAGTTTCTCACCTCAGGCAGGAGACTCATTATTTTATCAACAAATATTGGCCGGATGCCTCCCGAGAGCAAGGTGCTACTTGCGTGAGTCACCATGAATACACAGAAGGAACCTAACTGTCTAAGGAAGGGGGCGGTGATTAAACATAATTATTTAATGACTGTTGTGACAAGTGCTTGTAAGGAAAAGTCTAGTATGCCTTGAGAGTGTATACCTTGCAGGCCTGACCTAGTCTAGGAATTTGAGGTTTCTGGGATAAAGTGATGTTTGAATGGAATCTTGAGAGATAAGCAGGAGTTAGCAGATGCGGGGGCAGGGAAGAGCATTCCAGACAGAGGGAGTAACCCCTTCAAAGTCTTGGGGTGACTTGAGGCCAGAGGGAGGCAGGGTCTGGATGGGGTAGGACCTTGTGGACCCGCCGAGAGACATTGTGGGGTTGGTTTGTTTTCTTTTAAATCTTGACAGAAATAGGAAAGCACAAAGTTTCAAAGTAGGAGACCGACAGAATCAGGGTTTTAGGAAGACCGTTGGGGCTCCTGGCGTGGAGAATGGCTTGGTATTTGGATCTCTGTCCACAGTAAAAAAATGCATTTTACTTCAGGGCCTGATAAAGCCTGCTTCAGGGAACAATATGTGTCCTTGAAACAATGCCTAGCCTCACTCCCCACCCTCTGCTGCTTTTAATTCTACTTTGTTTCAATTTTATAAAAACCCTGGTCTTGACCCACCAATGAGAGTTGCAACCCAGAGTTTGAAAAACATGGAATGAGATGTCCCTTTAAGACGGTTTCCAACTCTGATCCTAAGTTCTGAAATACTCCTCCTCTCGCTCCTATTCTTTCCTGAACTGAGTCTAAAAAGAATAGTTATTGTTCACTCAACAAACAGCAGGGGCCAAAGTCGGTAGCTGAGAGCGACCGGAGGTACCATTAAGGATGGATTGTCCACCCTCAGGGTGAGAACCTGTCCCTTATTTTCTTCTCTAAAATAGAATGACAATAGTTGCTACCTCAAAGGGTTATTGTGAGGATTAAAGGACATCATGTGCATAGGCGCTCAGAACAGCGCACAGTGAGTTCTCAGTGTTTTCTATTGTTGATGTTCTTGTATTCGCATTATCATCGTTATGTGGAGGACTTAACTGTACCATCTGAAAACACGAGACTTAATCCTGTAGACGGTGGCGTTATAAATTGGGGGGCCCCATCTGATTTCTGTTCATGAGGATAGTTCTTGCCTATTTAGGAGGTGAACTAGGAGAGGGTTTGAAGGAGGAGTCAGCTCCCAGAGCTTGGGAAAACGATACCATCGGGCAGTTCACAGAAGAAACGTAAATGACTGTTCAACAGAAGGCAAGGTCCTCCAACTATATAATCATCAGGGAAAAATGCACATTTAAACAAGACATCATTTTTTGCTCATCAGTGTCAATGGAGAAAGGCAGTTTTGCACCTAATGTTATACATTACAATCCAAAGAGAAGAAGCAAGTGGGTGACATGAAATCCATTGGTGACAGATTAGGCAGGCGGGAGAAAGCAAAGCAGGGGAAACCTCTGGGGTTGGATAAAAAGTAAAATGATAGACACTTACATCTCTTACATAGGTGGGGACAGGACAGCCAACAATTACGTGATAACAGGATAGTTAGCAGTCAAGGATTAACGTGATAACCATAACAGTGAGAAGGTTTATGGTCCCTCCCCGGTGAGGTCTGGGAAAAGGGCTGAGGTCTGGGAAAAGGGCGTTATCCTGACATTCCAAAGGTCTGTTGTCATAGGTGGGCCCCCTCAAGGTAAAGATTGACTTTTGCAAGGAAGAAGCTAGTCTAGGACATGACTACCCTGCCATAAACTACTTTTAGTTAAAAGTTTTCATTTCAGATCATCTTTGTGGTTACTTAAGGTCCCTGCGTTTACAAGGCTGCCCCACTGGGGACCGAGCCCACAACCCCGGCATATGCCCTTGACTGGAATCGAGCCCGGGACCCTTCAGTCCACAGGCTGACGCTCTATCCACTGAGCAAAACCGGCCAGGGCTCATTTATCTCTTTATGCATGCAAGCTAGTTCATGATACCAACCAGGGTATTTTTTTGGTGGTTGTTTTATTATTTTTTTAAAGGGGTCATGTTACACACATTTTCTTACTCAACAGCACATCCTGGAAATAACGCCTAATTGTCTGGTGGACACCTCTAATGCATCGTTGGGGGTTTGCCCCAACATTTTATTTTTTTATTCATTTCAAAGTAAGTTACAGACATCAGTCAGTTCACTTCAGCACGAACTGTAAGTTCCAAAATTGTTTATGATTTTTTTTTTTTTAGTAAAATTTACATGCAATGAAACGGACAGATTTAGGTAAACCATTCTATGAGTTTTAACAAATGCATATACCTGTGTACAACCCGCTGCCAAGATGTAGGACATGACTGTCACTCCAGAAAGTTTCCTTATCTCCTCACCCTTACCCACCCGGAAGCCACCGCTGCTCTGATGGTTTTGAGGTAATATGCCTGTTCTAGAACTTCACTTAATGGATACACATACTAGTACTCTTTTACCGATTCAACCACTTGGTGTGTATCCATCGGATGTTGTTTTTATTTGTTTGTTTGTTTTTGTATCACAGAGTAATGTTCCTTGTGTGAATACAAATCACAGTTTATCCATTCTCTTGTTTTCAGTTTGGGGCTATTTTGAATAAAACTGCTATGAACATTCTTGTACAGATTGTTTTGTAGACTTATATTTTCACTTCCCTTTTTCTAAGGGGTAGAATTGCTGGGTTAAAGGGTAGGTAATATTTGCCACTTTGGTTTGTTTGAAATCTTGGGCACATTGCTTAACCTCTTTCTTTTAAAAACTTTTTTTATTGGTTTTTAGAGAGAGAGAAACATCCATTTGTTGTTCCCCTTAGTTACGCATTCATTGGTTGATTTTTTTTATGTGCCCTGATCAGGATCTGAACCCACAACCTTGGTGCATCAGGACAATGCTCTAACTAGCTGGCTACCTGGCCAGGGTGGTTAACACGTTAAGCGCCCAATCACCGGTGACTGACACTATACTTTCCGTCCGGAAAACAAAACAGGCTGGGCGCTTAATGTGTTAACCTCTTTTTTGGTTATGACAGCGAAGTCTTAAGAGCTGGTCTTTGTTGTTTTGTTTTGACCTTTTCTGAGGGGAAGTTGCTCAGCCTTCCCTAGATCCTGCCCATTTCCTGAACCTGCTGCTCACAGCTTCCCAGCAATTTTAATAAAGCTCTTATCACTTAAACCCGCCTTCATTTATTCTGTTGCCTACAACTCCATCTAAAAGTAGTGTGACCATTAAATACAATAATAATTTTTAAATTTAAAAAGTAAAAGTAATGTGGCCGTGTCTTCATATATTTAATTCCCTTTTGTTGCTTTTTCTTCTTTTATAGAGCTTGTCCGAGTTTAGACGGTCTGTATCGCCTGGCACCTCACATCCCAGGCCACTGCACGTGGTGCTGTGTGCCAGCCAGCAGTTTAATGTTTGCATTGGCATCTGTTTCATGTATAAAATAACAGTCTGGAATGATTTAAATTTTTTTTAAACATTTTAAAAATTGGTTTTGAGCCTAACCGGTTTGGCTCAGTGGATAGAGCATCAGCCTGCAGACTGAAAGGTCCCAGGTTCGATTCCAGTCAAGGGCATGTACATTGGTTGTGGGCACATCCCCAGTGGGAGGTGTGCAGGAGGCGGCTGATCGATGTTTCTAACTCTCTATTCCTCTCCCTTCCTCTCTGTAAAAAAATCAATAAAATATATATATATATATTTTTTTAATTGATTTTGAGAGAGAGAGAAAAAAACATCGATATGAGAGTGAAACATCTATCAGCGGCTTCCTGCACACCCCCTATGGGGGACCAAGACTGGAACCGGAACCCGTGCATATGCCCTAACCAGGAATTAAACCAGCAACCTTGTGGTGCCCAACCAACTAAGCCACATCCTCCCAACAAGTACTTGTCGAATAAGTTACCAGTCCTAGGTCCACATTAGGTGTTAGAGTTGTATTGTTTTTTTTAATGTAGTGCACAGCATAATACAATCATGTATACTTTTCATTAAAAATCAGAAAATTACGGTGTGTGTTTAGTTTTACATGAAACTTCCAGACCCTTTCCAACACGATTGCATCGTTTATAGTCCAACTCACAATGCATGCGTGTTCTGTTATTCCCGTGTTCTTGTCAACATTTAGTATTGTCAGCCTTTTAAGTTATAGACACTGGAGTGTGTGGTGCATTCTTCTTAATGGCTGCACAATATTGCAGGAAGTGGGTGTTTATAGTTTATTCAGCCATCTCCCTATTGGGGGGAATGTGTTTTGTTTCCAGTTCTTGGCCACTGTGGATGACTCTGCAGTAAGCATCCTTGTGCATATATAATTATACACTGGTACTTTTCTTTCCAGGGGATACATTCCTAGGAATGGGATTCCTGAGTTACAGGATACTTACATTTCTAGTGTTAGGAGATATTGCCAGATTCTTTTTCCAGAGATTGTAATACTTCACCTCTCTATCAGCTGTGTATGACAGTTCACTTTTCCATATATACTGACAGCAATACATGTGATGACTAGTTTTCCACTTTTGTCAGTCTAATGGAAATAAAATTGTCTCTCTCTCTTTGTTTTTATTGATTTCAGAAAGGAAGGGAGAGAGATAGAAGAGAATGATGAGAGAGAATCATTGATTGCCTCCTGCATGCCCCCTACTGGGGATCAAGCCTAGAGTCAAACTGACCTCCTAATTCAGTGGTTCTCAACCTGTGGGTCGCGACCCCTTTGGGGTCGAATGACCCTTTCACAGGGGTCGCCTAAGACCATCGGAAAACACATATATAATTACATATTGTTTTTGTGATTCATCACTATGCTTTAATTATGTTCAATTTGTAACCATGAAATTGGGGGTCACCACAACAGAGGAACTGTATTAAAGGGTCTTGGCATTAGGAAGGTTGAGAACCACTGTAATTCATAGTTCGACACTCAACCATTGATCCACACCGGCTGAGTAAATGGTATCTCATTTTTACTTTAATTTGCATCTCTGCTTTTGAGGCATATTTTATACTTTTTTGGTCATCTGGATTTATTCTTTAGGTTGAATATTCAACTTTTCTATTGTTTATCTTTTTTTCCCTAGAAATCTAGGTGACTAGATATATAATACAAGAATTGGGGCTTTTTTTCCAACCAGTATGTACTAAGTTTGTGATTTAAAAAAAAAAAAAAAAAACACAAACTTTTTTTTATGATTGTCCCCTTAGACCAGGCAGGGATGGGTGACTTTGGGTAGTAGTATCAGACATGGGGAATAATTTGAGAAGTATTGTGATGGTAGCACTCACAGTAGAGGTTGTAAAACTTGCAAAGTTGAGTTCCTCCTGCCCCTGTGCCCACACAGAAGTTTCCAGAAATAGGCGATTTCACATAAAAATTTTGATTTGGGCTTCTCTCAAAAGCCAGATCTGGCCATCTTGGGCCTGCCTCCCCTGCTGGCAACATCTGTCTGGAGATGAGGGGCGTTCCTCCTTACACTAATGATTCAACAATGGCGCTGAGCAGGTGCCAGAGGCTGAGGGCAGCAGAGATAGTTACCTTTGGAGCCTGGCTTCTGTCTGCATTGGAGTTTGTGTTTAGTCCATGGAACTGAATGACTCACTGACCAAGGAGCCCTGGTGAAAGTTTATGGTGACCTCCTGATTTCGGTCCCTTTATGACTCCAGCAGCGTTGGAGGCTGATACCTGATTTTAAGACTTCTTCCTGATACTCCTCCTTCTGGGGGTGGGGGTAGGGGAAAGGTTCCTTCTCTGTTTCCTCTTCCTCCCTGGGTTGTCCTGGCCCCCACTGTTCTCAGATGACTCACACCACCTGGGGAGATCCTGAACACTGCGATTGTAACTGCAACCTGGGGGCACCCTGCTGTTAGGCTCTCCTTTGACTTTGGCCTGAATCTCTGGAGCCACCTGCCACTGGAATCTCAAACAGAGCATGTCCAAATCCATATGTCACGGTCAGTCCCTCCAGCATCCTTCTCCTCCTGTCCTTGCCTTCTATCTCAGGAATACCCCCTAAAGCCACCCCACTGATTTCGGCATTGTCCTAGCCTCCTCTTCCTTCCCGCCTCCATTCCCCTTCCAGACAATCACCAAATCCTCCTCACCTTCCATTCTCCGCATTTTCAGATCTGGCCCCTTTTCTCTCCTTACCACGGCCTTGTTCCTGCCCTGGTCATCTTTCAGTTGGACTGTTGCAATGGCCTTCTTCTAACTGCTCTTCTGCCTACAGTCTTGCCTCCAGCAAATCTACCCTCCAATCCTGATGCCAGAGTGATGTGGAATGCACATCTGGTCTTGCCACTCCCCTGCTTAAAACCCACCCACCCGGGGGTTCTGTAACCACAGTGTAGCCTCTGATTCGGGCTGAAAGTAAGTTGCTGCTCCTCCTGCTCCTGCTGCTAACCATTCGTTACCATTATCACTACTAATACGAATACTAATACGAGTAGCTAGCATTTACTGAGCGGATTTTCTATTGTGTTTTCAAATGACGCCTTATCTCTTTAACCCACATCAGAGCTGATTCAAAGTTTTCTGCACCGTGACATTCTCATTTATTTGGGGTGAAGGGAAAGGGCAGAGTTACAGGCAGGGGGCACCAGGAAAACGTCTGTGACTGTAAATTCTCTCACGATACACTAGCGAGTGAGTGTGCCGGTTCAGCCTTAATCGTTAAACAGGGATCACCATGGTTCTTATGAACTAGGATTTGCTTTCATTCCCTAGAAGCATCGAGGGAGGGTGGTGAGCTGCCCAGATCTTGAATATGCTCAGGAAGTATGTCACATGTGGGGATGCCCTCTGGCTCCTGGGTGCCAGTAAAGGAGGAGGACTGCTGGCCTTCGGGGTCAAGGTCGGGCCTGCAGAACTATGTGTGACCTGGTCCCTGCCCACCTCTGCTGCCTCCTGCCACGCCCTCCCTTGCACTTTTCACCCTAGTACAACCAGACTGTGTGTGATACTAATCATAGCGCACCTTACACCTTACCGAGGTCTCCTTATGTGCCAAGCACTGGGTTCAGTGGTTCACTGCCGTGTCCGTCTCGGGTAACCCTCACAGCCCTGCCAGGTAAGTCTGTCGTTGTCCCCATTTTATAGAGGAGGAGAGTGAGGCTCTGAGACTCAGGTGAAGTAACCTGAAGGGAGGCGGCTAGTGGCGAGCCCCTCCGCCCTTGCTCTCGCCTACTCCTCCACCTAGTCCACACTTGGCACGCACCCTTGCACCTGACGCAGGCTCGTGGGGAGACCTTCGTGAACACCCACCCCTGCCCCCAGGCTGGGCTCAGTGCTGCCCTGAAAGCCCCTCGCTGCCCCCCAGGCGGTGGGCTGGGATCGAGGCGAGTCTGGGGCTCTTGCCGCTCTGAGCCCCAGCGGCTAGTGTCTGGCACATAGCAGGTCTCTGTAAGCGTTGGCTGTGTTGACTAAACCGAATTTCAGGCACAGAACGTTGAGTTCTTGCTCCTCTGACCAGTTTTCAGCACATCTGATTTTTTGTAAATAGAACAGCAGTCACGCCTCTGGACGAGGAACAGTAGTCAAAAATGAAATTTCCAGCGGCGGGGCATAGCTCATAATAAAAAGGTATTCTTAGCCGTCCGACTTTGAATCTGTTCGAACTTCATTAGTTATCTAGCTGGAAGAGTAAAAAGCCCACATCAAAGCAAAC
>NW_005871149.1:1628100-1643049 GCF_000147115.1 Myotis lucifugus | reverse complement strand
CCCATGGATTCTGCCCTCTTCTAGGGAACCGCAGCGCTATCAACCGACATGCTTGATTTACAGATTAGTCCACGAGGTTTGCCCTTGAAAAGTCACATACGAGCTCTCTCCCTAAAACCATGGGAGGAATGTCACTCGGATTCTCACGCCGCGGGTCTCTTGAACCTGATCTGGGGCCCAGGGCTGCATCCAGAGCGATCCCCTCAGATCCCTCCCAGCCTGCTCCCCTGCCCCCCCCCCTGGCTCTGGCCTCCTTACCCTCCCAATTCTCATCTGCTTCTGGGCAGCCTTTGGGGAACTACGGGCCTCGGGCTTCTCACTCCATTCCTGTATGGGATAAAGAGTCCCACTCGGGGCCTACGTCCCCACGGCAGCGGGTCAGGGTTCTCCAATCTCGACTGCTGGCCCGCATGCGTCCGATATCAGCACATACCACCCCACGTCACTGTTTGCCAAGTTCTTCCATGACCGGTGTATGTGTGTGTGTGTGTGTGTGTGTAAGGCGGTGGGGCTCGGGGGAAGCTGTTTGGCTGAGAAAGTGTGAGTTGCCTCCCTTTGGGGTAAGGCCGTCCTTTAAGAAGTGGGGGTAAGGGTAGGAAAGGAGCTAATTGGTGGGGGGGTGGGGGGGTGGGGGTGGGGGTTGTCCAGGACAGCTGCCACTCCCTGAGGGCAACATCCAACCAGGCCCCTCCCGCCCCAGCCCCTCCTTGACTCCCACTCTCCCCAGGGCTGAGTATCTTCAAGGGAAACATGGGGTGGACGTGGAAGTCCAGGGGCCCCATGAAACCCAGGACGGGCAGCTCCTGATCCGCCTGGATTTGAACCGCATGGAGATGCTGACCCTGAGGCTTCAGAATGGAGGAACCCAGCCCGTCACCCTGACCCACGTCTTTCCACTCTCCCGGACCCCCCAGTTTAAATTCTACAAAGGGGACCAAAAGCTGCCCTGTTCACTGGGCCCCGGTGAGTGGGTTTCCAAAGGAATGAGCCTCGGGTGGGCAGGGGCTGGCCCGAGGGAGGGCTGGTGCTTGGGAACCACGCCGGTGCTGTCCTGTGGCTCCTGCCTGGGCATGGGGCCCTGTGGGGGAGTTTCCAGGGCCCGGGTGCTGGTGGGGGACCCCTCTCCCACCACCCTCCCGCTCACTCAGCCCGCTCCCCCAGGTGAGTGCTATGAGCTCCTCGTCCACTGTCAGACCAGCTTCGTGGGCTACTTCCCGGCCACGGTGATCTGGGAGCTGCTGGGCCCCGAGGAGCCGGGCTCGGAAGGAGCTGGCACTTTCTACATTGCCCGCTTCCTGGCCGCCGTCGCCCACAGTCCCCTGGCCGCACAGCTGAAGCCCACGGCGCCCTTCAAGCGGGCCCGGATCACTGGAAACCCTCTCGTGACCGCCCGGGTTGAGGAAGGACAGAGACCTGACCGGTAACTTCTCCCTCCAACCCAGTCCAGGCGGGGGGTGCCCCGATGCGACAGTGTGGGCCCCCTTTCCTCACTGTGAGTTCTGAACTCCTCCAGGGAGAAAGTTTGCCGATATGCGGACAGTGTGAAAAAACGTTAAGGCTTTTCCAGTCCGTGGCGGTTATTAGGCAGCCCCCATGCAGACATCTCCCTCCTTTTTTAACAGCTTTATTGAGGCAATTCATATGCCATTCAGTTCGCCCGTTTAAAATGTACGAGTCAGTGGTTCTTCGAATATTCACACACATGTGCAGCCATCACCACAATGTTTTAAATATATTTTATTGCTTTTTTTACAGAGAGGAAGGGAGAGGGATAAAGAGTTAGAAACATCGATGAGAGAGAAACATCGATCAGCTGCCTCCTGCACACCCCCCACTGGGGATGTGCCCACAACCAAGGTACATGCCCTTGACCGGAATCGAACCTGGGAGCCTTCAGTCCGCAGGCCGACGCTCTATCCACTGAGCCAAACCGGTTAGGGCACCACAATCTATTTTAGAACGTTTCCTTTTCCCCAAAAGGAACCTGTCCTCTTCGGCTCTCACCCCGCTTCTCCCCGTTCCCTCCCGGTCCTGAGGATCCTCTCATCTGCTTCCCGTCTCTATAAATTTCCCTTTTCTCAACATTTACGGTGAATGGGATAATAGAATCGGACGTGGCTGGATGTTCACACAATACTGTTCACCAAAAAAGCAAACTATGGACCATTGTGCTCTTTTTGTTAAAAAAATATATGTGTATTATGCAAATTAACAAAGAGAGAAGTGTGGACAGCATACCAAAAAGTTAACATTGCTTATGCCTGGATGGTGAGAATGCTGTTTACTTATTTTTTTAGTACCTATTTTCTGATGAATGTGTATTGTTATGTACATATATATGTATTACGTATATATATTTTAATTTTTTTAAATATGTTTTTATTGATTTCAGAGAGGAAGGGAGAGGGAGAGAAAGAATCATCGATTGGCTGCCTCTTACACGCCCTCTACTGGGGATCAAGCCTGCAACCCAGGCATGTGCCCTGACCAGTAAATGAACTGTGGTGACCTCCTGGTTCATGGGTTGACCCTCAACCACTGAGCCACACCGGCCGAGCTTACATGCTTACATGTGTATATATCTGTGTATATATATATATTTTTAAATATATTTTATTGATTTTTTACAGAGAGGAAGGGAGAGGGATAGAGAGTTAGAAACATTGATGAGAGAGAAACATCGATCAGCTGCCTCCTGCACACCCCCTTCTGGGGATGTGCCGGAAACCAAGGTACATGCCCTTGACCGGAATCGAACCTGGGACCCTTCAGTCTGCAGGCCGACGCTCTATCCACTGAGCCAAACCGGTCAGGGGTACATGTATATTTTTAAGTTTTCAAGTATCATGCACTTTCAAGAACTGAGAATGAATGGTCCAGCCTTGGGGTGAGCAGCCTCGTGACCTAGTGAGGTACGCTTCCTTGGGCAAAGGCTGCTGACCCCTTTCAGCTGTGGTACTGTGTAGGGCTCCTGCATCCCCAGGGAGGGGTGCTCTCGCCTCTCTGAAGTGAGGGGCCTGTGTTTGCGACAGCTTCTCTTCCCCCATTCCTCCAGTGCGAAGGGCTATGACCTGGAGCAAAGTTTGGTGCTGGGGACATACCACCCGCCCTCCCGCCTCCGGCATCTGCTCCCCACCCTTCTTCAGGGAAGAAGTATCTTCACTGCCCCAAAGGAGATTGCTGAGATCAAGTAAGCACCAGTCCTCTGCACCCTCACGCTTTCTGAGTCTGTTCCCCCCGGGCTTCTTCCCACCCACGCGCCGCAGCCACCCACACCCTGCAGCCTCCCCTGCTCCGTTCATGCCTCACCTTACTCAGCCGCACTGCGCATGCGCAGGGCACTGTTCCGGGTGAATCGGTCACATGCGGGCCTTGCCTATATGAGTCGGGGGAGAAATGAGCATTGATTTTAAAATGTCTTCAAAAGACCGTTTATCTTAGAACTTCATGGAGTGATGAATGCTGTGAGGAACTAACGGAAACCTGAGCCAGAGCTCGAGCAGGGCAAGGGAGGGGATGGGTTGTGCCCCTTTGCAGAGGGCGGTCAGTCCCTGCCTTTCGGAGAGGGTGACACTGGAGCAGGGAGTGACACGTGAATGAGGTGAGGGTGGAGGTCATAAGAGGAGTATGTTCCAGGCCCAGGGCTCCAGTGCCCACTCAAGGCGGGGCGGGGGGGCGGGGGTGGCAGGGAATAAGAGCCAGGGTTCCCTTCTTCAAGGTCCTTCTATTTCTCGGATTCCTGATGCTTTCATAGTCCCAGAGCTGCAGATGGGAGCGGGTGGATGCTCCTGGGCATGGGGGTTACCTGACCCATCCTCCTCCTGCCCCCCCAACCCCCCACACCGTCACTGCTAGGGCCCAGCTAGAGACATCCCTGAAGTGCAGAAACTACGAGAAGAAATTCCAGCTACTGCTGCACCTGGAAGAGCTGCAGATGGAGCATGACATCCGGCACTATGACCTGGAGTCGGTGCCCATGAACTTGGACTCCAGCTCCCAGAACCCCAAGCTGCTCATGTTGGAGGTTGGGGCTTGGATCGAGGGTGGGGATGGGGGCTCAGCCCACTGGCTGTGGGCAGAATACTGCTCCTGCCGGCTGGGCAAGACAAGAGGAAGGATGAAGATGTTTCTGCCTACCTCCCCCCCCCCCAGAGGGCTCAGCAGGGGTCAGCGTGGGCATCCTGTGCCCAGAAAGAGGGTCAGAGCAGGGCAGTGGGGAGCTATGATATAGCTGCCATCAGCTATGTGGCCTTCACTCTCTAGGCCTGCATTCCCTTATTTGAAAAACACAGAGCTGGACCAGGTAATTCTTGGCGCTCTTTCCAGCTCTCAGATGTTGAATGTGCCCACAGAAGCCCAGAGTTCTGTGAGAACAGGTTCTTCACACACGTGCTGAGGAAGGGCCCTGGTGAGAAGCGGGGGTTAAGGGTGATCAGCGAGATTCCTGCAGGAACTGAGTTGTAAATGAGATTTTAGAGGCAGAGTAGGAACTGAGCCAGTAAGGGGGCAACTGGACAGGCTGGGGATCTGGCCCCCAAGTCCTGAGACCTGCATGGGAGGCTGTCCAGCATCCCGGTGCTTAGCATCTCTGAGCAGCTTGGACAGACTTGGCTCTTCCCTGGTCCCCTGACTCTGCGCTTGTTGGTTGGAGGGGAAAGAGGCAAAGTTCCCAGAATCCTAGGGTGGAGGGGGGCTCTCCGGTGAGCCTCCCTGAGATAGAATCTTACTTGTTTTCACACCCCATAGGTTCCTGGGGTGGCCGAGAGCCGCCCCTCAGTGCTCCGGGGAGACCACCTGTTTGCCGTTTTGTGCTCCGAGGCTCAGCAGAAGGACCCCATCACCTACAAGGGCTTTGTGCACAGGGTGGAGTTGGACTGTGTCAAGCTGAGCTTTTCCCCGAGGTGGGTGTTGGGGGAACCCTGAGCTGCCTGAAGGGTCTACAGACATCTCTCAGGCCAGCTTCTCCCTGAGATGAGTGGGATCCCAGGGATCAGACAGGAGGAATTTTCTTCAGGGGGACCCAGAAGTGCCTCAGCAAACTCCCTCCCCTGCAGGGATTGCATAGAGGTCTTAGGAAGCGGGGGTGGAGTCGGGGTAGAGGGGGAGTCTGGCCTTGAATTGCCCACCCTCCTAACTGGCAGTCTTCCCCGCCTCTCTGCCTTCCCAAAGCCTCCTGGACCGCTTTGTGAACGGGCTGTCCTTCAAGGTGAGCTTCACCTTCAACCGCCAGCCCCTGCGGGTACAGCATCGTGCCTTGGAGCTGACGGGGCGCCACCTGCTGTGGCCCACACTCTTTCCTGAGGCCTCCCGTGGGGTCCCACGGCTGCTCTCAGATGTGACGTTCAAGTGAGACTGTGGGCTGGGTCTCTGGGCCTGGAGGATGGAGTCCAGGGTGCCTCTAGGACACTGGGTAACTTCATGTTCCTGACCCTCTGCCAGGCTGTACGACCGGAGTCTGGAGTCAAACCCAGAGCAGTTCCAGGCCATGAAGCATATTGTTATGGGCACCACCCGTCCAGCCCCCTACATCATCTTTGGGCCTCCAGGCACTGGCAAGACTGTCACCTTGGTGGAAGCCATCAAGCAGGTGGGGCCTGAGCAAAGACCTGGGGCCTACACCTGGACTCCCCCAGGCCCAAGCAGTTGCCCCCGGATTCTGGTTCCTTCCAGCTTCCTGAACGCCCCTAAGCGGGCGGGCATCACGGGTCAGTGTGGCTGTTGAGATGGGGGTGTAGGTTGTGCACTGCACGACTCTCAGAGTCACCGTTCCCATGTCCGTCATCACACACTTGTCTAGTTACTGCACGTTTTCCAGCATTTGACGTGCTGTTTGGACTAGCAAGGAGGCTGGGGGTCAGAGCTTGCCTTTTGTGTCACTACCTCCCTCAGCTTTGGAAGGCAAATGTCACAGTGCGCCGCCTGCATCACTGTCAGGACTGAGTCTTACGCCTACTCCCCCCGCCCCCACCTACACACACAAACCCCCCAGACCTGGCAGCTACTTCCCACACTGCGTATCCCCTTCCCCCCAGGTGGTGAAGCACTTGCCCGACGCCCACGTCCTGGCCTGCGCTCCGTCCAACTCAGGGGCTGACCTCCTCTGTCAGCGGCTCCTCACCCACCTGCCCAGCTCCATCTACCGGCTCCTGGCCCCCAGCAGGGACATCCGCATGGTGCCCGAGGACATCAAGGTACCTGGGGAAGTGCAGGAAGCCACAGGATGAAGCGTGCAGGGAGCCTCTCGGGTTAGACACTGAGGCCAGGAAACTAGGTGACCTGGATTCCCACCCTCGCTGTGGGGCCTCGCCTGGGCCAGGACCCCGAGCTGGCCTTCCGTTTCCCTGTGTGTGAAATGAGAGGTGAATAAGATTGAGGGTGAGAGCGGGGAGCGCCATGCTGATGCCCTCTCCCTTCACACCCACAGCCCTGCTGCAACTGGGACGCAACTAAGGGGGAGTTTGTGTTTCCTGCTAAGAAGAAGCTGCAGGAATATCGAGTCTTAATCACCACCCTCATCACTGCCAGCAGGTGGGAAGTGTGTATGTGTATCTCTTTTAAAAAAAATGTTTTTATTGAGGAAGGGAGAGGGAGAGAAAGATAGAAATATCAATGACGAGAGAGAATCATAGATCGGTTGGCTCCTGCACGCCCCCAACTGGGGATCGAGCCCGCAACCCAGGCATGTGCCCTGACCGGGAATCAACCGTGACCTCCTGGTTCATGAGTCAACGCTCAGTCACTGAGCCACACCAGCCGGGCATATGTGTGTCTCCTAATAGTGTATCTGAGTAAAGAGGTCGCAGGCTAGGGAGTGGAGGGAGGGGCCAGCTTGGTGAGGTTTGGCGGTCGGGTCCCTGGGTCTGACCTCGGCTTGGCCTGACACCTTCCAGATTGGTTTCGGCCCAGTTTCCCATCGATCATTTCACACACATCTTCATCGATGAGGCTGGCCACTGCATGGAGCCTGAGAGTCTGGTGGCCATAGCAGGTAAGGGGCTCAGGGTGGGCTGCGGCTGCGCCACCCTCCGTGGGGCCCGGGAGGTCCCACCACTTACCTTTCTCCCTGCGCTACCTTGCCTCCCAGGGCTGATGGAAGTCAAGGAATCGGGTGATCCAGGAGCACAGCTGGTGCTGGCTGGAGACCCTCGGCAGCTGGGGCCTGTGCTGCGCTCCCCGCTGGCCCAGAAGCATGGGCTGGGGTACTCCCTGCTGGAGCGGCTGCTTACCTACAACGCCTTGTACAAGAAGGGCCCTGATGGCTATAACCCCCAGTTCATCACCAAGCTGCTGCGCAATTACAGGTACCCCGCACCCCTCCCTTCTCCCGAGATCCCACGCCTCCACGCCCTCTGCAGCCCCCGCTGGAGGCTCCGTCTGCAGGCCTGTTGCTCAGAGGCTGTGTGGCAGAGAGGCTGTAAGCCAGGTCGCAGTCTCTCTGGGCCCAGCAGTGCTAGTCCGTGGCTGTGTAGCCACACAAGCAGCTTTGCTCTAGAACAGTCTGCTTAGCTGCACATTAAGGGATCGTCAGTGGTTCCCAGACACTCGGATGTATCTGGTGCGGGTCCCAGATGAAGTTTCCAGGCAATCCGAGGAGAAATTAGAAAAATAGGGACCATGTAGTTTTTTATTAACCTCCTTGGTATTCAGATTAAAGAGCCACCCTTCCTTTCACCAAAAAGTTCATACATTTGAAATGCTCAGAGGAGCTCCCAAGTCCTTAGTGCCTTAGAGGAACCCACTAAGAATTAAACGTTAGCTATTGTATATTTCTTATGTTTGGGGATTTAACACATTATCTCATCAGATACCGGTGATAGTAGATGATACTTGTGTGTGTGTTGTCCTTCCTCCTCAAAATTGAAACCTGAGAATGGGTTTCTGGTGTCTTGTTTTCTTCTTTTAAATTTGGCTGGTCTCTGAAACCCCTGGACCGGATCCTCTCCGGAACCACATGTGGTTCTATTTTCTGTGGTTGACGGGCCTAGCAGCAGACGTTTTAGGTGAAGGAGCCTGTTATCCAGTGGACAGAAGGCAGGAGGATAATGTGTGTGAGCCCAGAGCAGGTAGAGCGGGCAAGGCGGAAGTAATCCGTTCCCGGTCTTGCTCTCCCTCCCGCCTCCGGCCTTCCAGGTCTCACCCCACCATCCTGGACATTCCTAACCAGCTCTATTATGAGCGGGAGCTCCAGCCGTGTGCCAACCTTGTGGACCGGGAACGCTTCTGCCAGTGGGAGGGCCTGCCTCGCAAGGTGAGGGGCTCCCGCCCCGTTACCTCCCGTTAAAGGTGCAGGGGAGGAAGTGGCTCTGAGTGGAAGCCACGGGTCTGTCCCTTCGTCCCCTCGGCCTGGGGGCCTGGGAGCCCACAGTGCCTGGAAGGGTTTGGGGTGAGAGGGAAGGGAAGGGGGGCAGGGAGGCCCGGCTAAGGGTTTCCCCTGACTGTGTCCAGGGCTTTCCCATCATCTTTCACGGTGTGATGGGCAAGGATGAGCGTGAGGGCAACAGCCCCTCCTTCTTCAACCCCGAAGAGGCTGCCACGGTGACTTCATACCTGAAGCAGCTGCTGATCTCCTCCTCCAAGAAGGGCAAAGGCCGCCTGAGCCCCCGAAATGTGGGCGTCATCTCTCCATACCGGAAGCAGGTTAGGCCCTCAATTCCCATTGAGGGTGACACACCCACACACCATGGTACCTCATTCCCAGGCAGACCACTAGGTGGAGGTTCCGGAGCTCAGGCCTCTGCTCGCCCCATATCTGGGAAGCTCAGAGGTCGGCGGCCCCTCCCAGTGTGCCTTCCAGCTGCCCCTCCCTGTGTGCCTCCCAGCTCCCTGGCCTCCTGCCTGACTCCCTCTTGCACTGGGGTGATGGGGTGAGAGAAAGGCCCTTGTCCCCATCTTCCAGGTGGAAAAAATCCGTAATTGCATCACCAGGCTGGACAAGCAGCTCCGGGGACTGGATGACATCAAGGACTTGAAGGTGACACTGACCACTGTTCCACATTTGCTCTCTGTCTGCCTTCTGTGCCCCTCTCCTCCCCACTCCCAGAGAGCCTCGGGCTCCTGCCCTGCCGCTCCAGGCTGCCCCTGCCCGTCCCACCCTGACTAGGATTCTCCCCAAGCGCTCACTTCTGAATATCCGGACCTGCGGTTCCGTTCGGGGTGCGACCAGGATGCCTGCACGTTTCGTTTCGCAAACAGCCCACACCATTTTTATGATTAGGCTGGTTGGAGGCCTCTGCTCGAAGAATAAAGTCCAGATTCCCCGGCCTGCCTGACCCGTCATGTGATAGTGTCGCGCTGCCCTCTCCTCCCTCTGGGACAGTAGCTTCACCCTCTCTCAGGCCACGTTTCTCAACACTGGCTGCAGATAAGAATCACCTGGAGAGCTTTGGCACTGCCGGTGCCAGGGCCCCACCCAGCCAATTAGCACAGCGATCTGGGGGCAGAGCCAGGGCATCGGGATGGTTTCCAGCTCCTCAGGTGATCTCGTATGCAGCCAGGGTTGGAACCAGCGCTTTAAGATTTGGAGTCCTTGCCCTGGCCAGTGTGGCTCGGTTGGTTGGGCATCATCCCAGGAGGTCATCAGTTCCATTCTTGGTCAGGGCACAAGCCTGGGTTGCTGGCTCTATCCCCAGTAGGAAGTATGCAGGAGGCAGCCCATCCATGTTTCTATCTTCTCTCCCTCTTCCTTCTTCTCTCCCTCAAATCAATAAAAAACATATTTTAAAAAGTATTTAGAGGCCTCTCTCTTAGAACTTCTGATTCAGGAGGTCTGGGTTGTATTTTTTAAAATATATTTTATTGATTTTTTACAGTGAGGAAGAGAGAGGGATAGAGAGTTAGAAACATCGATGAGAGAGAAACATCGATCAGCTGCCTCCTGCACACCCCCCCTGGGGATATGCCCGCAACCAAGGTACATGACCTTGACTGGAATCGAACCCAGGACCCTTTGGTCCGCAGGCCGACGCTCTATCCACTGAGCCAAACCGGTCAGGGCATGGGTTGTATTTTTTTAACAAGTACTTAGTGATTATCTTCAGGAAAGTTTGAAAAACACTGCTGAGTTACCATGTTTTCTTTTTCTTTGTTTTAATCCTCATCCAAGGATCTTTTTTTCCATTGATTTTTAGAGAGAGTGGAAGGGGGCGGGGAGAGAAACATCGATGTGAGAGAGACACATCGATTGGTTGTCTCCCACATGCACCCCGAGTGGGGCCAGGGATCGAACCTGCAGTCCTCTGGTGTGAGGACCAACGCTCTAACCACTGAGCACACGGACCAGGGCCCACGTTTTCTGTACTTAGAACACTCTCCAGCCCCCATCCCTCTAACTGGAGCAGCTTCCAGGGCATCCTCCTGTCCTTCCTCCTGCCCGTTAGTACACTCGCTCTCTCCCCTGTGACAGCTGCCGCGTGACTTCTCCACGCCTGCCCTGGAGCTCCAGCTCCCTGAGGCAGGGCTGGGCCCTCGGTGGCCCTGGTCTCAGGCCGCCCTTCCCTCTAGGTGGGCTCCGTGGAGGAGTTCCAAGGCCAAGAGCGCAGCGTCATCATCATCTCCACCGTGCGGAGCAGCCAGAGCTTCGTGCAGCTGGATCTGGACTTCAACCTGGGTTTCCTCAAGAACCCCAAGGTCTGCGGGCCGGCGGGGGGGCCGGAATTCGTCCTTCTTCAGGGCCCTTCCCTCCGGTGACGCCAACACTTCTTCCTTCCAGAGGTTCAACGTGGCTGTGACCCGGGCCAAGGCTCTGCTCATCGTGGTGGGCAACCCGCTGCTCCTGGGCCATGACTCCGACTGGAAGGCGTGAGCATCCCCAAGCCCCCCCACCCCGTAGGGCAGCTGTCTCTTTAAAACTACCTCCTTGTGGCTCAGTTCATCGCAGACCTGTCCACCTCGCAGCACCCCCATTTCAGTTACCTGCCACTCGGAGGTTAAGCATCTTGTACAAAGGCCCCGGCTGGTGCCCCGCAGCCAGGCACGCTTGTGTGAGTGTCCCTGTCCCCCCCAGATTCCTGGACTTCTGTAGAGACCATGGGGGCTACACCGGGTGCCCCTTCCCTGACAAAGTGGACCCGCAGCACGAACAGGACTTACTCAAAGGTCTGAGCAAGCTCAGCATCTCTACCTCAGGTATGGCTGGGCCGGGGCGGGCCGGGTCCAGGCTAGTGCTGGTTGGGGCGGAGGTAAGGAAGACAGCTCGCCTCCTTTCTCTCCAGGGCCCGACCTCTCCCAGGATCTGGAGGGTGAAGCCGACCTGCCCCTGCAAGTGGAGCCCGAGTGGAGAAATGAGCACTGAAGAGATGCAGTGGCCTTCGGCCTTTGCATACCAACCAGGCCTTAACCGCCCCTCACCCTGCCCCTCACCCAAACCCAGCCGAACTGCCCCTCTAAGGGACAGGAAGGCTGGGGGAGGGAGTTTACAACCCAAGCCCTTCCCCCGCTCCCCGGCAGGGAAGAATGATACAAGCTGCTAACAATGCGGGGTAAGGGGGGGAAGAAAAACTGAAAATAAAATTTTGTTCTATGCAAACGCGTCCATGTCTTCTTGGCCTGGTCCCTGCTTCCAAGAGCCCCAAGCTGACCCCACAGAAGAGGGGACACTACCCAAGGCCATAGCACCTCTCCCTAGAGACCAACCCAGCCCCCACGACCAGGGGAGGAAACCCAGTGGGAGGTGGCAGGGAAGCCACCCACAGGCTTCTAAGTTTAGCCTCTGCTCCAGACCACTCCCCTCACCCGCCCCCAAGGCCCAGAGCCAGGCATGACCTCATCCTTTGCTCCTAGACTCCACCCTGCCTGCCAGAGTCCTGCCTTTGCAAACAGGGGCCGGCCTGGTTAGCAACTAGAAAAAGAGGAGGAGAGACGGGATACAGGCTCAAGGCCAACACAGAGACCAGAAGAGAAAGACAGGAAGCTGCTCATACACATGTTGAAGCCTGTGGCCCTTTAATTCATGCCCCCCAGCAGGTATGGCCAGAAAAGGGCCCCTGCCCAAAGCAGGAATACCAGGGCCCAGGACTCTGGGTTACATCCTCCAGATCCCCTTCCCCAGACATGTGAGCCAGGAGTGTATAAAGTGCTGGTGTGATGATCCTCCGGGGAAGGCCAAAGGGACCCAGAGCCCCACCCTAGACCCGGGCAGCAGCAGAACTCTGCTCCAGGAGGGCGGGGCACAGCCCTAGGCTCCCAGAGTGCCTGGAGGGAGGGAGGGCCACCACCGCCACTGCCACCACCACTGGGGCTGGGGCCTTGGGAGACCCGATGCAGTCCTGGGCTGGAGGGAACTGGAAAAGGGAGCCTTCAGCACGGAGCCCTAAGAGGATGGGGCTTGGGGGTGTTCCTGCGCCCCTGTGAAGGGACTCGAGGTGGGGATGGAGGAGAGGCCTGTGTGTGTGTGGGGGCGGGTCTCAGAGAATGGGGCAGCCCCTCCGGCGCTTATTCTTGCGGACCTGGAGGCCAGCCCGAGTGGCCATCTCGAACACCTCCCGCACCCCCTCCTTGGTCTTGGCTGAGCACTCGAGGTAGCCAAAGGCACTGATCCTGTTCGCCATGTCCCGGCCTTCCTCAGATCGCACAGGCTCCTGGAGGGTGGAAGGTGAGAAGTCAAGGGGAGCTGGTGGCCAGGTGCATCTCACTGCCACACCCTTAAGTGCAGTAACTAGAAGAAACATCTCCAGCCCTAACCCGCAAACACCTAAGCCCCGGCACCCTGCCGCGGCAGGACCAGCGACCCAAGACTCACGTTTATGTTAAAATTCTCTCCATCGCCCTAGACCCAGGCTACATCCTTCTGTTCCTGAACAGGCATCCAGCCCCTCCGAACGGACCCCCCTGCCTCCATGCTCGCTTTCTTACAACCTTCGCCGTGTGGCTGCCAGAGTAACGTTCTGACACAGACCTGACCACACCTGTCCCGTTTGAACCTCAGGGTAGTCCAGCGTTCTCAACCTGTGGGTCGCGACCCCTTTGGGGTCGAACGACCCTTTCACAGGGGTCGCCTAAGACCATCGGAAAACACATATATAATTACATATTGTTTGTGTGATTAATCACTATGCTTTAATTACGTTCAATTTGTAACAATGAAATTGGGGGTCACCACAACATGAGGAACTATATTAAAGGGTCTTGGCATTAGGAAGGTTGAGAACCACTGGGGTAGTCCATGCTCCTTATTCTGGGGTAAATGAATCATTTTCTCTGATAAATGAATCCTGGCTAGAGATCCACTTACCAGGTCCCCTGATGAGCCAGCTCCCTCCCTCTGGGCCTTTCTTTCAGCCACTTATAATGGATTTTCTTATTCATCTTAATAGCCCCAACCACAGGCGAATAAACCAAAATGCCAAGTGACCTTGGACAAGTCACTTCATTCTCCGATGGCTACCCCTCTGGTTCTCCCTCACCAGGGTGGGAGGCGGGTGCCACCACCCCTCTCACAGGGCAGTCCCCTGGAAAGAAGGCTCCCTTCGGCCCCAGCCTGGCCGCCCACCCACCTGCTTCATCTTGGCCAGCTCCCTCCGGGTGTGCTCGTCTTGCCGCAGGTCCTTCTTGTTGCCCACGAGGATGATGGGCACGTTGGGGCAGAAATGCTTCACCTCCGGAGTCCACTTCTCAGGAATGTTTTCTGCACAGACAAGACCCAACAGGTGCTGGTGCCTCCACTTAGACTAGAAAGCCCCTCTCCCTGAAGCCCCCGGTCTCCCCACAGCAGAGTCTTAGAGGGTGTTCAGCATGACAGTCCCTTTTACAGCTCAAAACCTCTCCCCTGAGCCCTCCTAAGGGCCAGAGTTCCCACGGTGAAGGAAGCCAACAGCCCCCCGCACCCCTCCCTACAGCCTCCGCCGCCTAGGATGGCGGAAATCAGCCAAGGCAAGAGCGACCTCGGGTTGGTTGGTTCCAAAGGGTTCTGGTCCCCTCCCTCCAGGCCCTCACCCAGGCTGTCCGGGCTGTCGATGGAGAAGCACATGAGGATGACATCAGTGTCTGGGTAGGAAAGCGGCCGGAGGCGATCGTAGTCTTCCTGCCCAGCTGTGTCCCAGAGGGCCAGCTCCACCTGACACACAGGGCCGGTGAGAAGCCAGCCCGAGGGCCCTAGCCACACCCCCACCCTGCCACCGAGGGGTCCTCACGGAAGCCACTGGTCCTGGAGGCTCCATGAACATCCACCGAGCACCTGCTCCGTGCCAGGAACAGTGCCGATCCCTGTCACCCACCACCAATTAGGCGAGTTTTTAAAAAATCCTGAGGCATCAGCGCTTCATCTTTGTGCTGCTTATGAATCGCCACTGTGAGCGTCAGTTTTATTGAATCCTCACAACCACCCTTTGAAGGAGGCCTTATCATTCCCCCCATTTTGCAGTTGGGGGAGCGTGAAGCTCAGAGGCGAAGGGTCCCCGTGTAGAGAACTGAACCGGGAGGTGCGTCTAGATTTCCTGGCTGCACTTGCACTTCCTGACTGTCATTGGCGCCAGCAGGGAGAGTGCAGCGAGGCCCTGGTGGTGAAGAAGGACATGCTGGGTGCAGTGTTGGGCGGGGTCCCCGGTGCCCTGGGAAGGGGCTCTCCTTCACCTGCTTGCCGTCCACCTCGATGTCCGCGATGTAGTTCTCGAAGACGGTGGGGACGTAGACCTCTGGGAACTGGTCCTTGCTGAAGACGATGAGGAGGCAGGTCTTCCCACAGGCCCCGTCGCCCACAATCACCAGCTTCTTTCGGATCGCAGCCATGGCTGGGGCTGGCAGGGGAGAGAGAGGCAGTGGAGACTTGGGGAGAGGCCTCAAAGTCCAAAAGCATTTCTCTGGGCCCCCCAAGACCTCCCCGGAAGCCGAAGCATCCCGCAAAAGGAGAGCAAAGGGGCTCGCGCAGGCCTGTTCTTGCCAAGAAAAAAAATGCTCGGGCAACTGGGCTCGAAATTCCTTATCTCGGAGTCAGGGACAGGGTCTCCCCCCGATGGG
>NW_005871149.1:1625517-1627121 GCF_000147115.1 Myotis lucifugus | reverse complement strand
TGAACTTCCCAGGCGGCAGGCCTAGAGGAAGAGAGATTCCGACTGTTGGGACTGCTGCTGGGAGGAGCTCCCCCAAACGGAGACAAACGAGGGCCAGTCCCAGCAGCAAACAGGCAGGGAGTCGTCAAGAAAGAAGGAGATGGTAACCTGATCTCTGCCCAAAACCTAGCTTTTTCTCTTTGTCCCACATCCTGTCAAACTGGGCTGAACTCCTTTTCTCCCCACACACACACACACAGCCCTGCCTTGGTCGGCCTCGTAGGAAGCGAATATTCCAGCCCAAGGCTCCTTATCTCGGACAGCGGGGTCCTGGTGGCCTCCCTCCCCTACACACACAAGCTGGGATGAGGGAAGCAGATATGAGTCAGAGAGAATTTATAGTTGAGGACACAGCCACACTCTCCCCTCCTGGAAGGGGGCTCTCCCTGACACCCCAAAAGACAGGCAAGAGGGCCTTCCCCATGCCAGCAGATCTCCGCCAAAAATGGAAACCATCCTTCAAAAAGGTGACCAGCTCCCAGGTGACCAACTCCCCCGGCCCCCGGCCCCGAGTTCCATGGGTCAGCTGTGTGGGAACAGGCGGGGGTGGTAGCCCGGACATGGAAGGAGGGCGATCACCAGTGGCTCAGGCTTCGGCGTGCCAGGGCCCTCCCCCAGCAGGGCAGTTTAGGTGGCACGGGCGGTGGGGCCAGGGCATACGGTAAGTGGCCTGGAGCCTTTCCCTCGAGGCTCCGGCTGGCCCAGGCCAGGACTCTAAGGACTAAGGCCAAGAGGGAAAGGACAACAGCTCCCCAAGAGAAGCAGCCCCAGAGAAACTGCCGCACAGAGCCTAGGAGGGGCCACGAAACCGCCAGGAATGGAGCCTGGAACTCCTGGGCCTCCCCTGAGACAAGGCAGACACCCACCCCGTCCTCATTCCCTCCATTTCCAGATGACCCGGCCCGCCGTTCCCGCCAGCCACCCTGAGGTCTAGGGCAGGAATCCGATATCTCCTCCCCAACTTTAAAACCAGAGCTCGGCCTCGGGTCTCCCAGCCCAGGCCAAGTTGGGAAGGGGGAGGGGGAGGGACAGGGTTGGAAGAAAGGAGATCCTTACACACTCACACACACACTCACACACACACACACACACACACGCACACGCACACACTCACACACACACGCACACGCACACACTCACACACACGCACAAAGGAGCTGGATCCCTCCTGCTCCCCCAGCCTCCCGCCCGGCGGCTCCGGGAGCCGTCTAGGGCGGTGTCCAGACCCCGCAGAGCAGTGGCAGCCCCCGCAGATCACACCCCGCCCCTCTTCCCGCCATGGCCCGGCCCCGCCTGGGGAAAGTCCCACTTCCACCGGCCTCGGCCCGGACCCCGCACCCGCACCCGCACCCCACCCAGGTGCCTCCCCGGCCGCCCGGTCTGAGCTGGGCCTCCCTCGCGGAGACCCAAGTGGTCCGCTCGCCCGGTGGGGCAGGTTCCGGGAAGCGGGACGGGAAGGGAAAGGACTCGGGCTCGGACTCCAGGAGGGAGGGGCCCGGCGGGGAGGTCCCGGGGCCCTGGCTGCAGCCCGGGGAGGGCCGAGCCGGCCGGACCCCCGCGCACCC
>NW_005871149.1:1617444-1624838 GCF_000147115.1 Myotis lucifugus | reverse complement strand
CTCGGGGTGGGGTCGGGAGCACTGGCCGCTGCTGCCCCCGCGTGGCCGCCCAGACACCCGCGCCCGCACCACCTGGGGCCCCGCGGAGGCGGGACTCGGGGGGCGGCCTCTGGGAGGAGGGGATGCGGGGAGGCCCCCCCCCTCCGCTCCTAGGCTCTTGGCGGAGTCTGTACAGCCCAGGGTCACCCCCACCCCCACCCCCAGCCTTGAGAACTTTTCAGGATCTTTGTGACCCGGGCCACCGGTCCTCTTCACGAGTTCCTTCCTTCCCCCTCGCCTGGACTTTGCATGAGTCCAATTTCGACCTACCCACCCACCAAAGGGCGCTCCAGGAAACCCAGATCCCCCGCTGGGAGTTCAGATCCCACCCGAAGAGTATGATCTCGGTGCGGCCAGGGACACGGGAAAGCTTTGGGTATTTATTTACCTACACAGTGTGTGTCCTTCCCTGAAAGGTGGCACAGGAGGCGGATGGAGGGTGAGGACATTTCATTAGCTTGTGCTGGGTACACTACATAGCTCCGCCCTCCTACTACGCACCATATAGATCTTTGGGTTAAGTATACACACCCCCTTTTGCCTGTAAGAAACCGAGGCTCAGAGAAGCCAAGGGGCTTGCCTCCGTTTTTGCTATTTCTGTGTGATTCGGCAAGAATTCAGACATTGGGTCTGTTCGGCTCCAAAGCAGGTGCTTTCTCCATGCTGGCCCCATGCTCCTCCAACCTGTCCCTTCCCACCGTGTGGGGCACAGTAGGTTTCACCAGATACTTGCTGAGTGAATGAATGAATGTTAGAAGCCACGGAGACTTTTAAGACCTGAAGTGCAACCCACACTTATTAATAAATGAAGAAGCCGAGGTCCGAGCACTTTGGTCCCCAGGCCTTGAGTGTGGCCTTAGAGATATGTGCTCAGTTTAGATCAATCGCTGCCTTCAGAGAACTTACAGTCTAGCCCGGCCTGCATGGCTTAGTGCAGTGATGGCGACCTGTGAACCAGGGGTCATGGTTCGATTCTCGGTTAGGGCACATGCCTGGGTTGCAGGCTCGATCCCTGATATAGGGCATGCCTGGGTTGCAGGCTCGATCCCTGATATAGGGCATGCAGGGGGCAGCCAATCAATAATGCTCTCTCATCATTGATGTTTCTAGCTCTCTCTCTCTCTCCTTCTCCCTTCCTCTCTGAAATCAATAAAAATATTTTTTTTAAAAAAGAACTTACAGTCTAAGTTCAGAATACAGAAACTTAAAGATAACTAACAGTTATTGAACCCTTACTGCATGGGCCTGGCCGTATATACATGAACAGCCTTATGAGGTAGTACTGTTATCTCATTTTACTGAGAAGCAACTTGAGGCTCACTGAGGTTACTGAGCTAGTGTTGGGTTCTGGCGCCAGAACCCAAGTAGCAGGGCCCTAGAACTCTGGCTCTTAACTGCTACTTCAGACCAACTCCTAATACGGACAGTAATCAAAGGAGGCGGTCACTGTAGTGGGGTGTGCACAGGCTGTGGGACACCCAGCCCTGAAGGACAGGTGAAGTGTTCAAGGTGATGTGTGGATTTTAAATGGTTGGAGCTACCACAGGCCCACAGTCGCGGAAAGGAAACCCCAAGAGAGGGGTGGTGGGGAGAGGTGAGGCTAGAGGAGGAAACAGTGGCCAGATCATGAAGGTCCTTGTATGCCACCACACTCAAGAACGGAGTGTTCTTCTAAATGGCAGGAAGGAGCCACTGAAATGTTCTCTCAAGGGAATCGCCAACTCAGATTCACTCCGCAGAAAGGACACTCTGTCTGTTATGTCCCCGGGATCTTAGGGAAAACAGGGGAGTGGCCTGGAGACAGAGATAGGAGACGCGTTAGGAAGCTAATGCAGTAAAGAACTAAGGTAGTGACATCAGGGGTAGAAACAAGTGGAGAAATATGAAATGTTTTTAAACTATATAATCAAAAATAGTGGTTAGCTTGATGAGGAAGACACGGGAGCCATGGTGACCAATTCCAAGACCAACTTCCAACTGGAGCAGCTGAGATGACGAACCAGAAGGCACGTGTTTGTGGAGAAAGTGGTGAGTTCAGTCTGAGGCATGTTGAGTGGCAGTGCCTGAGGGATGCCTCGATGTTCCGTACACGACGGGGACATGAGGGTCTAAAGCTCAGGAGAGGTCTGGGCTGGAAATACTGACTTGGATGACACCAGCAGATGGATGAGGCCACAGAAGGGACGAGAGTGCATGGAGTGGGAAGAGCAAAGGGCAGAAGACAGAAACTGGGAACACTATATTTTAGTGTCAGTAGGGGTAGGAATAAGTGGGCAAACATGAAATATTTGTACACCAGGACTGTTCTGGTATACTTTCTACCACCCCAAGGAACTTTTTGTTACCTTTCGATCTCTAGTCAAAGAAATAAAGACACATATTTATCCATCTGGTTTATTTGCCAGTAACTGTAATTTTGGATCTAATAGACACCCCTTCTTCAGTTAAATTGCCACTAAAGAAGGTCAGGGGGAGGGACAAGTTCAGAATTCGGGTTGGGAGAGGATTAAGCATGGAGAGGCTGGGATGGTGGTGGGAGGGTCAGGGGCTGAAGCCCTCAGGAGTAACTGCCTGGCCCTCCCAGGGGGATGATGAAGACAGAGATGTCATCCCCGGAACCCAGCTTGTTGTTGGGGAGACGCCAGCCACGGTCCCGGGGGGTGCCCCGGGCCCCTAGGACCAGAGCTTGGGCCAGAGCTGTGTACCTGCCAGGAGCACACGTGCACAGTCATGTACCACCATGTCCATGGGAAGACAGATACACAGGCCCTCATTGCTTCCCTTTGCCCCTTCCTTCCCCACTGTCACCCCTCACTGCCCAGGCAACCCCTACCTGCTGGGGTCATTGGGCTCATAGGTCGACAGCACCCTGTCCACAGTGGCAGCTACCTCACAGTCACTGGTGACATCCCACAGGCCATCCGTCCCCAGCACCAGCACGTCGTCGGGGCAGTGCTCATACTGTGTCAGGTCATACACTCGTACCTGGTGGGGAAAGAGGGTGGAGAGGGAGCCTGGGGGTAAAGGGAACTGGGGCGAAAGCCAGCCGGAGCCCCAGAAGAGGGAAGGTGAGGTGAAGGAGGCGCCCCTAACGACTCACCTCTGGGAAGCAGGAGAGGAAGGGCTTGATGGGCAGGCTGGAACTGCAGACCTTGAGGTTGTGGTCGCCTAAGCCCCGGGTCACCCCAATGGTGGCCATCACTCGAGCCTGAGTAAAAGGAGGCAGGGGTGCTGCCAAAACCGTCTCCCAGACTCTGAAACGGGGCCCCTCCCACCCCTGCCCTCAGGGAGAACCTCCACCGCCCTAGACAACTCCTGGTGGGTTCTCCGGCCCTCTCCCGCCTCTACCCTGGAGTTTACCTTTTTGCCCTCCCCACAGACCAGAGGAAACCTGAGATCCTCCAGCTCGATCTTTTTGTAGGCCCTGGGGAGGGGGGAGTAGAGGAGGCATCACCCAGGCATCAAAGCCCCTCTCCCCTAGGAGCCACGCTCCTCACACAAACCCCTAAGAAGGGCCACATCCCCCCAGCTCCCAGCCTGGCCCAGCCTCCAGCTTCCACCATGCTGTTGGCCAGGGACTGATTGCGTTGCCATGGGAACTGGCCCAGCTCTGAGGGAAGTGTTACCAGCCGGTCATGTTCTGGTCCCGGTACAGCATCCTCTGGCCCAGCTCCTTGGACTGAACTCTGCGGGGGAACTCGAGGTGGGTGAATTCACCACCCAGCAGCTCTGGTTTCAGGAAGCCCTGGGGTCGGGAGTGGCCAGACAGAGCAGAGGGCCAGAGGGTTTTAGGCTTACTGCAAGGCCTGGTGTCTAATCTTAATTATGGCAGACCCTTAAGTGGAGTTTACTAGAGCCACACACTGTCTAATATGGACAGGTATTAACTCATTTATTGCTCACTGCAACCCTTAAGGCAGGAACTACTGATACAAGTCAAGGGGATTGTCCAAAGTCACTCAATTAGCAAAGCACTGGAACCAGGACTCAATCCCAGCTCCAAGGCCAGGACTTAAAGCTCTAAACCATACTGCCTCTCAGGGCCCTCCCCACCCCTGCCTCCACTTCCTTCCTCAGCTGGGGCCACTGTGGGAGCACGGATCAGCCCACGCTCCTTCCTGCTACGTCCTCCACCAGCCACCAGCTCGGCTCTGCACTCCTCTGTAAGGGGCTGTCTGTGTGGTGGGGGAGGGGGAGTCCTCAGGATGTAGGGTACAAACAGGCACAAGACTCAACAAAGAATGGGAGTCAGGAGCTCAGTTCACACTTACCAGCAGCTGAAGACGCTGGCGCTCAGTTTCCGGGGTGAATTCCCGAGACATTGGAATGATTTCACCGTTCCGGACAATGATGGCTCTGCCCAGAGAGAGGAAAGGTTGGGGCTTGGCTCTCTTCGGCCCCCTTGTGGAGAATTCCAGAAAGACCAGGCCTTCCCTATAGTGACCCTTGGGATTTAGCATCCGCACCCCTATCTTTCTTCCCCACGTGGCTCTTTCAGGCCCTTCCTTCTGTCTGTGAGCCCTCCTGATCTCCTCCGGTCTTCGATTTTTAACACCCGCCACCTCACTCTCTTCTGTTCCCCCACCCCAAAGAGTGTGGCCCCCATACCTGCTGTCACCTGCATTGGCCACGTACACCTTGCCCAGCAAGTAGATCACAACCAGAGCACAGCAGCCCCCCTCCACTTGGTGGCCATGCTGCTCCTGAGCCAACTGCTCATCCTGTCATGTGAGGAAGAGTCAAAGGGGGAGGATGAAGAAGAGCTTCCAGGCATGCAGCCACCCCCTCCATCCAAAGGAAACCAGCCCAGCCAAGCTGCCCTGGAGGAGAGGAGGGAAGACATGGGTGTCATGCCCCCTCCTCCTTCCCCTCTGACCCAAGGATCAGGCTTGCAAAGGTACTGTAGGTTCTCAGGGTCACCCCCCTCAGGCCACCTGACTCCCACACAGAACTGACCAGAGTATCTATCTGCCTAGCAGGCCCTTGGCCCTGGCCACCCACTCACCATGAGCTGGAAGGCATTCTCAATGGCCCCCACTACCAGGCTCTCATGGGTCACTTCCTTCTGTGAAGGCCAGCAGGACTGAGGACCCACCAAGTGAGAGGGATCCGAGGACCCCGGGGTCCCCGGGGTGGATGAGAGGCAGAGGGGAGGTGGCGACGGGTCCTGGAGTATCTCCACGAGGTCCTTTAGCTGCTCCCGAATGTGGCGATGCAGGAGCCTGGAGGCCATTTCAGCAGCTCCGCCCCCTGCATGCCCATCAAACAGACCCCAGTAGTAGAAGCAGAGTCCCTGCTGGAGGAAAAGTAGAAATGAGTGATGGGTGGGTGGGTTTTATGCAGGGAGACCAGCAAGCCCCTGCTCTGGGCATCCACGCACACATTAGAGAGGAGGTCGGAGCTTGGTAATAAAGGAAAATTAGATTTACTCACCCATTGACCAAGGGCCTAGATTGTATCAGAAAGTCAAGCATCAAAAAAGCCAAACTCAGAGGATGCTCACGTATTTATGGATGTGTTAATTACCAATGCAAAAATAAGCATTGGTGATTAATAAATCACCCATAAGTGCGCGTGCATCTACATTTTAAGTGGAAAACTACATTCATACTGACGTGGTAGAATCTATGCCAGATAAAGACTCTGAGCCAGAAGACAGAAAGCTAGGGAGGTAGGAGGTAGGTCTTGGCATGTTTCCGATTTAAAAGCAGATGCCTAGAATCTCTGGGCAGAGGTGTCACCCTGTTTCCGGAGGCTAGGAAGGGGGGTTGGGGGCTTACCTGGCTTGGGCTAGGCTCCCTAGGTGCCCCTGAGACACTCCTCCGACCTTCCACATACACCACCTCACAGCAAGCCTGGTCCTCATTGTGCCGGCTCTTGCCAGCGTTGATGACCCTGCCAGGCCAGAGTGACCACATCAGGTTGGACACCAGACCGGGTCCTGGAATAACCCCCACCTTAGACATACACACTCTCTCTGGCCTGCTGGCCAAGCTGAGAAAGGTCAAGGCCACCTGGGATCCAGGCCAGAGTGAGGAGGAGAAGGGAGGCAGGACATTCTGTCTGTGTGCCGGGCCCCACCACCTCACAGAAAGGCCAGGAGCAGCACCTGTCTGCCTCAGGTCCCCATCCCTGGCTAAGCGGGCATCCCTGAGGGTGCTGGGGGTGGGGGGCGCCTGTTGGGAGCATGAAGTTTTACTTCCCTGCCTGTCAAGACCCTACCTCCCACCTGAAACCCAATCAATTCTGCTAGTGCCTGGTCCACAGCACCCCACCCTCATGGGCACACCCACCCCTATCCTAAAACCACCAGTGAAAGTTTCAGCTGCTCTGGCGAGGAGGAAGTGCTCCAGCCCAGATCCGGAAAGAGGAATTGAAATAGGGCAGGGGTGGAAGTCCACCTGGCCTGCGCAGGAGTCCCCTAACCATGAACTCCTCCAAAATAGGAAGCTAAGGAGCTGGCGGGGCGGCCACGGGCCCACCTGCCACTCCCGGGGCGAGATCAGCACCCTCATCGCCCTCAGTGCTCAGCTCGCCCAGCACAGGCATGAAATGGACACATCCCCCGGGAGCCAGCGGGCCGCTCCCACCCGCTCCCACCGGGGCCAGCTCCTCGCCAGGCCAGCGCGATCCACCCGCGGAGGGGCGTTCAAAGGGGACTCTCCGCTTCCCCGGGCGGCCCCCCGCGGCTGCCCCAGGGGAAGCCACGGCCGCCAGGTGTCGCGGGCTATTTCTGGGTGTGGAGGGGGAGGGGAAGGAGAAGAGGGACAGGGAACTGGGGCGCGGGGGTCGGGGAGTCCGGGAGCGGGTCTTCGCAGCCGCCATCTCCTCTATTAAAAGAGGCTTCCGCTACTTGAAACCTTTCTTCCCTTAGTCATTAAAGTCCGGGCCGGACTGAGAACGGGCCCATTCATCCTTCGTGGGGTCCTCCACCTCCGGGCTCCAGGAGGGAACCAGGTGCCGGAGGCGGCGGGTGAGGGTAGCCAAAGACCCGGGAGGTCCCGAGGAAGGCTGCACCGGCTGGAGAAAGGGCTGGGAGAGGTGCCGCCCGCAGCCCAGGGGACAGCGAGGGATCTGGGGAAAGGGGGCTGCTGGCACCGAGCGTGGCGGGGTGGGGAGGGGCGCACCCCAGCTCCCGGGATGCCGAGGTGAGGAGGGGTGGGGTGAACTCCCATCCTAAATTAAGGTGCCCCAGGGACGCTCACTCGGCGTAGCCCGTGCTCCAAGGCAGGCGGACGGCCGGTTTCCGGGGGACTTTGCACAACCCGGCCCGGCGTGTTGTCGGCGCGACGCAGACCCCCGGGCTCAGCTGCAGAAAGGTCGTCGGAGAAGCTCGCTCGAGCTCCGCTGTCTTT